>NC_134362.1:25751971-26051971 GCF_048569485.1 Anomaloglossus baeobatrachus
TGTTGTTACCTCCTGGTTTCTGACCTCGGATCTCCTCCTGACCATGCCCCCACCTGCTCCCTGTATTCTGTACATACTCTCCTGGAATCCTGACCATCGGCTTGTATCTTAACCTCGTCTCTGTCTGCTCCCAGTGTCCTGTCATTACCTCCTGGCTTCTGACTTCGGACTTACTCCTGGTCTCATTCTCACCTGTTCCCTTTTTAGGGTGGCCTATCACACTCCCTAGCCGAACTAAATTGACATAGTCCCTCCACGCCTTCTCAGAACATAACCCCACGTCAGACTCCATGGCACCCAAATGCATCTCAAGGTTCTGGCCAAGTGGTCAAGAAAGCCATTATCTATCCCCCATTTTCTTTAGATGGCTGGCCTGTAATTGTAAATAAGCACTTGTACCTTGTCCCCCCCCCCCCATCACATTATAGATTGTAAGCTCTCACGAGCAGGGTTGTCTTTTTTCCTTATTCCAATTATTGTATTTTCTATAACTGTAATTTGTATATGAATCTCCTGAATTGTAAAGCGCTGCAGAATATGTTGGCGCTATAGAAATAAAGATTTATTATTATTATTTATTATTATTATTAGCCTGTACATACTCTCCTGGAATCCTGACTCTCTGCTTGTATCTTGACATCGTCTCTGTCTGCTCCCAGTGTCCTGTCATTACCTCCTAGCTTCTGACCTCGGACCTCCTCCTGACCACATCCTCACCTACCCCCTGTATCCTGTATGTACTCTCCTGGAATCCTGACCCTCGGCTTGTATCTTGACCTTGTGTCTGTCTCCTCCCAGTGTCCTGTCGTTACCTCCTGGTTTCTGACCTCGGACCTCATCCTGACCACGTCCCCGCCTGCTCCATGTATCCTGTACATACTCTCCTGGAATCCTGACCCTCGGCTTGTATCTTGAACTTGTCTCTGTCTGCTCCCAGTGTCCTGTCACCACCTCCTTGTTTCTGACCTCGGACCTACTCCTGATCGCATTCTCGCCTGTTCCCTGTATCCTGTACGTACTCTCTTAGAATCCTGACCCTCGGCTTGTATCTTGACCTTGTCTCTGTCTGCCCCCAGTGTCCTGTCATTACCTCCTGGCTTCTGACGTCAGTTTATCTGACTACCTCTCCATTCACTGCATGCAAGTAGTGTCTTACACCACCTAGTGACTGGCATCACATTGCCTCTGTAATTTTTGGAAAGTTGGGTCCTCCAGAGACTCTGAGTTTGGCAACCCCTTCATATTCAGGATCTGCGAGGGTCCCGGAGGTCAGATCCTAGCTAATTACAATATGATGACCCATCCTAGCAATATGGTTTCAAGATGGGGAGGCCCCTTTTGTATTCTGGGGGTGACAACTCTTTTGACCTCCTGGTCTTGACTTCTCTACCGCGATGTCTTCATGTAGCAGCTGATGAGGCTCAAAGTAAGAATTTAAAAAACGAAAGGCACAAAAGTTAGAAGCTGCAATGACTCTTTGTGTGAACTTTCCCCTCCTTGATAATATCACATCCGGACTAATCATTACAGAAATAGATGGACCAGTCAATGATTGACTATGAAGTGCCAGCGATCAGCGAGTCCTGTGATTGGGTTATTGCTAACTGGGACTAACTGATAAGACAATGATTCACCGCGGTGGCAGGAAGCCGGCTCCCGGGAAGAGATGGCCGGGTCCTTTCATCACCTTTGATCTGGGCGCAGTTGATTCATTTACCATACACGCCTATATGAAATGCGTTATTACCAATGTTTGTATCGGTTTCCTTGGAAATATCACAATGAGACGACTGCACAAGAACAAAGATCCAGAATCCAGTGGATCCATCTAAGTAAGACATGAGTTATAATAGGGGTCCTTTGCTCTCAAAAATGACCCCTCTTCCCAAAAAAAGAACCCCTCTCCCGGAAAAAAAGAACCCCCTCTCCCGGAAAAAAAGGACCCCTCTCCCGGATAAAAAGGACCCCTCTCCCAGAAAAAGGTCCCCTCTCCCGTAAAAAAAGGACCCCTCTCCCGTAAAAAAAGGACCCCTCTCCCGGAAAAAAAAGGACCCCTCTCCCAGAAAAAGGACCCCTCTCCCGGAATAAAAGGTCCCTCTTCCAGAAAAAAAAAAGGACTCCTCTCCCGGAATAAAAGGTCCCTCTTCCAGAAAAAAAACGGACCCCTCTCCCAGAAAAAGGACCCCTCTCCCGGAATAAAAGGTCCCTCTTCCAGAAAAAAAAAGGTCCCCTCTCCCGGAAAAAAAGGACCCCTCTCCCAGAAAAAGGACCCCTCTCCCGGAATAAAAGGTCCCTCTTCCAGAAAAAAAAGGACCCCTCTCCCGGAAAAAAAGGACCCTCTTCTGGAAAAATGCTAGAGTTCCCTATTGACTTCCATTATACCCGGGTATTTGAGCCTCGCCCATCCGAGCACCCAACTGCTCGTTAAGACCACCAAAGCACCCGAATACTCAACTGTTTGCTCATCACTTATACAATGCCTCCAAAATATTGATACCCAAAGTAGCCAAAAACTAGCCATTGTGCCCTCAGAATAGTGACCAAACCCTCATAACAATGACAACTGCGGGCCTCAAACTCTCCAGTGTCCCCATAACACTGACAATAAGCTAGCATCATAACAATTAGATCTACAAGGGCCTCATAATTGTGAAAGCCACAGAACTCTCAGAACAGTCACAGAGTCACAGGTATGTCACGTGTGACAGAAAGTCATGTGGTTTCGGGCCACAGAAGGTCACAGTGTTTGGCTGCGCGGAATGCTCCCTGACTTTCCATTGTTCCTGCTGTCAGTATTCATTGTTATAGGCTTTCCTGCTGGATTCATCTCTCTCCCTTTTGGACCCAGCATGAGCTCGCCTTCCACCCAGCTGCTGATTATCAGTATTCTCTTGGTGTTTATATACTCTTCCTTCCTTGGACTGGTGCTGGTGATATTTTCAGTTCATTCTAGCTCTGGTTGGAAGCAGGGGGCTTGTACACCTCTGTGGTATCGTTGCTGAAAACTCTGCTGAACTTCTACTGAGTCATGTAATGATAAATAATTAATCTTTTCCCCCTGTGTGTCCTCCTTGTGTCTTCCTTTAGTGTTTAGTGAGGTTGACGAAGAGCTTATACCATCCATTCCCTATTTAGGGTCCTGCACTAGGGATACCTAGGGTCACCTATCTTGCACGGCGCATGGGCACGGAACCTATCTAGGGTGGGCAGGGACCAGCTGTAGGTTTGGTCAGGGGTCACCATCTTCCCTTTCTCTAGACGCAGGGGTCCCCTTTCCTTACCTTTCGCCGCTCGCTTGATAGTTCCCCGTACCTAGCGTGACACACAGTTGCCACATAATAACAATAAATACAGCTTCCCAATAACCGTAACATCTTCAGTGCCCCAAAACAAGTGACAGTCACCCCGTATGAAGAACCAGGTTCAATCCAAATTTTCTTACGGGCTGTACAACGACTCCGATGAGGATTTTGTGTGAATCCCCAAAAATCTGGATTTAGATGGAACCCCAGTGGGAGCCATTGAGTCCAAAAGACAAACAAAGTTCAAACTATGCAACTTTGGATTCCATCTGTGCTCCTTTTTGAATCTTTTTTTAGACTGGTGCAATAACGTATTCTACTCTGCCTGAAAAGATGGATTCATCCGGAAAGGAACGCATATGTAGTCCAAAATGTCGTAATTTGAATTCTGTCTCATTACACTCGATAGCTCCATCCCAAACCCAATGTGTCAGGAATTCTGATGGAATTCTCAATGGAATCATCAACGTATCGGCAAAATGTATCGTAAACATTCCGTTCCTTGGGCGATCATAACACCATTGGTTGTCCGCCTTCCCAGAAAGGGCTTAATTGCATGTTTTCACGGAAATGTCCTCTGTGTATTAAATTCAGAAGAAGGGGACTATTTCATACACACTTTAGTACTAGGAAATAGGTTTTACGCTAAGGATTGGGTTTCACATTAGGTTAATATCCTCTCAATTATTATGTGTTTGTAATAGCTTTTATACCAGAAACATGCCCAACCCTTTACATAACCTAACACATAATCCTCTCCTGGCAGTCATACAGTACATACTGTAAACCTGAATTTCCCTCCATCATATAGTCCTAAAAACATATAAAGAGGACTAGGTGCCCAAAATAAAGCATTGTTATTTTTAGCAACTTCCACCTAGCTATGTTGCCGGTGGGCCAACCAGAAATGGCGGCTTGACCCCACTTCTAGGACAAGCTAGCGCAGGTGCCGTCAATAGAAAGTCACCACAATCCATGTCATATAGAGTATCAAGTCTAATGCATATATTCTAACTTAGTAACTTAGTCACAAACCATAAAAAATATATTGCCGTAATAAGAGATTTCATGGATATTTGTGGCAGAGGATCAGAGGCTGTGCCTTTTTTGTAGAACAAGCAGTCGGATAAAACATCACATCCCTTATCTCTGTTGCTTGATTATGACAATGTTTGTTTTATTGTGTTAAATAATCAGTTTCACAAGTCAGACTTTGTCCTTTCCCATTTTTAAGCCTGGTGACACACAGATGAAAGTCATGCTAGATTTGGTTACAGGGCTGCCTTTTTCTATACCTCGTGCTTTGAATTTTAACTATAATTTTAGGTGTAACCAATATAAAAATTAATATAAAAAAATCAGCTAAATAGGTATATAAATAATAATAATAATTAAATAGAAATATTCACAGTTTGGGATAAAGTTTGTACCCATGGCGGTACCTCAGAAACTTTAAAATTGATTTTATACATTTAACTTTATAATGCTGTTTCTAAAATAAGGAATTACTTTAAATACTTTAAATATTTTAAATTAAAAACATCCATACTGCCATACAACTCGATGATCATGGATTTGGGTATGACAATGGCAACATATTAAATTACTTTTTGAGCTTTCCTTATTCACCATGGGGGTGGGTTTCTTCTACATTTATCCACATCAATATAGTAGTAAGTTTCTTTCCTGAGAAAATAGTGTTAATGTGTATTCATGAAAAGTGCCAGAGGATACAGTCATGATTCTGTGGGCCAATCCTCTACTATAATAGAATATGTACACCTTTTATACCAGCTGTGAGGCAGATATCACCAGTAGGGCATCAGCCAGTTGTAGGTGAGGCAAAGCTGGGGAGACTGTTTCACAGTTCTTAGTTTTTCTGCAGCAATTGTGGATGAGGGACATATATACAAGGATGGGGAACATATATACGAGGATAGGGACATATATACCATGATGGGGGACATATGTACCAGGATGGGTGAAATACATACCATGATGGGGGACATATATACCATAATGGGGGACATACAGTATATGCCAGGATGGGGACATATACCGTGTTTCCCCGAAAGTAGGACCCCCCCGAAAGTAAGGCAGGGTGGGGGTTTCGGGGGGGTCCGCCAATGTAGGGCACCCCCCGATTGTAAGGCAGGGTAGCGGGGGGGGGCCGGGGAATGTAAGGCCGCCTATGGGTGGGGGTCCCTGGGGAAAGTACAGGAACTTACCGCTGTTCCCTCGCTCCATCCAGGCCTTCTCCAGTCTCGTGCCACCCGTGGTCCGCCTCCGGTGAATGGCCCCCGCAAGGCTCCCTGCTGGCCATCAGCTCGAGCTGTGATTGGCCAGTCAGCCGGCTCGCAGCTGATTGGCCCTCAGCTCGAGCTGCGATTGGCCAGTCAGCCGGCTCGCAGCTGATTGGCCGAATCAGCCGGCTCGCAGCTGATTGGCCGAAATCAGCCGCGACGTCACCGCCTGCAGGCTTGCTCCGATTGGTCCAGCGTCCCCGGAATCCGAATCGTCAGCCCGGCACAAGTAACGGTAAGTTCCGAAACTGTGTGTGTGTGTGTGTGTGTGTGTGTGTGTGTGTGTGTGTACGGTATGTGTATGGGTGCTGTATGGGGCTGTATGTGTCAGTGTGTGTGTGTGTACGGTACCTGTACGATATGTGTGGGTGCCGTGTGGGGCTGTACCGGTACCGTATGTGTCAGTGTGTGTGGTGGCAGAGTGGGGGGCAGAACCACTGTATGGGGAGGCTGCAGGGGGGAGGATGGGGTGGATGCCTGATCCCAAACAATGGGGAGGCTGCAGGGGGGAGGAAGGGGTGGATGGCTGATCCCAAACAATGGGGAGGCTGCAGGGGGGAGGAAGGGGTGGATGCCTGATCCCAAACAATGGGGAGGCTGCAGGGGGGAGGAAGGGGTGGATGGCTGATCCCAAACAATGGGGAGGCTGCAGGGGGGAGGAAGGGGTGGATGCCTGATCCCAAACAATGGGGAGGCTGCAGGGGGGAGGAAGGGGTGGATGCCTGATCCCAAACAATGGGGAGGCTGCAGGGGGGAGGATTGTCATTTTTTTTCCAATGTAAGGCCTCCCCCGAAAGTAAGGCAGGGTGGGACTTTTGGGGGTAAAATTAATGTAAGACAGGGCCTTACTTTCGGGGAAACACGGTATATACCATGATGGACCCAGAATGGGGGACATATACCAGGAAGGGGGACATACACCCCAGAATAGAGAACATATATATATATACCAGGATGGGCCCAAGATGGGAACATATGTACCATGATGGGGGACATATGTACCATGATGGGGGACATATGTACCAGGATGGGGGACATATATATATAGCAGGATGGAGACCTTATATACCAGGATAGACCCAGTATGGGAACATATATACCAGGATGGACCCAAGATGGGGACATATATACTAGGTTGGGGGACATATATGTAGCAGGATGGGAAAAGTGTAAAGCAGGATGGACCCAGGATGGGGGACATATAGCCCAGGCTGGGGACATATATTCCAGGATGGGGGGATATATACCAGGATGGGGTCATATATACCAAAATGAGGACACATACGAGGATGGACCCAGAATGGGGAACATATATACCAGGATTAGCCCTGGATGGGGACATTAGTATATGATGGGGGACATTGCTACATAATTGGAGGGTGAATTACACGTGTGCCTTCATAGGATTTAGAAAGCTAATAGAGCTCATACATCTGACCAACATGTAAGGGGGGTTCAGGCTCAAATCTTGCATCGAAGCCCATCTGACATTACTTACTCCACTGATGATGATGATAATAATAATAATTCATTTATTGTTAATAAACAATACAAAATCAATGAATCAAATAAAAAAACTTTACATTTATATTACTTTATATTATATTTATATTACAACTAGAAGGTGGCCCGATTCTACGCATCGGGTATTCTAGAATTTACGTATTGTGTAGTTCATGTATGATTTTTGTTATATATATATATATATATATATATATATATATATATATATATATATATATATATATATATATATATATATATATATATATATATATATATATATATATAGATGTTGTTGTGTGTAGTTACCAAGTGTTTGTGTAGGGCGCTGTACATGTTCTGGATGTTGTCTGGGTGTGATGGGGGGTGAGAGCGGTGTTGTTTGTGTGTTGCGTTGTTTGTGGAGCGCTGTGTGTCTGTAGCGTTGTGTGTGTGTTGCGCAGTTTGTGTGTGTGTGGTGTGTTTTGGGGGGAGGTATGTTTTGTGCAATGTGCGTGTTGTGCGGTATGTGCGTATATTTGTGTGTGCAGCGTTGTCTGTGTGTGTGGGTGTCTGTGTAGGGCAGTTGTTTGTGGTTCCCAGTTTGTGTGTGTGGTGTGGTGTGTTGTGCAGTGCGCGCGCGCGCGTATGTGTGTGTGTTGGGGGGAGGTGTGCACTTCCCATCGTGCTCCATCCCCCATGCAGCGCACTCCTCATCGTGCTCCATCCCGTATGCTGCGCACCCCCCATCGTGCTCCATCTCCCATCCTGCGCACTCCCAAACGTGCTCCATCCGCCATGCTGCGCACTCCCAAACGTGCTCCATCCGCCATGCAGCGCACTCCCCATCGTGCTCCATCCCCCATGCTGCGCACTCCCAAACGTGCTCCATCCGCCATGCTGCGCACTCCCAAACGTGCTCCATCCCCCATGCTGCGCACTCCCAAACGTGCTCCATCCGTCATGCTGCGCACTCCCAAACGTGCTCCATCCCCTATGCTGCGCACCCCCCATCGTGCTCCATCTCCCATCCTGCGCACTCCCAAACGTGCTCCATTCGCCATGCTGCGCACTCCCAAACGTGCTCCATCCGCCATGCTGCGCACTCCCCATCGTGCTCCATCCCCCATGCTGCGCACTCCCAAACGTGCTCCATCCGCCATGCTGCGCACTCCCCATCGTGCTCCATCTCCCATGCTGCGCACTCCCAAACGTGCTCCATCCGCCATCCTGCGCACTCCCAAACGTGGTCCATCCGCCATGCTGCGCACTCCCAAACGTGCTCCATCCGCCATGCTGCGCACTTCCAAACGTGCTCCATCCGCCATACTCCGCACTCCCCATCGTGCTGCATCCCCCATGCTGCGCACTCCCAAACGTGCTCCATCCGCCATGCTGCGCATTTCCAAACGTGCTCCATCCGCCATGCTGCGCACTCCCAAACGTGCTCCATCCGCCATGCTGCGCACTCCCAAACGTGCTCCATCCGCCATACTCCGCACTCCCCATCGTGCTGCATCCCCCATGCTGCGCACTCCCAAACGTGCTCCATCCGCCATGCTGCGCATTTCCAAACGTGCTCCATCCGCCATGCTGCGCACTCCCAAACGTGCTCCATCCGCCATGCTGCGCATTCCCAAACGTGCTCCATCCGCCATGCTGCGCACTCCCAAACGTGCTCCATCCGCCATGCTGCGCACTCCCAAACGTGCTCCATCCGCCATGCTGCGCCAGCATCAGCCTCTCCGTCTCCTGCATCAGCCTCCCCATCCCAGCCTTCCCCAGGTTCAGCCTCTCTCCTCTCAGCCTCCTCCAGCACGCCGTGCTCCTCTGCCGACACTCACAGATCCGATCGCATACACTCACACACACCCACACACACCCACCCGATCGCATACACTCACCCACACCCGATCGCATACACTCACACACACCCGATCGCATACACTCTCACACACCCGATCACATACACCCACACACCCCCACCCGATCGCATACACTCACACACACCCGATCGCATACACTCACACACACCCGATCGCATACACTCACCCCCACCCGATCGCATACACTCACACACACCCGATCGCATACACTCACACACACAGACACTGACGATATTGCACATACGCGCTGATACTCACAACATCCGGGGATATCACATGCTTCTGGCCATGTGATCCTCCGGCAGGTCCTGGAAGATCACAACAGCACAGTATCGAGGCCGAGAAGCAAGCGATATCCCAGGATGTTGTGAGTATTTGGATGCGATGTGATGTGTGAGGTGTGTGTGAGTGTGATCTGATTTGTGTGTGTATGTGTGTGTGTGTGCTGTTATGTGTGTGTGCTGTTATGTGTGTGTGCTGTTATGTTATGTATGTTCCGCAGCTGCAGGACCTTGATGTGTGGATGCGATGTGATGTGTGTGTGAGGTGTGTATGAGAGTGAGTGTGAGCCGGTGTACACTGGTAACTATGATACACATCGGGTAACTAAGGGACCTTAGTTACCCGATGTGTATAATGGTTACCAGCTTTCACGGCCTCCGTGAAGATCCCAGCATCGCAAGGTTATGTCTGGCGCTGCCGGGATCCTGACGGAGCCGGTGTAGAAGCAAGCGATATCCCAGCATGTTGTGATGTGTGAGGTGTGAGTGTGAGAGTGAGTGTGATCTGATGTGTGTGTACTCACCTGGGAGTCGGAGCTCCGTGTCAGTTGGGCCAGAGCGAGCGTGCATTGCGTGAGGGGGGCGGGGCCTGCATAGAGCCGGGGCGAGAGGCCAATCCGTGTGGGGGGGCGGGGCCATGGCGAGCCCAGCGGCCAATCAGCTTTGTGTCACCGTAAGGACACAATTTCGGAGCAAGACAGACAGACAGACAGACAGAATAAGGCAATTATATATATAGATAACATTGCTAAATATTTAATAGGGATATAATGTAATTAATATGATGCTATATTTGTTTAATTATACCTAAAATATTTTAATTTAAGACATTATTATTAGTAGTTGTACTAGAAAATCACTTTCATTACTATTAATAGAAAAATCTATATTAATAAGTTAATCTAAAAGGTAATGGCTTTATGCAATTACAGTGAAAAATATAAAAAATAATAAATATATATAATATATAAAATAAATAATATAATAAATATATAAATATTAAATGAAAATAATTGATAATTGTAAAATGTTATTAATTGCAGAAACATTTTGTTTCCTTTTTCATACATTTTGATATATATATACATGCATCTAGGTACATTTTGCTTCCTTATTGTTTTTGGGGGTTTTTTTGTTTTAGTTTTTTAAGGTGGCGGTGTTTTTTATAAGGCAGCGGTGCGCCTTTCTGGGACTTTTTGCTGGGTTATCTGCTGTAAGATCAGATATTTCTGAAGATACACAGCGTGTTGGGAAATTGTCCCCAGGCACAGCGTGCACGTGACCTGAGCGTGTCCCAGCAATGTGTCTTATCCTCGCGTGACTTGCACTTTTCTGCTCTATACTCCCCCTCAACCCCGAGGCTTCACTCTTTACCGCCGACTTAAAATAAATCTGTCACCATACATAAATAGAAAACGATGGAAAACTATCTATACAACATGTACCAGCTCATAGTCCAGGCAGGTAAATACTAGCCTTACAATAAATAGTGCCGCCACGTAGTTCACAAAAACTCTACCAAACTAAGTAGAACTAAATTAAAGGCGCCATATCTGTTTACATAAAACAGCTATACAACTAACTAATATTTGGAATTGTGGTTGGTGGCAGGAAGAGAACAGACAGATATGTTTGAGGAACCCATTATCACATTATCTTTTCCCGTCAGTCTTTCCCACCGCCGCCCCTATACATGGCGGGACGCTGATGCACAGGAAGGACGTTTTATTTCCGAGCGCCATGAGTCGCTGACGCTTTATGATTCAAGAATCGTACACCTCCATACGAATTATCTCCCCCGTAATGACAGCATTCAGAAATCCCTTTCATCCCAAAGAACCTTCCTGATGCGGATACAGATGGGGCGGACGCGGCAGGGAGGCTTTGATCCTAAATCATTGTAACAGACCTCAGCTCAGTGTAATATACCATCCGTGTCACCTGTAATAACCGCTACACACCTGGAGAAACTCCACTACTTGTCTAGACAGATGTGCGTGGGCGCAAGTGTCATTAGCCCTAAGGCTAAAAATACATTTAGTTCTAGCAAAAAAATAAATATATTCAAAAGTGTATATATATATATATATAGTTATATTCTTGTATATAGGGACAGTATTATAGTAGTTATATCCTTGTACGTAGGGGCAGTATTATAGTAGCTATATTCTTGTACATAGGAGCAGTATTATAGTAGTTATATTCTTGTACATAGGGAGCAGTATTATAGTAGTTGTATTCTTGTACATAGGGAGCAGTATTATAGTAGTTATAGTCTTGTACATAGGGGCAGTATTATAGTAGTTATATTCTTGTACATAGGGGGCAGTATTATAGTAGTTATATTCTTGTACGTAGGGGCAGTATTATAGTAGTTATATTCTTGTACATAGGACGCAGTATTATAGTAGTTATATTCTTGTACGTAGGGGCAGTATTATAGTAGTTATATTCTTGTACGTAGGGGCAGTATTATAGTAGTTATATTCTTGTATATAGGGACAGTATTATAGTAGTTATATTCTTGTACGTAGGGGCAGTATTATAGTAGTTATATTCTTGTACGTAGGGGCAGTATTATAGTAGTTATATTCTTGTACATAGGAGCAGTATTATAGTAGTTATATTCTTGTACATAGGGGCAGTATTATAGTAGTTATATTCTTGTACATAGGAGCAGTATTATAGTAGTTATATTCTTGTACATAGGGGCAGTATTATAGTAGTTATATTCTTGTACATAGGAGCAGTATTATAGTAGTTATATTCTTGTATATAGGGACAGTATTATAGTAGTTATATTCTTGTACGTAGGGGCAGTATTATAGTAGTTATATTCTTGTACATAGGGAGCAGTATTATAGTAGTTATATTCTTGTATATAGGGACAGTATTATAGTAGTTATATTCTTGTACATAGGGGCAGTATTATAGTAGTTATATTCTTGTACGTAGGGGCAGTATTATAGTAGTTATATTCTTGTACGTAGGGGCAGTATTATAGTAGTTATATTCTTGTACATAGGCGGCAGTATTATAGTAGTTATATTCTTGTATATAGGGACAGTATTATAGTAGTTATATTCTTGTACGTAGGGGCAGTATTATAGTAGTTATATTCTTGTACATAGGGAGCAGTATTATAGTAGTTATATTCTTGTATATAGGGACAGTATTATAGTAGTTATATTCTTGTACATAGGGGCAGTATTATAGTAGTTATATTCTTGTACGTAGGGGCAGTATTATAGTAGTTATATTCTTGTACGTAGGGGCAGTATTATAGTAGTTATATTCTTGTACATAGGAGCAGTATTATAGTAGTTATATTCTTGTACATAGGGGCAGTATTATAGTAGTTATATTCTTGTACATAGGGGGGCAGAATTATAGTAGTTATATTCTTGTACATAGGGAGCAGTATTATAGTAGTTATATTCTTGTATATAGGGGGCAGTATTATAGTAGTTATATTCTTGTACATAGGGGCAGTATTATAGTAGTTATATTCTTGTACATAGGGGCAGTATTATAGTAGTTATATTCTTGTATATAGGGGGCAGTATTATAGTAGTTATATTCTTGTACATAGGGGGCAGTATTATAGTAGTTATATTCTTGTATATAGGGGGCAGTATTATAGTAGTTATATTCTTGTACATAGGCGCAGTATTATAGTAGTCATATTCTTATACATAGGGAGCAGTATTATAGTAGTTATATTCTTGTATATAGGGGGCAGTATTATACTAGTTATATTCTTGTACATAGGGGCAGTATTATAATAGTTATATTCTTGTACATAGGGGCAGTATTATAGTAGTTATATTCTTGTACATAGGGGCAGTATTATAGTAGTTATATTCTTGTACATAGGGGGCAGTATTATAGTAGTTATATTCTTGTACATAGGGGCAGTATTATAGTAGTTATATTCTTGTACATAGGGGGTAGTATTATAGTAGTCATATTCTTATACATAGGGAGCAGTATTATAGTAGTTATATTCTTGTACATAGGGGGCAGTATTATAGTAGTTATATTCTTGTACATAGGGGGCAGTATTATAGTAGTTATATTCTTGTACATAGGGGCAGTATTATAGTAGTTATATTCTTGTACATAGGGGGTAGTATTATAGTAGTCATATTCTTATACATAGGGAGCAGTATTATAGTAGTTATATTCTTGTACATAGGGGGCAGTATTATAGTAGTTATATTCTTGTACATAGGGGTAGTATTATAGTAGTTATATTCTTGTACATAGGGGGCAGTATTATAGTAGTTATATTCTTGTACATAGGGGCAGTATTATAGTAGTTATATTTTTGTACATAGGGGCAGTATTATAGTAGTTATATTCTTGTACATAGGGGGCAGTATTATAGTAGTTATATTCTTGTACATAGGGGGCAGTATTATAGTAGTTACTGGTATATTCTTTTATGTAGGGGCAGCTACAATTTTCAGTGCAGAGGTGGGCAAACATTTTTTTGGTCTTTGTTCGGCCTGGGCACCGCTTGTTCCTCTGGTTAGTGGGAGTCTCAGCTGCCAGACCGCAGCATTTCTGGCTTTTATAGTATTTGATAGTTCAGAGATCCCCTGTCACACCATATTGTTCATCTAATCATTGGTTTCTACCCCCCAGCTTTGTCTCCTGAGGTTGGCGGCACTATGTGGCCTCTCGCGATATGGAGGAATGTGGCCCCGTCTCAGTGGTGGACCCCCATGGCGCTGGTAATCCATCCTTCAGCCTCGCACCCATCTCAGCATTACATTGTGATGAAAACTGAGCTTCTAATTGTTTTGTGTAGGTGTAGAGAGAAATGCTGACAAATGTTTATCCAGGATGTGGGATTGTTCCTTCCTGGAGCACAGCGATTGTTCATGTCGCCGGTGAGGCCGCGGTGACAGCACAATGCCGGATCTGTCCGTCAGGCTCACCGATCGCTGTCGCATCATGTGCAGACCGCGAGCGGCATACTTGTGGCCGCAGAAAATAGTTTCCCTTAAATTTATCTGTTCTGCACACAAATAGTTGGGATGGCTCAGACTGCAAAAATGCAGGAACCGCGGCCCACGCCCCGAGCCTGCGGTGCATACACCTCACTATTGTTCGCAAAATTAAAGGGAGAATCCACTTTTGTCATTTTTCAAAATTAGACCCTTTGATCCTTGATACAAAATTTTTGACAAGACCCTGTATGAGGGTTAAAAAATAAGACCTCCACCCTCTTACAAAAATAAAAACCGATACCACACGAGGCTCCTGTTATGCCCTTAAAGGGAACCTGTCACCAGATTTTGGCCTTCTAAGCTAAAACTAGCACCTTAATCAGCGCCTGTGCTGCATATTATAAAGGTGCATGTTACCCCCTGAACCCCATGTAGACCCCACAAATAACTTTATTAAGTCTTCCACTATGTATGTAAATTGTCTGCTCCGGTCTGATGGGCGTCCTAATCAGCACCTGCTGGCCCTCCTTCCACCATCCTCCCATGATGATTGACGTCCACATAGGCGGGTAAATTCTTGCACCTGCGCAGACCCATTCCCGGCTCGTGCAGGTGCACTTTGCTCTACCCTATTGCAGACAGAACCAAAAACATGGGTGCGCCTGCGCGAACAAGAAAATTCTCTGACATTTTGCCCAGGGATGGGGATGACATCAGCTGCTTCTTCAACATCGCCAGGCAAAATCTTGCACCTGCGCAGCGATCTTGCCCTATTGCGGGCAGAGCCCGAAAATATAGGCGCACCTGCACGAACCAGCGAGTATGTTGCGCAAGCGCGAGATTTTGCCTGGCAATGTGCAAGATGCAGCTGAGGTCATCCACATCCCTGGTCAAAATGCTGCGCCTGTGCAGAGATCTCACCGGTTCGCGTAGGTGCATCTATTGTTTTGTCTCTGCCCGTAATAGGGCAGAGCAAACTGCGCCTGCGCGAGTCCGGAGTGTGTCTGCGCATGTGTGAGATTTTCCCTGCTACGTGGATGGCGCCCGAGGTGTCATCCACGTCAATCAGCACAGAAGGAGGGTGAATGGAGGGCTAGGAGGTGCAGATTAGGACCCCCATTGGACCAGATCAGGCAACTTACTTACACGGAGGGAGATTTTATAAAGGCATTTGTGGGGGCTACAGATGGGGGTCAGGGTGTAACGTGCACCTTTATAGAATGCGGCACAGGCGCTGCTAAAGGTGATAGTTTTCGTTTAGAAGCCAAAATCTGGTTCCCTTTAACCACCATTGTGAAGTTCTGAACTGATACACCATTATTATTTTTGTCCGGGTCACCGTCCATCATGTTGCAGCGGAGATACCAAAAAGGTACAAAACCTATGGAGTTTTGCTATGAATTTGCCATTATTTTGCATTATGCATGCTATAGGTCATGTCATGTGCTTATATTTTATGCTACTTGTGCTGCACACCGCCTGCAGTATATTGCTGCTAGATTAGATACGACGGTGCAATTTGAAAACCGCAGTTTTGATAATATGTGATCTGCTACATGAGTGATAGATAATCTCACTACTGATTACATAAAGGATATGCCCAAGAAATGTCTCAGACAAGATGTCGCTTGGTATCAGATTAATAGTCTGAGCAGCGCTAGTATAAGAGACGGATTGGCTCTGTGTGCACAAAGTTGTTGGTGGCATGGTTGGTTCACAGGGCAGCGAGAGGTTAGGATTTGCCTTCTGGTAGGTGTCAGACACATAATGATGGTACAGGCAGGCAGAGGAGGAGATGATGTGCCCATCATAGAGCTAGGTAGCACGTAGGGGTGAGTAGTACTCCCTATTAGGTAGCAAGTAGGGGTGAGTAGTACTCCCTGTTAGGTAGCACGTAGGGGTGAGTAGTACTCCCTGTTCAATTGTGCTAACACAGGGGTGAGTGAGGGCTGCAGAGAAGCATGAAGAGAGATCCAGTTTGAGGAGAGTACAGAGACCTATTCCTGATTGTGAAGTGGCCATTTGCCAGATAGGTTAAGGATTAGCCAAGTAGCAGGGATCTGGAGTAGTCACAGGAGAGGAGTCTGTAAGCTAATGCCCCGATGTGCAGACTAGGTACACATTGCACTTGTGCGCACTGTTGAGGGCATATGTTTAGGAGGTATGTGGCCAACAGTGACCACAGTCAGAATGGATGCTGGGGAATCCGTTGACCATAAGATTCCAATGTAGAGAAGCATGTACTGTACGGTATACCATACAGACCAAAATTTTGGACACACCTCCTCATTCAAAGAGTTTTCTTTATTTTCAGGACTTTGGAAATTGTAGATTCACATTGAAGGCATTGAAACTATGAATGAAACCATGTGGAATGAAATACTTAAAGTGTGAAACAACTGAAAATATGTCTTATATTCTAGGTTCTTCAAAGTAGCTACCTTTTGCTTTGATTACTGCTTTGCACACTCTTGGCATTCTCTTGATGAGCTTCAAGAAGTAGTCACTGGAAATGGTTTTCCAACAGTCATGAAGGAGTTCCCAGAGATGCTTAGCACTTGTTGGCCCTTTTGCCTTCACTCTGCGGTCCAGCTCACCCCAAACCATCTCGATTGGGTTCAGGTCTGGTGACTCTGGAGGCCAGGTCATCTGGCGTAGCACCCCATCACTCTCCTTCTTAGTCAAATAGCCCTTACTCAATATAGCAACAAGGTTGAAAGTACAAAAATCTCCTAGGAGACACTAGAGCATAAAACTTAACATTTATTTAACACCTAAATAAAAAGTGAACAGGGTCACTAGTAGTCGTGATTTAATAATAAAAGAAAAAACACACACATCTGGAGTATGATCCCAGCCTCATATGAGTCAGTACCGTTATGTGTAATAAATATAGAAACATACAGCATCTGACATCAGCTATTCAGAGATCAACCTCAGTGTACGCGACACAGATCAAATCCATGTAATAATGGTCATATCAGACCTAATCCACTCTAAAATATAACCTCAGCTCACTCATGTAGTGAAATTTGGAGCGGTCATGGATAGTGAGACCCAAACCTGCCACCTAAGCTTCAGGAAACCACCCTCATTCAACCATGGGGGTCCTACTGTAGCACAAAAAGGAAAGGTCTCACCACAGCCTGGAGGTGTTTCGGGTCATTTTCCTGTTGAAAAATAAATGATGGTCCAACTAAACGCAAACCGGATGGAATAGCACGCCGCTGCAAGATGCTGTGGTAGCCATGCTGGTTCTGTATGCCTTTTATTTTGAATAAATCCCCAACAGTGTCACCAGCAAAGCCCCCCCCCCACACCATCACCCCTCCTCCTCCATGCTTCACGGTGGGAACCAGCCATGTAGAGTCCATCCGTTCACCTTTTCTACAAAGACACGGTGGTTGGATCCAAAGATCTCAAACTTGGACTCCTCAGACCAAAGCACAGATTTCCACTGGTCTAATGTCCATTCCTTGTGTTCTTTAGCCCAAACAAGTCTCTTCTGCTTGTTGCCTGTCCTTAGCAGTGGTTTCCTAGCAGCGATTTCACCATGAAGGCTGCTGCACAAAGCCTCCTCTTAACAGTTGTTCTAGAGATGAGAAGGTGTGTCCAAACTTTTGGTCTGTACTGTACATTTCTTTGCAGTGGCCCACAAAGCAAACATACCTGCCTGGCAAACGGAGGCTGAAAGAGCAGACGCGTGGATTCCATCCAGTGAATTGGGCCTCTAGTAACATTACACCATTGAAGGACACATTGGGAAGACCTAGCAACGTATACTGTAGAGTGTAGAGCATAGACGCTGAATGCACCTAGCCTTCCGGAGAAGGATAGCCCAAAACACCAACTGCAGGAGATTACTGCCAAATGCATTATTAGTGAGATTGCAGAAACCATGAAACTCGTTGCCTCCCTGTGAGTGAAGCTGAACCGACTCCTGTGTGCGGCTCCTTCTGCCATCTCTGAGAGGGAAACCACAAGAGTAGCTCCTATATTGGGATTTAAAGGCTGAACCACCATTTTCCACAAACATGATGATGGTAATAATAATAATAATGATAATGTAGTCTTTTTATGTATCTTCTTTAGTGGCCCCGGAGACACCTGAGATTCCATGCGACTTCTGTCTCGGCATCCCTTGTAGCTAAGACCCTATTTATCCCTTAAAGGCGAAGCTATAGAGCAAGCTTCGGTAGTGTAGCATCAGCGTCCCAGCACTGCTCACCCTCCTCCCTGCAGGGACGCAACTCATTTACCACCGCGGCTTCCACATGTTCCTCCATGTGGTCCTCCCCTGCTCCCTGCTCCCGGATCCTGTGCACGTCGCACAGGTCCTCTGAGGGTGCACCTAGGGAGTGCACGCACACTGCTGCTCTTCTCTGAAATAGTCAGCACACCATTTCCTGGAGGTGCCTCTCACCATATCGCTGAAGCACTGGGAACTTAAGGCACTCTCTCACTAAGGGAGGTGCCTGATCAACGTGGTTTAGTTATTGGTCCGTGCCCTAACCAGCTAGCAGTCAGGCCCTCTTGTCCACTGGGTATCCCAGTTTCAGTGTGCATTACCTTTCTTTTCCCTTGGTACTGGCCTGTTCCGGTTGTTTCATCTGTCCCAGCTACACTAGTGACTGTACCATCTGCCTCAGCCGTCCCGGTGGTCCCTGTCTACACTAGAGACTGTCTGTCTGCAGCTGTGTCAACCTTGTCCTGAGGGTCAGCTGCCACAGTCCCGTTCTCTGTCCTGGGAGTGGCACCTGACATCTGCCTTGCGGCAAATGCTTAGTCAATCACCTCCCTCTAAAGGGTAATCCCAGGGTTCACCTGTGGTCCAGTGGGTCCACTTCTGCTCGTCACAGTACCATCTCCTGCAGCGAGCATTACAGTTAGCAGTTGTAGCCGACCCTGGAACCTGAATGAGTCCAATGGCTCTGTTACATAAGAGCAGCAGCATTATTCATGGAACAAAGGTTGGAGGCCTCTGCTACATATTGTGCATTGAGGCCTACAGGATTCATGTTATGACTATTGTTATATTATATAAACCTCATATGAACCAGGTACAGCAAGTACATGCAAATCAGCTGTGTGTGTGTATACACATATGCATGTATGCTATGTATCTATATGCTTATATGTGTATGTGCTTAGTGTATACATGCATGTGAGCTTCAAGAGGAACCTCAAGACCCACCTCTTCCACCAAGCCTACAAACTACAATAGCCCTCAGTCCAGTACACCACTGCGCAACCAGCTCTGTCCTCACCTATTGTACCCTCACCCATCCCCTGTAGACTGTGAGCCCTCGCGGGCAGGGTCCTTTCTCCTCCTGTAGACTGTGAGCCCTCGCGGGCAGGGTCCTCTCTCCTCCTGTAGACTGTGAGCCCTCGCGGGCAGGGTCCTCTCTCCTCCTGTAGACTGTGAGCCCTCGCGGGCAGGGGTACCAGTCTGTTTTGTACTGTTAATGATTGTTGTACATATACCCTCTTTCACTTGTAAAGCGCCATGGAATAAATGGCGCTATAATAATAAATAATAATAATGTGAGCTATGTATGTATAGTACAGACCAAAAGTTTGGACACACCTTCTCCTCTCTAGAACAACTGTTAAGAGGAGACTTTGTGCAGCAGCCTTCATGGTAAAATAGCTGCTAGGAAACCACTGCTAAGGACAGGCAACAAGCAGAAGAGACTTGTTTGGGCTAAAGAACACAAGGAATGGACATTAGACCAGTGGAAATCTGTGTTTTGGTCTGATGAGTCCAAATTTGAGATCTTTGGATCCAACCATCGTGTCTTTGTAGAAAAGGTGAACGGATGGACTCTACATGGCTGGTTCCCACCGTGAAGCATGGAGGAGGAGGTGTAATGGTGTGGGGGTGCTTTGCTGGTGACACTGTTGGGGATTTATTCAAAATTGAAGGCATACTGAACCAGCATGGCTACCACAGTATCTTGCAGCGGCGTGCTATTCCATCCGGTTTGCGTTTAGTTGGACCATTTTTTATTTTTCAACAGGACAATGACCCCAAACACACCTCCAGGCTGTGTAAGGGCTATTTGACTAAGAAGGAGAGTGATGGGGTGCTACGCCAGATGACCTGGCCTCCACAGTCACCAGACCTGAACCCAATCGAGAGGGTTTGGAGTGAGCTGGACCACAGAGTGAAGGCAAAAGGGCCAACAAGTGCTAAGCATCTCTGGGAACTCCTTCAAGACTGTTGGAAAACCATTTCCGGTGACTACCTCTTGAAGCTCATCAAGAGAATGCCAAGAGTGTGCAAAGCAGTAATCAAAGCAAAAGGTGGCTACTTTGAAGAGCCTAGAATATAAGACATATTTTCAGTTGTTTCACACTTTTTTGTTAATTATTTAATTCCACGTGTGTTACTTCATAGTTTTGTTGCCTTTAATATGAATCTACAATTTTCAGAGTCCTGTAAATAAAGAAAACTCTTTGAATGAGAAGGTGTGTCCAAACTTTTGGTCTGTACTGTATGTGTTATGTGTATAAATGTGTGTACTATGTATGTATATACTTATATGTGTAAGAGCTCTGTGTACACGTGTGTGTGATATGTATGTATATGCTTATGTGTATGTAATCTTTGCATACATGCGTGTGAGCTATGTGTATATATAGTTATATGTGTGCACTTTGCATGTACATGTGTGTGTACTCGGTACTCGGTGCATACATGTGTGCTATGTGTGTATATACAGTACATACATGTGTGTGTAATTTGCATTGTGCATATACTGTATGTATGTAGTATCCATTTATAATGCCCGGATGCACAGATAAGAGTACACATATTGGTTAACCCCATCCTCCCCAATATTACGGAAGCATAGAACGTATTGATAACAAGTTGACATTTGGGGCTCTTTACATTTACCGATAATTTAATGGATATTAGACCTAGGATTCCCTGGTTAATGAGTGCTGATAGCAGAGATGGCTTTCCCTGCAGACGTCTTCAGTCTGTGCATACAGTGACTCCTTTGATTTTGCTGAGAATAATTAGCCGGGGCGGACATCGGCTGCCTGCGCCGTGAGTCATCACCCTCGAACGCTGGAAAATATATCCTCAGTCATGGAGACGCGGCTGATTCACTTCTCCAAACAATTCACAGCAAATATATGGCCATAGGGAACACTGCAAATAAAAGGCTGGTTTCTATGGAATCCATTTCAACAGAAACTTAGGATATGTCCCTATCTGTCGGAGGGGAGACTAAACCAGAGCAACCTATGGGCAGGAATGGTGGGGAAATGCTGCGCCATCTGAGTCACAGAAATCAGCTTTAATGTACTTGAGGTGGAAGAAAGCGTCTATCAGGGATAAGTCGTGGGGTGCTCGTTGCGCCCACTACGGTACCATCATAAGGGACCTTCATATTGTTACTGTGTCTTCAATGGGCTGTGGAAATCAATGGTGGACAGTACACAGGGTATCATGTTGCAGTCATTCCTGAGCTCTGGTGCCTTGAGGGGGTCCTATGGTCTCATTATCATATAAATTGCAAATGGGTGGCCTTTCTCAGATTTTGCATTGAAGATCAGAAGCTTAAAGAGGATCTGTCAGTAAAAACCACCCTCCTAAGCCTCCTATATGGTCATGTGGGTCATAGGAAGCTGAATAAAATGATACCTTGATATCTGCGGTCCGATGTCTTATTCCTGAGAAATCCACATTGTTCTTAATATGTAAATGAGCTGTTAAGATCTACGGGCCAGACATAGATCTCCCCGAGAATCTGCCTCCAGAGGTTACTTTAAATAAATGGTGGCGTCACCAGCGTGAGACATGTAATGACTGACAATCGGCTCTCTTGATTTACATGTCTCAAAATTATACTCTCTTTTATTTAAAATAAGCTCTGGAGGGGTGAAGGGCTGAGTCTCTGATGCTGCTCCTGATATTGTTGCATGGTTAATATCATGTGGAGCCAAACAGCCAGCTCATCTGCGTGGTTGATATGTGGAGCCAGTCAGTGAGCTCAGCTGCGTGGTTGATGTTATGTGGAGCCAGTCAGTGAGCTCAGCTGCAAGGTTGATGTTATGTGGAGCCATTCAGTGAGCTCATCTGCGTGGTTTGTGTCATGTGGAGCCAGTCAGTGAGCTCAGCTGCGTGGTTGATGTCATGTGGAGCCAGTCAGTGAGCTCAGCTGCGTGGTTGATGTCATGTGGAGTCAGTTAGTGAGCTCAGCTGCATGGTTGATGTCATGTGGAGCCAGTCAGTGAGCTCAGCTGCGTGGTTGATGTCATGTGGAGCCAGTCAGTGAGCTCAGCTGCGTGGTTGATGTCATGTGGAGCCAGTCAGTGAGCTCAGCTGCGTGGTTGATGTCATGGGGAGCCAGTCAGTGAGCTCAACTGCGTGGTTGATGTCATGTGGAGCCAGTCAGTGAGCTCAGCTGCGTGGTTGATGTCATGTGGAGCCAGTCAGTGAGCTCAGCTGCGTGGTTGATGTCATGTGGAGCCAGTCAGTGAGCTCAGCTGCGTGGTTGATGTCATGTGGAGCCAGTCAGTAAGCTCAGCTGCATGGTTGATGTCATGTGGAGCCAGTCAGTGAGCTCAGCTGCGTGGTTGATGTTATGTGAAGCCAGTCAGTGAGCTCCGCTGCGTGGTTGATGTTATCTGGATCCAGTCAGTGAGCTCAGCTGCGTGGTTGATGTTATGTGGAGCCAGTCAGTGAGCTCAGCTGCGTGGTTGATGTTATGTGGAGCCAGTCAGTGAGCTTAACTGTGTGGTTGATCTCATATTGAGTCGGTCAGTGAGCTCAGCTGCGTGGTTGATGTTATGTGATCCAGTCAGTGAGCTCAGCTGCATGGATGATGTCATGTAGAGCCAGTCAGTGAGCTCCGCTGCGTGGTTGATGTTATGTGGAGCCAGTCAGTGAGCTCCGCTGCGTGGTTGATGTTATCTGGATCCAGTCAGTGAGCTTAACTGTGTGGTTGATCTCATATTGAGTCGGTCAGTGAGCTCAGCTGCGTGGTTGATGTCATGTGGAGCCAGTCAGTGAGCTCTGCTGCGTGGTTGATGTCATGTGGAGCCAGTCAGTCAGCTCTGCTGCGTGGTTGATGTCATGTGGAGCCAGTCAGTGAGCTCTGCTGTGTGGTTGATCTCATGTGGATCCAGTCAGTGAGCTCTGCTGCGTGATTGATGTCATGTGGAGCCAGTCAGTGAGCTCTGCTGCGTGGTTGATGTCATGTGGAGCCAGTCAGTGAGCTCTGCTGCGTGGTTGATGTCATGTGGAGCCAGTCAGTGAGCTCCGCTGCGTGGTTGATGTCATGTGGAGCCAGCAGTGAGCTCCGCTGCGTGGTTGATGTCATGTGGAGCCAGTCAGTGAGCTCCGCTGCGTGGTTGATGTCATGTGGAGCCAGTCAGTGAGCTCCGCTGCGTGGTTGATGTCATGTGGAGCCAGTCAGTGAGCTCTGCTGTGTGGTTGATGTCATGTGGAGCCAGTCAGTGAGCTCAGCTGCGTGGTTGATGTCATGTGGAGCCAGTCAGTGAGCTCAGCTGCGTGGTTGATGTCATGTGGAGCCAGTCAGTGAGCTCAGCTGCGTGGTTGATCTCATGTGGAGCCAGTCAGTGAGCTCAACGGCCCTTTCTTTTGCAAAACTGAAGATTTACAATGATCTGCCAATAAATAGAAATAGAAAGTAGAAATTTAGAAAGGAAAAGGCAGAAACATTCACAGAATTTCACAGTTTGCAATGAGAAATGCAAAGATCAAACCTTCTGTCAACAATTCCTGCCAATAAGTGTCCATCAATCACTGAATTCTTGCTCTTTAGCGATGAACGTTCCATTCTTCTGACACTTTGTCGGCGTTACGTTGTATCCATGCAGCAAAACTGATTACACCATCAATCTCAGCTCATGTGACACTGATTCATAAGGAAAAGCAGAAATATCAATGTTCCCAAAAGGTTTAGATGAAGGGGAGAGATTCTGAATGTGCAGGTCTGTGAATAGAATGCCGGGGTTCAGTGAAGGCTGACACTTAGGGGTACTTTGCACGCTGCGACGTCGCAGGCCGATGCTGCGATGCCGAGCGCGATAGTCCCCGCCCCCGTCGCAGGAGCGATTTCCTTGTGATAGCTGCCGTAGCGAACATTATCGCTACGGCAGCTTCACATAGACTCACCTGCCCTGCGACCGTCGCTCTGGCCGGCGACCCGCCTCCTTGTTAAGGGGGCGTGTCGTGCATCGTCATAGCGATGTCACACGCCAGGCGGCCAATCGGAGAGGAGGGGCGGAGATGAGTGGGATGTAAACATCCCGCCCATCTCCTTCCTTCCGCATAGCCGACGGGAGCCGCGGTGACGCCGGTAGGAGATGTTCCTCGCTCCTGCGGCTTCACACACAGCGATGTGTGCTGCCGCAGGAACGAGGAACCACATCGGACAATCGCGTCAGCGTAATTATGGATTACGCCGACGCTGCACCGATGATACGATTACGACGATTTTGCGCTCGTTAATCGTATCATCCAGCCTTTACACACTACGATGTCGCCTGCGATGCCGGATATGCGTCACTTTCAATTTGACCCCACCGACATCGCACCTGCGATGTGGTAGTGTGCAAAGCCCGCCTTAAAGTGTTATTTCTATCTTGGTAATGGTCAATCATCCACAGGAAAGGTGATTCTCCACTGATCCAAGGAATAAGACTCCAAAGTGCCCACTTCAATGGAACTGTGACGCCCTGGGCAAGCCAGGGGTCACAGGTCACAACATCACATGCACCCCACATTCCCGGCAGGTACACCTAGGTCAAAACTTAAATCCTTGTTGCCTTCCTCCAGGGGCTGATGTCCACACCAGGGGGTGGGCCAGGCGGTTGGCTCCGCCCACCGAGGAGTTCACAGCCCTGGAGGCGGGAGAACCAGGCAGATGAAGTCTAGCTGAGGGCTAGAGTGGTGGAGTTGTAGTGAGAGAAAGAAGTGACAGAGAAAAGTGACAGCAAGAAGCCTGAAGTTGGTCCAGGTGTTTGCCCCGGACTGAGACAGCAAGGTTGGCAGACGGCGGTGACCGTCTGCAGGAGAGATTGCTCGGAGGTTGCCGAAAGGACCGCGGACAGGTGGTGACCCGGCGGTACCGGAGCGGTATACAAACAACAGTCAGCACCATTGGCAGGGGCCTTTCGGATCCCGGCAAGGCTAGGAGTCGCCATAATTTGCCAAATCAGTCAGTGAAGGGGACCTCTGTCTCCTAACAACCAAGTCCCGATTGAAGGCAACAGTCCGACCGTTAAGGGGAGACACCGCCACCGCCAAGGCACCAGTTTCCCAGGGCCAGCGCCTGCGGGCAAGAGAGGGGCTCCTCCGGCTAATGTCCAGGTCGGGGAGCGGGTAACCGGTGGGAATCCATCGCTACCAAAAAGACTATACATAGGTGCAGGGAAGAGACCGTCACCGCTAACTGCAGGGAACATCAGCACCGTAACCGTCCGAGGGACCCGTCCAACCAGCCGTTTGTTTACCGAGAACTGTGGCGTGTTTACTGGCTGAGTGAGTACCTTCGTGCCGTGTGGCACAGCGCTGCCCCTGCACCTCCACAGGCCGCATACCCGCCTGCCCCCCATACCAACCCTATCACTGGGCCCCGGGACTACCAAACCCCCTACCCACGGAGGGGCAAATCAACAACTGGCTGCTCCATACTATCACTCCCGGGCTCCCCAGACAGAGCAGCGGTGGTGTCCACTTAATCACCACAACCGTGGGTGGCGTCACGGACAATAAACTATCCCAACAACCAATCCCCTTTCACTCACGGACGAAGAGCGCCGCTCGAGTCCCCGGGATCCGGCCCATCGCTCGAGCCACCGAGCAGCAGCAGGCTGCAGCAGCCGCGGCAGCCGGACCCGAGCAGTGGGAGAGCGCGGTGTCCCCTCCTCCGCCCGCGACAGAACCATGGCCAACAAAGCACCATGGTCCACCTCCGACTGTACCTCTGAGTGGGTCCCTAACTTATTTGAAGCCTTAAAGGTGCGGTGCCACGTGTCAACCACCGCTGTAGCAACAGTGCACCAGAAGGGCAAGTGACCTGGTGCCTCACAACACCCATGCTGCAAGACTGAGCCCCCATGACTCCAGGCCCCACCGCCAAACCCACCACAACAACCTGATCTCACAACATCCCATCTGTCTGGGATCAGAAGACAGAAGGATCCACATAGTCCTCATACACAGAAGATCGGGGTTCAGAAAACAGAAGGATCTGCACAAGTCTCATACACAGAAGATTGGGGGTCAGAAGACAGAAGGATCCACACAAGCCTCATACACAGAAGATCGGGGGTCAGAAGACAGAAGGATCCGCACAAGCCTCATACACAGGAGATTGGTGGTCAGAAGACAGAAGGATCCGCACAAGCTTCATACACAGAAGACCTGGGGTCAGAAGACAGAAGGATCCGCATCAGCCTCATACACAGAAGATCGGGGGTCAGAAGACAGAATGATCCACACAAGTCTCATACACAGAAGATTGGGGGTCAGAAGACAGAAGAATCCACACAAGCCTAATACACAGAAGATTGGTGGTCAGAAGACAGAAGGATCCACACAAGCCTCATACACAGAAGATCAGGGGCAGAAGACAGAAGGATCCACACAAGCCTCATACACAGAAGATTGGGAGTCAGATCTATACAATCTATACAACCTTTGGTGTCGCTGTAATCGCACTGACATAAAAGACATGGACATCTAGACATGTCTAGATTATGGAGTCATGCCCACTGTTTGTGCACCCCTCCCCCATTAGCAAGAGGTGGTTTTATTCTCCAGTAGCAGGTTCCTATTCGCCCATCCACATGAAGGTTTGTAACCCAGAGACAGGCTCCAGTTTAGTGTAGGTTCTCAATATACAAAGTATGCCTTGACGTGGCTACTGGGCAGATATAGAAATGGCTATTTTTGTATGCTAAATATCTAAATTTTTCCTAGAGTTCCTTAAACAGTAATGCCTATCTATATTCTTGCATAAATTGTTTGCATGATTTGGCATTTCAAAGAGCAACAATATACAAGACTTCTGCTCACAGCTGATGTTTTGCTACAATGTATTCAACCTACAGAATATTCTATTTATTCCATCATCATTTTTTTTTTTAAGTCCCTTTTCATTTTTGTCTGTCGCTTTTTAGGAACACTTGACCCCATTTTTACACCCAATTTTAAAACAGAAATTTGTTAAGACCAATGATTCAGATGCCACGTTGCCGTCATAGAAGGTCACTCCGAAGATATTTCACCAATCCTGAGGATATTGCATCAAAATGACTCAATTCTAACAAACAAAACTTTATTATCCGGACACAGGGCCGCTGTCCACTGTTTATTATAACCGCCCCGGAAATCCTAGGAATGAGGTCGATACGAAATCTGTTCCCAAGAACTGACTCACCAGTGACGTGGTGTGATCCAAACAGTCTGAGCGGATGTTTACCTGTGTTTACGCTAAACGGCGAGCGCTCTGTGCGCAACTATATACAGGTCTCATGCCGTGTGTTACTGGACGACACTGGGAAAAAATGAAGAAAAAAATCATTTCCGGCATAAAAAAAAGTGACGAGATTCATGTTCACAGTTTATCCCAAAATAACCAAATAGAAAACATTGTAACCACAGATAGAAAGACAAGCAATATATGATACTTCCTCCCGGGGCCGCTGAATTCTACCATAAACCCCAAACTATGCGGTGTATTATTGTCATTATAATAAATAGTGCAATAATAATCATATACTGCTCCTATATACAAGAATATAACTACTATAATACTGCTCCCTATGTACAAGAATATAACTACTATAATACTGCTCCCTATGTACAAGAATATAACTACTATAATACTGCCCCTATGTACAAGAATATAACTACTATAATACTGCCCCCTATGTACAAGAATATAACTACTATAATACTGCCCCTATGTACAAGAATATAACTACTATAATACTGCTCCCTATGTACAAGAATATAACTACTATAATACTGCCCCCTATGTACAAGAATATAACTACTATAATACTGCCCCTATGTACAAGAATATAACTACTATAATACTGCCCCTATGTACAAGAATATAACTACTATAATACTGCTCCTATGTACAAGAATATAACTACTATAATACTGCCCCCTATGTACAAGAGTATAACTACTATAATACTGCCCCATGTACAAGAATATAACTACTATAATACTGCCACTATGTACAAGAATATAACTACTATAATACTGCTCCTATATACAAGAATATAACTACTATAATACTGCCCCCTATGTACAAGAGTATAACTACTATAATACTGCCCCATGTACAAGAATATAACTACTATAATACTGCCCCCTATGTACAAGAATATAACTACTATAATACTACCCCATGTACAAGAATATAACTACTATAATACTGCTCCTATATACAAGAATATAGCTACTATAATACTGCCCCTATATACAAGAATATAACTACTATAATACTGCCCCCTATGTACAAGAATATAACTACTATAATACTGCCCCCTATGTACAAGAATATAACTACTATAATATTGCTCCTATGTACAAGAATATAACTACTATAATACTGCTCCTATGTACAAGAATATAACTACTATAATACTGCCCCCTATGTACAAGAATATAACTACTATAATACTGCTCCTATGTACAAGAATATAACTACTATAATACTGCTCCTATATACAAGCAGGGGCGTAATGATCGCGGTCGCAGAGGTCGCCACTGCGACCGGGCCCGCAGGGTTATAGGGGCCCGGCAGCCGCTCTGCAGAGCCGGCTGCCGGGCCCCTATGTGTAGTGCCACTATGTAGTGGCCGACTGCGCGACCGTTAGGGGGCCGGCCTGTGAGTCAGGGGGGCCCAGTGTCTGCAGGGGGCAGAGGGGCCCCTGACCTGGAGAGGCCACCAGGCGTTCCTGACCTGCTGCAGAGGAGATGTGCTCCTGCACGGCAGACGGAAACCATCCCTACCAGGACCTGCGATGATGTCACGCCCATGTGACTGTGTGGGAGGAGACACAGGAGGCCGGGGAGAAAGCAGGAGAAGATACTTCGAACACATGAGTGGTAATGAGAAAAGAGGGGACATGAGGGGAGGGGCTGCAGGGTGAGGGGCATATGAGGGCTGCAGACTGTGACAGAAGCATGTGAAGGGTGCCGAGTGTTTGAGAGGGGTAAGTTGGGGTACGGGCAGGGTGAGATATGTGGGTCAGGGTGTGTGTGTGTGATATGGGGGTGCAGTGTGTGTGATATGGGGGTGCAGTGTGTGTGATATGGGGGGTGCAGGCTGTATAGGGAGCAGGGTGTGTGACATATGGGGGCAGGGGCATAACTACCGCAGTCGCAGGGGTCAGAAGGAGCTGAGAGGTACTTGTTTTTTTATTTTGCTGGCTGAATGGCACATATAGGCCCGGGGAAGCTGCCTGCATGATACATGGAGGCCCTGGTGGGGCTGGCTGGCAGGCGCATTACACATAGAAGCCCTGGGGGCCGGCTGCATGACACATGGAGGCCCTGGGGGGGCTGGCTGCATGACACCTGGGGGGGTGGGGGGGGCCTGGCTGCATGATACATGGAGGCCCTGGGGGGGCTGGCTGCATGACACATGGAGGCCCTGGGGGCTGGCTGCATGACACATGGAGGCCCTGGGGGGGCTGGCTGCATGACACATGGAGGCCCTGGGGGCTGGCTGCATGACACATGGAGGCCCTGGGGGGGCTGGCTGCATGACACCTGGGGGGGTGGGGGGGGGGGCTGGCTGCATGATACATGGAGGCCCTGGGGGGGCTGGCTGCATGACACATGGAGGCCCTGGGGGCTGGCTGCATGACACATGGAGGCCCTGGGGGGGCTGGCTGCATGACACATGGAGGCCCTGGGGGGGCTGGCTGCATGACATATGGAGGCCCTGGGGGGGCTGGCTGCATGACACATGGAGGCCCTGGGGGCTGGCTGCATGACACATGGAGGCCCTGGGGGGGCTGGCTGCATGACACATGGAGGCCCTGGGGGGATGGCTGCATGACACATGGAGGCCCTGGGGGGATGGCTGCATGACACATGGAGGCCCTGGGGGGGGGCTGGCTGCATAACACCTGGGGGGGGCTGGCTGCATGACACATGGAGGCCCTGGGGGGGGCGGCTGCATGACACATGGAGGTCCTGGGGAAGCTGGCTGCATGACGCATAGAGGCCCTGGGGGGGCTGGCTGCATGACGCATAGAGGCCCTGGGGGGGCTGGCTGCATGACACATATAGGCCCGGGGGAAGCTGGCTGCATTACACATGGAGGCCCTGGTGGGGCTGGCTGCATGACACCTGGTGGGGCTGGCTGCATGACACATGGAGGCCCTGGTGGGACTGGCTGCATAATACATGGAGGCCTGGGGGTGCTGGCTGCATGATACATGGAGGTCTATGGGACTGCATAATAAACATGAAGGACACCTTATACATAGACTATAGCAGCGCATTATACATGGAGGTCTATGGGGCTGCATTATAATACATCTAGGACTATGGGGGCTACATTATAATATATGGAGGACTATGGAGGCTACCTTACACATGGTCTGTGGGGGTGCATTATAAAGCATGGGGGACTGTGGTGCAGTATAAAATATGGAGAACTATGGGAAATGCATTATAATACATGGAGGACTATGGGGATGCATTCTAATATATAAAGGGTTATGTGGGACCCTTTATACTATATGGAAGGCTATGCGGGGCCATTATAGTATTTGGAGAACTATATATGAGGGAGGAAAAAGATACAAGTATGGGATGGGAATGTTTTGTGCTGAGGGAAAAGGGCTCTTTCCCATGCTCTGCTATACATCTCTCAGCACCCAGCTTTCCCATGCTCTGCTATACATCTCTCAGCACCCAGCTTTCCCATGCTCTGCTATACATCTCTCAGCACCCAGCTTTCCCATGCTCTGCTATACATCTCTCAGCACCCAACTTTCCCATGATCTGCAATACATCTCTCAGCACCCAGCTTTCCCATGCTCTGATATGGGAAAGCTGGGTGCTGAGGGAAAGATGTATGACAGAGCATGGGAAAGCTGGGTGCTGAGAGATGTATAGCAGATCATGGGAAAGCTGGGTGCTGAGGGAAAGATATATGACAGAGCATGGGAAAGCTGGGTGCTGAGAGATGTATAGCAGATCATGGGAAAGCTGGGTGCTGATAGAGGGATTTTAGATCATTGGAAACCTGGGTGCTGTGGGTAAAAGCCAAGTGTCAGCATCATTATCCCGTACCCTAAGTGTTGTGTACATGGAGGGGGCCCCGGTCCAAAGTTTGCACCAGGGCCCATCAAACTCTAGTTACGCCACTGTATTGTATACAAGAATATAACTACTATAATACTGCCCCTATGTACAAGAAAATTACTATAATACTGCCCCTATATACAAGAATATAACTACTATAATACTGCCCCTATATACAAGAATATAACTACTATAATACTGCTTCTATGTACAAGAATATAACTACTATAATACTTCCGTATGTACAAGAATATAACTACAATAATACTGCCCTTATGTACAAGAATATAACTACTATAATACTGCCCCCTATGTACAAGAATATAACTACTATAATACTGCCCCCTATGTACAAGAATAGAACTACTATAATACTGCCCCCTATGTACAAGAATAGAACTTCTATAATACTGCCCCTATGTACAAGAATATAACTACTATAATACTGCTCCCTATGTACAAGAATATAACTACTATAATACTGCCTCTATATACACGAATATAACTACTATAATACTGCCCCCTATGTACAAGAATATAACTACTATAATACTGCCCCCTATGTACAAGAATATAACTACTATAATACTGTCCCCTATGTACAAGAATATAACTACTATAATACTGCCCTCTATATACAAGAATAGAACTACTATAATACTGCTGCCATATACAAGAATATAACTACTATAATACTGCCTCTATATACAAGAATATAACTACTATAATACTGCCTCTATATACAAGAATATAACTACTATAATACTGCTTCTATGTACAAGAATATAACTACTATAATACTGCTTCTATGTACAAGAATATAACTACTATAATACTGCTTCTATGTACAAGAATATAACTACTATAATACTGCTTCTATGTACAAGAATATAACTACTATAATACTGCTCCCTATGTACAAGAATATAACTACTATAATACTGCTCCCTATGTACAAGAATATAACTACTATAATACTGCCCCCTATGTACAAGAATATAACTACTATTATACTGCCCCCTATGTACAAGAATATAACTACTATAATACTGCCCCCTATGTACAAGAATATAACTACTATAATACTGCCCCTATGTACAAGAATATAACTACTATAATACTGCTCCTATGTACAAGAATATAACTACTATAATACTGCCCCTATGTATAAGAATATAACTACTATAATACTGCCCCTATGTACAAGAATATAACTACTATAATACTGCCCTCTATATACAAGAATATAACTACTATAATACTGCCCTCTATATACAAGAATATAACTGCTATAATACTATTGTATAAAATTTTAACCTTCTGTGTGATGATTGATCTGTACACCTTATGATTCACTGCTCTGTATATACAGGAGTCTGATTAATAACCTGTAATTATGAGAGCACAATAGCTGGAATGTCTGTATGTTATTGATTTATGAGGTACAGCAGGATGGAGAATGGAGGGTGATGGGTTGAGGTTCGGGCAGTGGGTGAGGTGATCACTTCCTCTTGGCGTGGCATTTTCAGGAGTGGAAAGTCAGCTGACACTAGAATGTGTGGTATGATGGCGGCACTTTCACTTATGTGTTAGTGAAGTCTAATGAAATGACAGTCTAGATACAATGTCTCATGCTCCAATCCTCAGGCTGAAACCCCCCTTTAGACCCGCAACACACATCCGTGTAATTTGTACGTGTGCGGTACGTATTTACATGTACCGGAGACACGTACACACGGAGACCCATGTTCATCAATGGTAGATGGGACACACACGTAAAATCCCACGGAACGTGTGTCCATGAGGTAAGTACGTGTGTGCGCTTTTCTACACGGACAACATGTCCGTTTTTGGCCGGCAGCACGCAGGCAAGGACCCGCTTTAGGCCTAAAACACACTTCCGCAAAAAAAGTACGTGTCTTACGGGCCATTTTTCGGGTCAGTGTTCCGTTTTTTTGGGGCGTTTCTCCGATATGTATGGTATCCGTGTGATGGCGTATGCGAGCCGTGTGTGCGTGTAAAATGCCCGTGTATGTGTACGTGTAAAATGTCCGTGTGGAATGTCCGTGTGGAATGTTCCGTGTGTGTGATGCACAATGTCGTTGATACATGTCGGCTGACAGCAGACAGAGTTGCGCGATGAAAATGAACTCGGGTGAACTTCACCCGACTTCATTGTCATGCTGCGGCTCTGTCTGTGTGCCGCGTACTGATTAGCGGTCACCTGTGAAGGATTCACCAGTGACCGCTAATCCCCCGAGTGACTGAAGTGAGCAGCCCTCTCTCATACTTACCGCTCCCCGATCACCAGCGCGGAGAGGAGCAGCTGTGCAGAGAATACGCGGCAACAATTACTTTGAAAAAGCCGGCCGCTCATTAATCAATCTCGTATTCCCTGCTTTCCCCACCCACAGGCGCCTATGATTGGTTGCAGTCAGACAAGCCCCCCACGCTCAGTGACAGGTGTCTCACTGCACCCAATCACAGCAGCCGGTGGGCGTGTCTATACTCTGCAGTAAAATAAATCAATAAATAATTAAAAAAAAGGCGTGCGGTTCCCCCCTATTTTAATACCAGCCAGATAAAGCCATACGGCTGAAGGCTGGTATTCTCAGGATGGGGAGCTCCACGTTATGGGGAGCCCCCCAGCCTAACTATCAGTCAGCAGCCGCCCAGAATTGCCGCATACATTATATGCGACAGTTCTGGGGCTGTACCCGGCTCTTCCCGATTTGCCCTGGTACGTTGGCAAATCGGGGTAATAAGGAGTTAATGGCAGCCCATAGCGACGCTGGAGCATCCTGGATTACGCCGGGCATGGAGGGCTTTTTCGGGCTGATTAAATTGGTGAACCAGGGAATGTGTTAGTGTTTTTTATTTCTAATAAAGGATTTTTCAGTTGTGTGTGTTTATATACTGTAACTTACAGATTAATCATGGAAGGTATCTCGGGGAGACGCCTGACATGATTAATCTAGGACTTATTGGCAGCTATGGGCTGCCAAAAACTCCTTATTACCCCGATTTGCCAAAGCACCTGGGCAATCGGGAAGAGCCGGGTACAGCCCCAGAACTGTCGCATATAATGTATGCGGCAATTCTGGGCGGCTGTTGGCTGATATTGTTAGGCTGGGGGGCTCCCCATAACGTGGAGCTCCCCATCCTGAGAATACCAGCCTTCAGCCGTATGGCTTTATCTGGCTGGCATTAAAATTGGGGGGGACCGCACGCCGGTTTTTTTAATTTATTTATTTATTTTACTGCACAGTATAGACCCGCCCACCGGCTGCTGTGATTGGGTGCAGTGGGACACCAGTCACTCAGCGTAGGGGCGTGTCTCACTGCAACCAATCATAGGCGCCTGTGGGGGGAGAAAGCAGGGAATACGAGATTGTTTAATGAGCGGCCGGCTTTTTCAAAATAGTAAAAGCCGCCGGAGCAGTGTGAACGCCGTGCAGCACTGCGCCGGGGATCGGGGAACAATAAGTATGAGAGAGGGGGGGAAACTGACCGACAGACTGTGAGAGAGGGACAGAGAGACTGACAGAGAGACCGACCGACGGACTCAGGGAGATTGACCGACATACACAGAAATAGAAAGAATGGCCGACATCACTAGAAATAAAAACACTAAACGGACACGGACTATAGGTAGATGCATACGTGTTTACTAACGTGTGTGCACATACCCATAGACTTTCATTGTGTCCGTGTGTGCGTGTTCCGTGCAGATAACGGACATGAATCCGTGCAAAACGCAAACACATACGGATCACGGACACGCACACACGGACATAATGAAATAATGCACGTGTGACCACAATATTAGACTAACATTGGTGCACGTTTGTCCGTGTCTCCGGTATATACGGAAACAGAACAAACACGCACGTGTTTCACGGACGTGTGAAGGGGGCCTAAAGCAACGTTCCACCCTGGCACTGAGAAGTGGCTATATATTGGTCATGTACCTGGTGCCCTCTGCTTTCCTCCGCTTTCAGGGCCACTTTTAAGTGCCAGGGTGGAGGGTCGTTTTAAAGGAGTTTTACACCCAAGGATACTTTGTTCACAATTAAGGGTATATTCACCAGAACCGTGTTGATTGCCGCCATCGGCCTCATCTCTGAGTCTTCAGTTATGGAGCCCGTCTGTCTGATTCATGATTTTATCTATCTTGGACTTTGGATTTTATCATACTTACCAATAAGTTTTACTCTGTGGAGCTGGATCCTTCTTCTTTCAAACTTTCTTCAAATAGTACAGTTTACAGAAAACTAATATATACATTATATAGGTGGACAGTTGAAGCGTACACCAATGCGAAACGGCCGTCGTCCTGTTGAGGAGCCTGCACTCAGCTCCCTCCCTGCCTTTTATGCTGCACTTTTTGAATAAAAGAAAACCTCACCTATTATGTGGATTGTGCGGTCCTTTTCTGCTACGTTCTACTTGGACACTAATATATACAGTGTATAATATATATATGTGTGTGTATATATATATATATATATATATATATATATATATATATATATATATATATATATATATATATATATATATATATAGTGTATAGTATATATATATATACACACACACACTGGCTATGCTAGTCGGTATTAGCGGTTCTGCTAAGAAAAGCCGATGAGAGGCTAGTGGGCATGTGACCGCTTAAACTGAATAGAAGAGTCAAATTCTAACTGCAGGTATATTACACACCCCTTGCCAAAAGTTTGCCATAAAACGTAAATCCGTTTAATGAGGACCTGTCAGCAGGTAAAAAGTTTCCATTTTTTTCCTCTTATTTTACTCCCTCTACTCCAGTGAATAGTCCATTTTTTGTAAATCTGCTGTACGGAGATATGGGCCTTTTTTTTATTTATCACTAATTTTTATGGTCTTTGCAAGGGGGCGTAGTTCACAGGGTAAAACTGTTCAAGATCCAAAAGACAAACCCTAGAGGATCCTGTGAGCCACGCCCCCCAGAGGATCCTGTGAGCCACGCCCCCCAGAGGATCCTGTGAGCCACACCCCCCAGAGGATCCTGTGAGCCACACCCCCCAGAGGATCCCGTGAGCCACACCTCCAGAGGATTCCGTGAGCCACGCCACCAGTGTCTCCTGTGAGCCACGCCTCCAGAGTCTCCTGTGAGCCACACCTCCAGAGTCTCCTGTGAGCCACGCCTCCAGGGAATCCAGTGAGCCACACCCAGAAGATCCTATGAGCCACGCCCCAGAGAACCCTGTGAGCCACACCCCTTTGTAAAGACCATTAAAAATTAGCAATAAATAAAAAGCCTCATTTCTCTGGAATAGTATGGTGGATTTACTAAAGCAACCAGAATGACTGTTGAGAGGTCCCAGTTAGCTCCCATTGATAACAGTGGAGAGGTGATTGTGCATGCAGGGCTTCTACATAGATCCAGCGAGCGGGCTCAGATAAGATATTGATGATTAAATAAAATCCTACTATTCATACACTTACATGTGTCACAGATATTCAGGGGATACATAGAGGAAAGGTTGTTACAAAGCAAAAATGGGAACAGGTCCCCTGTAGGAATGAAGGGCAATGTGGACCTTGGGCAGAGTTCTCCTTCATTTGCCAAGTTATGGCCAACTAGAGCCCAGACGCCCAACCCCATGGGCTCAACCAGAGCCCGGATGCCCAACTCCATGGGCTTAACCAGAGCCTAGACACCCAACTCCATGGGCTCAAATAGAGCCCGTATGCCCAACTCCATGGGCTCAACCAGAGTCCGGACGCCCAACTCCATGGGCTCAACCAGAGCCCGGACGCCCAACTCCATGGGCTCAACCAGAGCCCGGACGCCCAACTCCATGGGCTCAACCAGAGCCCGGACGCCCAACTCCATGGGCTCAACCAGAGCCCGGACGCCCAACTCCATGGGCTCCATATCAGTCCCTATACACATGTAAAGGTCAATAATGAAGCATCTTCTTAGCAGGCATCTCACGTAGGTGCATGATGTAAATCTAGATCTGTCGGCTGCAATCGCTCCGGGGAGGGAGGTACAGGTGTAATTACCCGGCCATGAGGAAGAAGAGCAAGAATGTGGATGAAGTAATCGGGCATAAAACTCTCACCTGCTGCAAAGTGACTGAATGCAGAGAAATTTATGACGGGCGTGTCACTACAAGCGCAAGTAATGACCAAGGCGGCACCTGGAGACATCGGCTGATGAAGAGACCCGTCACCATCATAAATGGTGATGTGATGCCTGGGCTGGCATGGAGGAAATGTTCAGGCAAGCTGTTAATATTGGGTGGTCTTATGAGGAACCATGAGAAATCACTGTAATGACCCCCCGTCTGTGATCTACTGTCATAAAATTACAACTCTCAGCCTCTCCGTACAGCCTGGGATCAACCTGCAACAATGTTTAAACATTAGAACTCTGTATGCATCAGCTCCCCCTAGTGGCGGCCACAGGTAACTAAAAGTAAATAATTAAAGGGATTATTCCCATCTTGATACAATTGATATAGTTGGATAGAGCTTGACAAATCAAGCAATTTTGCCATTTACTGCTTATTAAAATTTGCAGCCGTTCTTGAGATATTCACATTTTTCTTGTTGCCTAGGAGACCGACCACCGCTGCTGTCTAGTTTGCAAGCACAGCACTGCACTGCACTGCAGCTGGTCAGGATTAAGAGGTAATCCAGCAATTCTGGCCAGATTCAGAACATGCACAGCTTCTGAGCACGGTGCATGTTCTGTTGTCTAGCAGAGGTGGTCGGTCTCCAAGGCAACGAGGTGTACATAAAAGTGCTAATATCTCAAGAACGACTGAAAATTTTAATGAGCAACAAGTTACAAAATTATTTGTATTTACAAGCCGTATCTGAAAATACACTTCTGAAGATGGGGGGAAAACCCTATAACTGACTATGCAGTGGGTTTGGAGCTCTGCATGTAATACATTTGGAAATAATGATTATATGCAGGTTTCTCAGATGCATCAGGAAATTTCCTAGATAATATCTTACCAATACTACCTAGAACTTACACATTGATGACCTATTGGTAGTATTGATCATCAATATAACAGTGAGGGTCTGACAAAAAGCATCGTATATATCAGCAGAATATACACTGACAAGCAAAAGGGTAACAATGTTTTGCACTTTTGATTTTCAAGCTCCATATCTCACCGTGCACTATAGCTTTGAGCGTGAGACAACCTTCATTTTATAGATAATTATCTTAGCTATCTCATACATAAATGTGACTTACTGCCAGGGGCGTAACTACTGCGGTCCCAGGGGTCACCATTGCGAAAAGGCCCGGGAGGTTAGGGGCCCGTGGCCGCCCTGCATATCAGCAGCCAGCTCTTGTCAGTGAAAGAGCAGCTGCGCTGTTCTGTCGCAGACCATGAGTTCGCTATATGACCTGGTGCCGCCGCCGCTGACACCGGGCCCCTGTCCCCCGTCATCGCACACAGCAATGATAATGCATCGAGCGGCCAGCACCGCTCCATGCATCATCATTTTCTCCCCGTGCCTGCACGGTGACGTCACTTCTGTGCAACTGCTCTGCTAAGAGCACAGAGAGCAGGACGGGAGGATGCTGACCAGAACAGCGGGGGAACGAGGAGAGAAGTGAGGACGGAGCAGCGGTGGAAGGAGAAGAGGTGAGGACGGAGCAGCGGTGGAAGGAGGAGAGGTGAGGACGGAGCAGCGGTGGAAGGAGGAGAGGTGAGGACGGAGCAGCGGTGGAAGGAGGAGAGGTGAGGACGGAGCAGCGGTGGAAAGAGGAGGAGGAGAGAGGTGAGTACTTGTTTTTTATTTTTATAACTCAGTGAGTACACGGAAGCCTGGGGGGGGGGGTCTGTCTGCATGATACATGGAGGCCTGGGGGTCTGTCTGCATGATACATGGAGGCCTGGGGGTCTGTCTGCATGATACATGGAGGCCTGGGGGGCTGGCTGCATGATACATGGAGGCCTGGGGGGGCTGGCTGCATGATACATGGAGGCCTGGGGGGGCTGCATGATACTTGGAGGCCTGGGGCACTGCATTATACATGGAGGTCTATGGGGCTGCATTATACATGGAGGAGTATGGGGCTGCATAATACAATATGAAGGTTTATGGGGCTGCAATATAATACATATAGGACTATGGGGACTGCATTAGAATATATGGAGGACTATGGAGCCTACCTTATACATGGATTATGAGGGTGCATTATAATATATGGACGACTATGTGGTGCAGTATAATATATGGAGAACTATGGGAAATGCATTATAATACATAGAGGACTATGGGGGTGCATTTTAATGCAGGGTTATGTGAGAACCTTTATACTATTTGGAAGGCTATGTGGGGGCCATTATTGTATTTGGAGAACTATATATGAGGGGGGACAAAGATACAAGCAGGGGATGGGAATGTTTTGTAATGAGGGAACAAGTCTCTTTCCCTCAGCACTTAGCTTTCCCATGCTCTGCTATACATCTTCTCTCAGCTTTCCCATGCTTTTATATGGGAAAGCTGGGTGCTGAGGGAAAGATGTATAGCAGAGCATGGGGAATCTGGGTGCTGAGGACAAGATGGATATCATAACATAGGAAAGCTGGGTGCTGATAGAGGGATTTCAGATCACAGGAAGAGCCAAGTGTCAGTGTCATTATCCTGTACCCCAAGTGTTGGTGTACGTGGAGGGGGGGCACATGTCTGAACTTTTCACCAGGGCCCATCAAACTCTAGTTACGCCTCTGCAACGGACCCTTTATTAAAGAGATGTCATCAATAAATACGTTACTGGACATCCCCTTTACTTACAGCCAGCCTCCTTGTTGAGTGTTTCCAGTTATCAAAATATTTTTTGCTACTCCAATGACTTTTAATAAAGGAGAAAACTAAGATGGCAGCGACCATGTGTCGGCTTTTGTCTTGTTTGATGTGGAGATGGTTAAATGTACAATGTGAAGTCGTCATAGGTCTGTATGAAAGAACAAAAAATGCCAGAGGTTCTAAAGTCCAAACCTAGAACGGGGCATTTATAGGAGTAAATCATTAAAAAAACAACTGAAGCTGCAGAGTGCGGAGTCCGGGAGGACGGATCTGGTCACTGTTCCTCTATAATACAATCCTCTATTGAGCGTTTGCTACTTTCCTGTCTGTGCAGCGATAAACCCCAGGAATGCAGCGTTTATTTACTGGCAGAAATATGTTGTCTTGTGACGCAAGTGCAATTATACTGCTATCTCTGCGGATGTCAGGGCGAAGGAAAACATCATACACCAAGTGTAACACGCAGGAGCGCCGCGAATAACAGGGAAAGCGGAGATCACAAGAGTAATGAGGGATTAAGAAGAGTTGGCATGAAATTCTATCTGCCCTAATCTGTTCTGCAAACTAACCTGCATAACAGGCAGTATTATAGCAGTTATATTCTTGTACATAAAGGCAGTATTATAGTAGCTATATTCTTGTACATAGGAGCAGTATTATAGTAGTTTCATAGTTTCATAGTTTTTAAGGTTGAAGGGAGACTCTAAGTCTATCTAGTTCAACCTGTAGCCTAACATGTTGATCCAGAGGAAGGCAAAAAAACCCCAATGTGTCAAATAAGCTCCAATGGGGAAAAAAATTCCTTCCTGACTCCACATCCGGCAATCAGACTAGTTCCCTGGATCAACACCCTGTCATAAAATCTAATATACATAACTGGTAATATTAAATTTTTCAAGAAAGGCGTCCAGGCTCTGCTTAAATGTTAGCAGTGAATCACTCATTACAACATCATGCGGCAGAGAGTTCCATAGTCTCACTGCTCGTACAGTAAAGAATCCTCATCTGTGATTATGATTAAACATTCTTTCCTCAAGACTTAGCGGATGCCCCCTGCTTAGCGGATGCCCCCCTGTTCCAGTCGCAGGCCTAGGTGTAAAGAGATCTTTGGAAAGGTCTCTGTACTGTCCCCTCATATATTTATACATTGTGATTAGATCCCCCTAAGCCTTTGTTTTTCCTAACTAACTAACCCCAAGTTTAATAACCTGTCTTGGTGTTGCAGCCCCCCCCATTCCTCTAATAATCTAGGTCGCTCTTCTATCTACCTGTAAGATTATGCTATTTATAACCTTCTATACTTTTGCTAACAAGAAAAGCCTCCATTCCTCTCTTAAATTCATTCAGTGAGTGGCCATCACCACTTCCTCAGGAAGAGAGTTCCAGAGCCTCACTGCTCTTACCGTGAAGAACCCTCTTCTATGCTGATGTAGGAATTTTCTTTCCTCCAATCGAAAAGAATGCCCCCTTGTTCTTGTCATAGTCCTTGGTACAAACAGATCATGGGAGAGATCTCTATATGGCCCTCTGATATATTTGTACATATTTATTAGGTCTCCCCTAAGTCTTCTCTTTTCTAGAGTAAATAGACCTAATTTTGATAACCTTTCCGTGTATTGTAATGCACCCACTCCATTTATTATTTTAGTAGCCCGCCTCTGAACCCTTTCAAGTTCAGTAATGTCTTTCTTCAGCACCGGCGCCCAAAAGTGCACACAATACTCCAAGTGTGGTCTGACTAGTGATTTGTACAGAGGGAGAATGATGTCTTCATCTCGTGCCCCCAGACCTCTTCTAATGCATCCCATCACCCTATTTGCTTTGGTGGCTGCTGCCTGACACTGGGCACTCCAATTTAGATTCTTATTCACTAAGATGCCTAAGTCTTTTTCCATGTCTGATTTCCCCAGCAGTTTCCCATTTAGTAAGTAATCGTAGCATCTGTTTCTCCTTCCCATGTGCATAACCTTACACTTATCTGTGTTAAACCTCATTTGCCATTTTTCAGCCCAATTCTCCAGTTTCTACTTTTGCTAAATATATTTGTTTTTTACACATTTTATTTTTTTCTCTATATATTTTTAATGCTTCTTCGCTGCCTTCTTGTTTTAGCTTTTTAAAAATGCCTTTTTCTTATTATTCATTGCCCCTTTTACATCCTTATTTAGCCACATTGGTTTTCTCCTGTTCCTAGCCCTTTTATTTCTGTATGGTATGGCTAGCTCGCAGTGGGTGTTTAATACCGATTTAAACATTTCCCACTTATTTTCTGTGCTCCCATTTTTGAGGACATTGTCCCAATCAATTTGGCGAAGGTCTTCTCTAAGCTGATCAAACTTTGCTTTGCTGAAATTCAGCATTTTTGTAACCCCCCTCCAAGGCACCTTACTAAAGGACAAGTGGAATTGTATTATATTGTGGTCACTATTCCCGAGGTGCCCATCCACTCGTACGTCTGTTATTCTATCTGGCCTGTTGCTTAAAATTAAGTCCAGAAGGGCTGCCCCTCTATCCGGCCTCCAGAAGGGCTGCCCCTCTATCCGGCCTCCAGAAGGGCTGCCCCTCTATCCGGCCTCCAGAAGGGCTGCCCCTCTAGTTGGGCCTGGCACAAGTTGGGACAGATAATTATCCTGAGTTACTGACAGAAGCCGGTTTCCTTTCTGAGATACGCAGGTTTCAGTTTCCCAGTCTATATCGGGGTAATTGAAGTCCCCCATAATAATCACCTCATTGTGATTTGCTGCTTTGTCTATTTGTTTCAATAATACATTTTCAGTAGTTTCTGTTATATTTGGTGGCTTATAACAAACCCCTATGAGGATTTTATTAGTTTTCCCTCCTTGTATCTCCACCCATAGAGACTCCACCTCTTCATTTCCCTCTTGAATATCTTCTCTTAGTCTGGGCTTTAAACTGGACTTTATATATAGACAGACTCCACCCCCTGGACTTTATATATATAGACAGACTCCACCCCCTTTCCTTTTTTTACGATCCCTCCTAAACAATTCATATCCTTGCAGGTTAGCCGCCCAGTCATAACTATCATCTAACCATGTCTCAGTTATTCCTACTATGTCGTATTTCTCCTCATACATTACCAGCTCCAGTTCCTCCATCTTATTGGTCAGGCTTCTTGCATTGGTCAGCATGCAGGAAAGAAGTTTTGCTCCCCTTTTCTTAGCTTCCTTCTGATTACCCTGTCTTGGGTCCTCTTTACGGCATCTAGTATCCTTGATTAGTTTGTCCTTCTGCTGTATGTTCTTGTCTGCTGTTTTTTCTCCCATCCCCTCTTCTTCTAGTTTAAAGCCCTCCTGATGAGTGTGGCAAGCCTTCTGGCGAACGTGTGTTTCCCAGGTTTTGTGAGGTGTATCCCGTCTCTTGCGAGAAGTCCATCGTAGAGGTAATTCACTCCATGGTCCAAGAATCCAAATGCTAGTTATATTCTTGTACATAGGAGGCAGTATTATAGTAGTTATATTCTTGTACATAGGGGCAGTATTATAGTAGTTATATTCTTGTACATAGGAGCAGTATTATAGTAGTTATATTCTTGTACATAGGAGGCAGTATTATAGTAGTTATATTCTTGTACATAGGGGGTAGTATTATAGTAGTTATATTCTTGTACATAGGGGGTAGTATTATAGTAGTTATATTCTTGTACATAGGAGCAGTATTATAGTAGTTATATTCTTGTACATAGGAGCAGTATTATAGTAGTTATATTCTTGTACATAGGAGGCAGTATTATAGTAGTTATATTCTTGTACATAGGGGGTAGTATTATAGTAGTTATATTCTTGTACATAGGGGGTAGTATTATAGTAGTTATATTCTTGTACATAGGGGGTAGTATTATAGTAGTTATATTCTTGTACATAGGGGGCAGTATTATAGTAGTTATATTCTTGTACATAGGGGCAGTATTATAGTAGTTATATTCTTGTACATAGGAGCAGTATTATAGCAGTTATATTCTTGTATATAGGAGCAGTATTATAGTAGTTATATTCTTGTACATAGGCGCAGTATTATAGTACTTATATTCTTGTACATAGGGGGTAGTATTATAGTAGTTATATTCTTGTACATAGGGGGCAGTATTATAGTAGTTATATTCTTGTACATAGGGGCAGTATTATAGTAGTTATATTCTTGTACATAGGAGCAGTATTATAGCAGTTATATTCTTGTATATAGGAGCAGTATTATAGTAGTTATATTCTTGTACATAGGCGCAGTATTATAGTACTTATATTCTTGTACATAGGCGCAGTATTATAGTAGTTATATTCTTGTACATAGGGGCAGTATTATAGTAGTTATATTCTTGTACATAGGGGCAATATTATAGTAGTTATATTCTTGTACATAGGAGCAGTATTATAGCAGTTATATTCTTGTACATAGGAGGCAGTATTATAGTAGTTATATTCTTGTACATAGGGGGCAGTATTATAGTAGTCATATTCTTGTATATAGGAGCAGTATTATAGTAGTTATATTCTTGTACATAGGGGCAGTATAGCAGTTATATTCTTGTACATAGGTGCAGTATTATAGTAGTTATATTCCTGTACATAGGAGCAGTATTATAGTAGTTATAGTCTTGTACATAGGGGCAGTATTATAGTAGTTATATTCTTGTACATAGGGAGCAGTATTATAGTAGTTATATTCTTGTACATAGGGGGCAGTATTATAGTAGTTATATTCTTGTACATAGGGGCAGTATTATAGTAGTTATATTCTTGTACATAGGAGCAGTATTATAGTAGTTATATTCTTGTATATAGGAGCAGTATTATAGTAGTTATATTCTTGTACATAGGCGCAGTATTATAGTACTTATATTCTTGTACATAGGCGCAGTATTATAGTAGTTATATTCTTGTACATAGGGGCAGTATTATAGTAGTTATATTCTTGTACATAGGGGCAGTATTATAGTAGTTATATTCTTGTACATAGGGGCAATATTATAGTAGTTATATTCTTGTACATAGGGGCAGTATAGCAGTTATATTCTTGTACATAGGAGGCAGTATTATAGTAGTTATATTCTTGTACATAGGGGCAGTATTATAGTAGTTATATTCTTGTACATAGGGGCAGTATTATAGTAGATATATTCTTGTACATAGGGGGCAGTATTATAGTAGTTATATTCTTGTACATAGGCGCAGTATTATAGTAGTTATATTCTTGTACATAGGAGCAGTATTATAGTAGTTATATTCCTGTACATAGGGGGCAGTATTATAGTAGTTATATTCTTGTACATAGGAGGCAGTATTATAGTAGTTATAGTCTTGTACATAGGAGGCAGTATTATAGTAGTTATATTCTTGTACGTAGGAGCAGTATTATAGTAGTTATATTCTTGTACATAGGGGGCAGTATTATAGTAGTTATATTCTTGTTCATAGGGGGCAGTGTTAGTGTCATACCTATGGAAATAGGAGTATGTATTACTGTGGACATGGTGGGGTACATGATTTTAAACCTCTGCCAATCTAACATTGTAAATTCGCATTAAACAAATTTACCCAAAAATGAATGATTTTGTGTTTTGTATTTTACTTCTGAAACATTTAATTAGAGAGCATTTTGGACATTATTATATATTAATATATGATGTTGCTAGGTGCAGGATGAGTCAATAAGGCTGTGTGCACATAATGAGGGTTTTTTTTATGCGTTTTTCAGTGCAGTTTTGTCACAATGAGAATCCTGACATTGTGTGCACATGTTGCTGCTTTTTCCTTTATAAATTTGCAGGAGAGAATAAACTGCAGCATGTTAATTAATTATTTTAGCAGTTTCCACTCCAAATGCATGAAAAGGTTCATGGAAAGAACGCACCAAAAACATAATTTTTTTTTCTGCCAGGAGCTGCAGATTTGGTGCAGAAATTTTTCCTACCAAAAACACTCGGTGTGCACATCACCTTACATTTCCCCCATTGCTGCAGAGGATTAGCTCCGCTCCGGTCGTGCTGAGGAGGATACAGGTCATGGTGAAGTTGAAGTCTTTAGAATGGTTTGAAGTTCAATCAGCAGAACACAAATAGGAGGAAGAGTCACGCTACCCCCAAATAGAGAGGGAAACTGATAGATATATACAGTGTGTCCACCCATATCCTGGCCACCACCATTAACTGGAGAACGGCGGCAGCTATAGGCATAGAAGTGGTGTCTAGGTATAGTAAAGTAGCCATGCGCTATGCAATGAAACCACCTATAGCGCCACTTGGTGGAAAACAACGGTGTTAGCATTTTTATCTCGAAAACGGAACGAGATAGAGAAAAAAAGTGAATTACAAAGTTGTAGGTCATCATCAATTCAATATGAATCGACACCTTGCATTCAGAAATGCTATGATATGAAACCCATGACCCCCACCAAAACATTGAATGCTGGTCACGCATATGGCGCTCATTTAACTTTGATGCTCACAGTGGCCCCCGTCAGCTGCAATGCACATCTGGCCTCTGCACAGCATACTGTATCTTGCTGCACGCTGTGCAATATGGTAGGTGACACGTTTGCACAAGCATCTGTGATACGTCGTCGTAGGTCCTGCAATGTTGGTGGAGGGGTCGCATACACCTGCTGTTTGATGTGACCTCACAGAAAGAAGTCCAGTGGGGTCAGGTCAGGTGGGGTCCAGTGGGGTCAGGTCAATGACTTGTAGGAAGGTCTCCATGAGGTATCGCTCCACGTCCGCAGCCTTGTGAGTTTTACATGTTCTTTTCATAGCATTTCTGTATATGCAAGGTGTCGAGTCGTATTGAATTGATGATGCCCTACAACTTTGTAATTCACTTTTTTTCTCTATCTTTTTCCATTTTCGAGATAAAAATGCTAACTCCGTTGTTTTCCACCAGGTGACGCTATAGGTGGTTTCATTGCATAGCGCATGGCTACTTTTCTATACCTAGACACCACTTCTATGCCTATAGCTGCCGCCATTCTCAAGTTAATGGCGGTGGACAGGATATGGGTGGACACAGTGTGTGTGTGTGTGTATATATATGTAAGTATATGTATACACACACACACACACACACAGTATATACCATTCCAATTCTTTTTTTTTTCCAGATGCTCAGAGAATTCTTTGCCATGAGGAGCCATGTTGATCTTCCAGTGACCAGTATGAGAGAGTGTGTGATAGATAACACCAAATGTAACACACCTGCCCCCATTCTATTAATAGGGGGAGGCTCTTGAAGGGGTTGGTCCAATCAGTTACAGCACACCCTTTATTATAATGTGACTTAGGCCACGCGTGGTCCTGTAATCTCTATGCTTTTCCCTTTTGTGGGTTTGGAGAGGAAATATAGGCCATAATTTACAGATTAGCAGAAATCCTTAATGAGGTTTATGAGCATGAACTGGAATGAGACAGACACCAAGTGTAAACCTTCAAGAGGAGCCGCCGTGCGAGATACAATGAAGGTTTCCAGAACATTGTATCCTGCAGAGCGCTGGATACCAACCTCTGACAACTTGGTAAAAGTTTACCGACAACCAGCATTTTATACAAGTCTTAAAGTTTACTAAAACTTCATGAATGGGGCTTATTTCAATATCCTGTGGACCGTTGCAAAATCAGCAGAACAGGGCAGGTCCTCATTGCCGTGACCGCATGTACATGGTCAGCAAATTGCATACACAAGGTCATGTGACCAGCAAACCGGGACATTGTGCGCACTGCATACGATCTCGCACCATTCAGCCGGCTGCTGTCAGTTACTCTAGACTTTTCTTTTAAGACTAGACAATCCCTTTAACACAGAACCATCTTCTGCCTGCTCTATAGTCCTTCCACAGTATAAGCTTGCAGCTGTTGTAGACATTGACATGCAAACTAATATCTGGCAGATGCCCACGTGACAAGGCTAGCACAAGGAAAAAAAAAAAAATAAAGCCTGACTGACCCAACATGTGACAGAAGTTTACACCATGAAGATTTCCCAACTAATTCAAATATATAGATATAAAATGTATACTGAGCTGTTAAAGAGTGTAATCCAGGACTTTTCACTTCTGCATCAGGTGAGAGACTCTGCCAACATGGCTCCCATGGACCTTGCCAGGTAGCAATCATGCGTCTGACACTATTTCGAAACCAAAAGATGGGTACACAAACAGGCACCAAGTACACCAGCAGGGAACCACATACACAGACAGGGAACCATGTTCACAGACAGGCAGGTAACCAAGTGCACAGGAAGGCACCGGGTACACCAGCATGGAACCACGTACACAGACAGGCAAGCAACCAGTTGCACAGGAAGACACCGAGTACACCAAAAGGGAACCACATACATAGACAGGCAGGCAACCAGGTGCACAGATGGACAGGCATGAAGTACAAAGAACGGCCCAAGAACACCAGCAGGTAACCAGGTTCACAGACAGGTAACCACGTACACAGACAGGCAGGCAAGCAAGCACCAGGAAGGCACCAAGGACACCAGCAGGAAACCAGATACACAGACAGGGAACAATGTACACAGGCAGGCAGGCAGGCACCAGGAAGGCACCAAGTACACCAGCAGGTAACCAGGTTCACAGACAGGTAATCACGTACATAGACAGGCAGGCACCCAGGCACCAGCAGGTAACCGGGTTCACCGACAGACAGGCAAGCAGGCACCAAGTACACCAACAGGTAACCAGGTACACAGACAGGGAACAACGTACACAGGCAGGCAACCAGGCACCAGGAAGGCACCAAGTACACCAGCAGGTAACCGCGTACACAGACAGGCAGGCAACCAGGGGCACAGATTGACAGGCACCAGGAACACAGGAAGGCACGAAGTACACCAGCAAGTAACCAGGTACACAGACAGGGAACCAGATGCACAGATAGACAGGCACCACAGACAGGTAGGCAACCAGGTGCATAGAAGGACAGGCATCAAAAGATAGGCAGGCAGGCAAGGTAGACAAATGGACAGGCACACTAACAGGCACTAGGTCCACAGACAGGTAGGCAACCAGGTGCACAGACGGACAGGCACAATGCCAGCACAAGGTAGAAGACACTCATTTGTCTTCCACACAATGGAGACCTATGAATATTTTTGATGTATAGTCCAGTAGATGTCACACGTAATGTGACGCATGTTCCCACTTTGCGGTTTTTATGCATTCTTCAAGGAACAAAATGAATGCAATTTGTACAGTTTCATTCACAGTGTGCCATTTTCCTCTTTTTATAGCATTTTTTTTTGGGGGGGGGGGGAAACCATCTCACTTCTTACTGCAGATTTTTTCCCATTTCATTTGTAACTTGAAAAACTACTTCCATATATAAAATCTGCATAATTATAATTTCCGCTGCAGTTTTGGGGCATACTATCTATTTTCATGCAGAAGCTGTAAATGTGACAAACCTTAGGCCACGTTCACACTGAGTATTTGGTGAGGGTTTTTTTTACATCAGTATTTGTAAAGGCAAAAATCAGGAGTGGAAAAAGAGGAAAAGTACAATGCGACTTCTGCATTTATAAGGTTTTTGCATATAAATATGGAGTTAAAAAAATAAATAAAAACCAAATACTCGTGCGCTTGTGGTCTTAGGCTACAGTTCATATTGGCCGCTTTCGCAGATTTATTGCACAGCTGTTGTATCCCAACATTAGTGCCAAAATGCAGCAGAGCTACCACAGTCTGTAGCGTGTAACGTAGAGGACGCCGGCGCCCCCTTATGGAGCTGGGTTAAAGCACCAGGCCCTTAGCATTTTAGTGCACGAGGAGAAAGCATGTCCCCGCAGATCTACACCCACGTTGCAGCGCCCCCTAGGTCCGTGTGCCGCACAGCACATGACACTCTCCGCAGCTGCAGAGACTCAAGGCAGATTGTATAAAGCACTGGATGTGGGGGCACTACAAGTACCACAATCCCTCCAGCACACCCCTGCGGCACAATGCAGTGTATCGCAGAGCGGATCTTGTAGGATTAGCGCACAGCCACGGCTTTATCCATTCATCCTGCACTTTTTGTCTGGAGCCGGATGAATGAGCTCCACTCCCTGGATAACCTCAAGGTACAATTGATGCTCTGTCCTATTCATGACAAAAAAACCAATATTTTCCTCCCCCGGCTCATTACAGACTTTCCTGCAGGTGCAGATTCTGCCATCTTACCTATGGGATCAGCTAGTGATCACTTTAACCCTTGTGTGACCATAGATTGGGTTATGGGGTGCAAGAAAAGAAGATACCTAAAATAATAAAGTTCCCTCCCCTCTATTTACCAGACAATGGGCAACTACCTCTACCAGTCATTACAGGGCCAAGAGGGGCTGTCACCCAGCTTTCCACCTGCCCTGAATGGTATATACAGTGTGTCCACCGCCATTAACTTGAGAACGGCGGCAGCTATAGGCATAAAAGTGGTGTCTAGGTATAGTAAAGCAGCCATGCAATATGCAATGAAACCACCTATAGCGCCAACTGGTGGAAAACAACGGAGTTAGCATTTTTATCTCGAAAACTGAATGAGATAGAGAAAAAAAGTGAATTACAAAGTTGTAGGGCATCATCAATTCAATACGAATCGACACCGTGCATACAGAAATGCTAGGATTAGAATGTGTAAGGCTATGTGCGCACGCTGCGTTTTTTTGACGCTGCGTTTGTGCGTTTTTGGCCGCTAAAAACGCACCTGCGTCAAAAAACGCATAAAAAACGCATGCATTTTTATTGCGATTTGGTGCATTTTGCTGCATTTTTGATCTCTGCGTTTTGCTGCGTTTTTCCAATGCATTGCATGGGCGGAAAACGCAGAAAAACGCAGGAAAGAATTGACATGTTCATTTTTTTTTTTTCCAAGCTCAAAAACGCAGCTTAAAAACACAGTTGTGTGCGGACAGCAAAAATGAAAACTCATAGACTTTGCTGGGGAAGCAAAGTCATGCAGTTTTGAGGCCAAAAACGCACCCGAAAAACGCGCAAAAACGCCGCGAAAAACGCACTGTGCGCACATAGCCTAACACTCACAAGGTTGCGGACGTGAAGCGATACCTCATGGAGACCTTCCTACAAGTCATTGGGTATGGAGCTGTGTGGAGTGGCCTCCGCTCACCTGACCTGACCCCATTGGACTTCTTTCTGTGAGGTCACATCAAACAGCAGGTGTATGCGACCCCTCCACCAACATTGCCTGACCCACGACGACGTATCACAGATGCTTGTGCAAACGTGTCACCTATCATATTGCACAATGTGCAGCAAGATACAGTATGCTGTGCAGAGTCCAGATGTGCATTGCAGCTGACGGGGGCCACTAATGAGCGCCATATGCGTGACCAGCGTTCAATGTTTGGGGGGGTCATGGGTTTCATATCGTAGCATTTCTGTATGCAAGGTGTCGATTCGTATTGAATGGATGATGCCCTGCAACTTGAGAAAAAAAGTGAATTACAATCTCGTTCTGTTTTTGAAATAAAAATGCTAACTCAGTTTTCCACCAGGTGGCGCTATAGGTGGTTTCATTGCTTAGCGCATGGCTGCTTTACTATACCTAGATACCACTTCTATGCCTATAGCTGCCGCCGTTCTCAAGTTAATGGTGGTGGGCAGGATATGGGTGGACACTACATGTATATATAACTGTGCTTGGTTGAATACATATTCTTTTCCATTTCTCTACACACAATTGTATGTGTTGCTTCTTGATATGGAGCCACTATAGACCCCAGAATTACCCCTTTCTGCTACTTTAAACCCCCCCCCCCATTTATTAATATAAAGGGTGCCAGTAGGAACTAACAGAGGAACGATCCGCCAGCGTCTTAGTCATTAGAAGCGCTCTGATTGGCTCAACTGATAACGATGGGAAGGGAGCTGCGGTTTCCAGTAATCACCAGCACACAATGCGGCCAGGAAAGGGCTCCGCCTTGTCCGAAAACAGGATTAAATGAAATGTTATGGTGCGGCCTATTTACATATTGATCTTACAATTACCCGTCTGATGAATTATCGCAAAGCCTTCTGATCAAAAGCGTCCTCCTCCCATCAGTAATATTTATAAAAGGGGGAAACATTATAGCAGTAGATCAGATTGGCGACTGATCACTCGCCCGTCCCCAGGAGCTTACAATCCCTCGAACACTATGCACAGATCTACATCTATGCAGCGCCATCTAGTGTCTACAACGGAAACTGCATGTTTGTGTCTACACATTGCATGGTCAGTGGAAGTGAACCAATTGTAGGGACTTAAAGGGGTGCCATGGTGTATTTTAAAACTCTGACAGTGGGAAGCAATGATGGTAAGGCTGAAGTCACACTTACGAGTAGCGCATCACATCACCCGACACGGGCTGCTGTTCTCCGGCCAGGAGCGGGGTAGCTGGATGCATTTCTATGCAGATGACCTGCTCTTGTTTGGAAACAAGCCATGTTGGGTGATGCGATGAGGGTCCCTCACAAGTGTGATTCAGGCCTAAAAGATTACTGCCCCCTGGAATCTGCTGCAGTGTCTCCTTCAGACTGGAAGCAACGATGTCTCGACAACCAGTCTTCTGATCGTGCAGCCAATTCAGAGGCGAGGAGACCGGTAGTTGTCAGGCCACCATTTCTGCTCCGGCGGAGCAGATTTTAGGATTAACTATCTTATTGTTATATACCCTCATGCCTCTCCTTGTTGCAATGATACAAAGTCTACAGGAATTCTGTAATGAAAGCCACACAAATTTAGAATTTTATTTTTTATTTTTTTTGGGGAGGGGAGGATCCCAGATTTGAAAATTTATCCCATGATGAGCAATGGTGACCAATTTAAAAATTATTTAATTTTTTTTTTTTTTTTTAAATGGTCACCATTGCTTATGCATCATGGGATAATCACTTTAAAATCTTGGTTCCCTATTCCTCCCCAAAAAAAGGGGAAAAAAAAAAAAAGTAATTCCAAATGTGTGGCTTTTATTACAGAATTCCTGTAGAACACATACACATACACAGTGCCTTGCAAAAGTATTCAGCACCCTTGAATTTTTCTCCCTTTTACCACATTTCAGGCTTCAAACAAAGATAAAAATGTTAATGTTCTGGTGAAGAATCAACAAGTGGACACAATTGTGAAGGTGAACAACATTTATTGCTTATTTTAAACTTTTATAAAAAAAGGGAATTTTGTTTACTTACCGTAAATTCCTTTTCTTCTAGCTCCAATTGGGAGACCCAGACAATTGTTTTTACAATTGGGTGTATAGCTATGCCTCCGGAGGCCACACAAAGTATTACACTAAAAGTGTAAAGCCCCTCCCCTTCAGCCTATACACCCCCCGTGCTGCCACGGGCTCCTCAGTTTTGGTGCAAAAGCAAGAAGGAGGAAAAAATTATAAACTGGTTTAAAGTAAATTCAATCCGAAGGAATATCGGAGAACTGAAACCATTCAACGTGAACAACATGTGTATACAAAAACAGGGGCGGGTGCTGGGTCTCCCAATTGGAGCTAGAAGAAAAGGAATTTACGGTAAGTAAACAAAATTCCCTTCTTCTTTGGCGCTCCATTGGGAGACCCAGACAATTGGGACGTCCAAAAGCAGTCCCTGGGTGGGTAAATAATACCTCATAATAGAGCCGTAACGGCTCCGTCCTACAGGTGGGCAACCGCCGCCTGAAGGACTTGCCTACCTAGGCTGGCATCTGCCGAAGCATAGGTATGCACCTGATAGTGTTTCGTGCCAAGATATGTCAGCGATTGGACCGGTGTCAGATTTGACTTTGGAAAATTGATGATCCACCCGAAACTCTGGAGAGTCTCCAGAGTAACGTTGAGGCTGTGTTGGCATGCCTCTTGAGAGGGTGCCTTGACCAGCAGATCGTCTAAGTAAGGTATCACCGAGTGACCCTGAGAGTGGAGGACCGCAACTACTGTAGCCATGACCTTGGTGAAAACCCTTGGGGCTGTCGCCAGGCCGAACGGCAGTGCCGCGAACTGAAGGTGTTCGTCTCCTATGGCGAAGCGCAGGAAGCGCTGATGCTCTGGAGCAATCGGTACGTGGAGATAAGCATCTTTGATATCAATCGATGCTAGGAAATCTCCTTGGGACATTGAGGCGATGACGGAGCGGAGGGATTCCATCCGGAACCGCCTGGTCATTACGTGTTTGTTGAGCAGTTTTAGATCCAAAACAGGACGGAAAGACCCGTCCTTCTTTGGAACCACAAACAGGTTGGAGTAGAAACCGTGACCCTGTTGCTGAAAAGGAACCGGGACCACCACTCCTTCTGCCTTCAGAATGCCCACCGCCTGCAGAAGAGCCTCGGCTCGCTCGGGAGGCGGAGATGTTCTGAAGAATCGAGTCGGAGGACGAGAGCTGAACTCTATCCTGTAACCGTGAGACAAAATGTCTCTCACCCAACGGTCTTTTACTTGTGGCAGCCAGGTGTCGCAAAAGCGGGAGAGCCTGCCACCGACCGAGGATGCGGTGTGAGGAGGCCGTAAGTCATGACGAAGCCGCCTTGGTAGCGGCACCTCCGGCGGTCTTTTTAGGGCGTGATTTGGACCGCCATGCGTCGGAGTTCCTCTGATCCTTCTGAGGCCTTTTGGACGAGGAGAATTGGGACCTGCCCGCCCCCCGAAAGGACCTAAACCTCGACTGTCCCCTCCTCTGTTGGGGTGTTTTTGGTTTGGCCTGGGGTAAGGATCTTTCCTTTCCCTTGGATTGTTTGATGATTTCATCCAATCTCTCACCAAACAAGCGGTCGCCAGAAAATGGCAAACCAGTTAAGCACTTTTTGGAAGCCGAATCTGCCTTCCATTCCCGTAGCCACAAGGCCCTGCGTATTGCCACCGAATTGTCGGCTGCAACCGCCGTACGGCTCGCAGAGTCCAGGACAGCATTAATAGCGTAGGACGCAAATGCCGACGTTTGAGAGGTTATGGACGCCACCTGCGGCGCAGACGTACGTGTGAGTGCGTCAATTTGCGCCTGACCAGCTGAGATAGCTTGGAGTGCCCATACGGCTGCGAATGCTGGAGCAAAAGACGCGCCGATAGCTTCATAGATGGATTTCAACCAGAGCTCCATCTGTCTGTCAGTGGCATCCTTGAGTGAAGCTCCATCTTCCACTGCAACTATGGATCTAGCCGCCAGTCTGGAGATTGGGGGATCCACCTTGGGACACTGAGTCCAGCCCTTGACCACGTCAGGGGGGGAAGGGGTAACGTGTATCCTTAAGGCGCTTGGAAAAACGCTTATCTGGACAAGCTCGGTGTTTCTGGACTGCCTCTCTGAAGTCAGAGTGGTCCAGAAACATACTCATTGTACGCTTAGGAAACCTGAAACGGAATTTCTCCTGCTGAGAAGCTGACTCCTCCACTGGAGGAGCTGAGGGAGAAATATCCAACATTTGATTGATGGACGCAATAAAATCATTCACTATGGCGTCCCCATCAGGAGTATCAAGGTTGAGAGCGGCTTCAGGATCAGAATCCTGATCAGCTACCTCCGCTTCATCATACAGAGAGTCCTCTCGCTGAGACCCTGAACAATGTGATGATGTCGAGGGGATTTCATAGCGAGCTCGCTTAGTCGGTCTGGGACTGCGTTCCATGTCAGAGACCTCACCCTGGGATCCATGAGACACCCCGGGAGGACATTGTTGTTCCAACTGAGGGGAACCAGGGGGCAATGATTCCACAGTGCCCATGGCTTGAGATGCCGGCCTGGACTGCAAGGCTTCTAATATCTTAGCCATAGTCTAATATCTTAGCCATAGTCTCAGAAAGTCTTTCAGTAAAAACTGCAAACTCCGTCCCTGTCACCTGGACAGTGTTAACAGGTGGTTCTCCCTGGGCCACCCTTAGCAGAGGCTCCGGCTGAGAAAGTGCCACAGGGGCCGAGCATTGCACACAATGAGGGTCAGTGGAACCTGCCGGCAGTATAGCCGTACATGCTGCACAGGCAGCATAGTAAGTCTGTGCTTTGGCACCCTTGCTATTTGTGGACGACATGCTGTTGTCTCCTCTGAGCAATACAGGAGAGTATATAGCCAAAAACAACCGTGCACCATACAGTGTAAAGTATAGCCTATAATCATATAATCTATAAGTACACTTCTGCACCAGTGGGGCCAGCACCTAGGTGCTGCTTACCGCCCGCGCAATGCGGTTGTGTGGTCACCAGAATTCCTGCCTGGGTCTCCCTGAGCTTGTCTCCCTTCTCCAGCGTTAGAGCTGACAGGAATGGCTGCCGGCGTCCTGAGGAGAGGAGGGGGCCGTGGGCGTGCCCTAGAAAGTGCGGGAATCTGGTGCCCCACTGTGCACAGTGAGGGGGGTGGAGTATGCAAAGCATGCTCCAGCCTCAGTTGCTGACGTCCTTTACAGCGTCCCGCCCTTCCCCTGACTGGCAGGCCTGGGGGCGGGAAAAGAATGAGACTAGGCCGCAAAAGCCGGGGACTAAAGTTATAAGCGCGGCCGCCGTATAAGCGCGGTCGGCGCGGAAGTCCCCGGCGCACTAACAGTCCCAGCCGCGCCACAGTGATAACAATGGCAGCGGCGGTCAGCGCGGCAGTCCCCATACACTAACACACTCAGCGACGCTGCAGTGTGTAAAGGCACAAACGCAGTCAGCGCCGCGGTCCCCGGTGCACTAGCACACCCAGCAATGCTGGAGTGTTGCTGTGCGCGGTCCCCACGGGGACACAGAGTACCTCAAAGTAGCAGGGCCATGTCCCTGAACGATACTCGGCTCCTATCCAGCAGAGTCCTCAGGAGCTGTGGATGGAGCACGGTCTCATGTGCCTGGAGACCGATAGGATCCCACTTCACCCAGAGCCCCGAGGGGGATGGGGAAGGAAAACAGCATGTGGGCTCCAGCCTCCGTACCCGCAATGGATACCTCAACCTTAACAACACCGCCGACAAGAGTGGGGTGAGAAGGGAGCATGCTGGGGGCCCTGTTATGGGCCCTCTTTTCTTCCATCCGACATAGTCAGCAGCTGCTGCTGACTAAGCTGTGGAGCTATGCGTGGATGTCTGCCTCCTTCGCACAAAGCATAAAAACTGATGAGCCCGTGGCAGCACGGGGGGTGTATAGGTTGAAGGGGAGGGGCTTTACACTTTTAGTGTAATACTTTGTGTGGCCTCCGGAGGCATAGCTATACACCCAATTGTAAAAACAATTGTCTGGGTCTCCCAATGGAGCGCCAAAGAAAATAAAGACTTCAAAGTGGAGAGGGACAAGGGGTTAAACCCGCGCAATCCGCCAGTAATCCAGAAGGAGATGTTGATAAATTTTAACAATCTTTTATTCCATGGGTCCCATGGAATAAAAGATTGTTTAATTTATCAACATCTCCTTCTGGATTACTGGCGGATTGTGCGGGTTTAACCCCTTCTCCCTCTCCACTTTGAAGTCTGAAACACGTGGGGCCGCTGCAGCTGCCATTATCTTATGCTATCTGTGGTGGTTGTGACCTCTCAACCTCAATCGGGGAGTGCATTTACCATTTGCTAACCGTGTGTTTTATCTGGTAAAACCCTATCAGCGCTTCTCTTTTCTAGTTTATATAAAAAAAAAATAAATAAATAACTGAAAATTGGGGCGTGCAATATAATTCATCCCCTTTAAGTTAATACTTTGTCGCACCACCTTTTGCTGCGATTACAGCACAGTCTCTTGAGGTATGTGTCTATCAGTTTTGCACATGGAGAGGGTGAAATTCTCGCCCATTCTTTGTAAACAGCTGGAGCTGAGTGAGGTTGGATGAGGGAGTTTGTGAACAGCAGTTTTCAGCTCTTTCCACAGATTCTCAATTGGGTTCAGGTCTGGACTGTGACTTGGCCATTCTAACACCTGGATACGGTTATTTGTGAACCATTCCATTGTAGATTTTGCTTTATGTTTGGGATCATTGTCTTGTTGGAAGACAAATCTCTGTCCCAGTCTCAGGTCTTTTGCAGACTCCAACAGGTTTTCTTCAAGAATGGTCCTGTATTTGGCTCCATCTTTCTTCCCATCAATTTTAACCATCTTCCCTGTCCCTGTTGAAGAAAAGCAGGCCCACACCATGATGCTGCCACCACGTTTGACAGTGGAAATGGTGTGTTCAGGGTGATGAGCTGTGTTGCTTTTATGCCAAACATATCGTTTGGCATTGTGCCCAAATAGTTATTTTGGTTTCATCTGAGCAGAGCACCTTCTTCCACATGTTTGGTGTCTCCAGGGGCTTGTGGCAAACTTTAAACGCCACTTTTTATGGATCTCTTTGAGAAATGACTTTCCCCTTGCCACTCTTCCATTGATTTGTGCAGTGTACGACTGATTGTTCTCCTATGGACAGACTCTCCCACCTCAGCTGTAGATCTCTGCAGTTCGTCCAGAGGGATCATGGGCCTCTTGGCTGCATCTATGATCAGTCTTCTCCTTGTTTGAGATGATAGTTTGGATGGACGGCCGGGTCTTGGTAGATTTGCAGTGGTATGATTCTCCTTCCATTTCAATAGGATCGCTTGCACAGTGCTTCTTGGGATGTTTAAAGTTGTGAAAATCTTTTGTAACCAAATCCGGCTTTAAACTTCTCCACAACAGTATCACGGACCTGCCTGTTGTGTTCCTTGGTCTTCATGATGCTCTCTGCGCTTTACACAGAACCCTGAGACTATCACAGAGCAGGGGCATTTATACGGAGACTTGATTACACACAGGGGCTTATATTTATCATCATCAGTCATTTAGGACAACATTGGATCATTCAGAGATCCTCAATCAACTTCTGGAGTGAGTTTGCTGCAGTGAAAGTAAAGGGGATGAATAATATTGCACGCCCTGATTTTCAGTTATTTATTTTTTTACACAGTTTAAAATAATCAATAAATATCATATCATTCACAATTGTGTCCCACTTGTTGTTGATTCTTCATCAGAACATTAACATTTTTTCTCTTTATATTTGAAGCCTGAAATGTGGGAAAAGGTTGAAAAATTCAAAGGGGCTGAATACTTTCACAAGGCACTGTATTTTGTTCTCCATTTTTTATATTTTGTGAAAATAAAAGCAAAGACGCACACAATTAAGTCATTTCTGGTTTTGCTTTATTAATATTTTGACATTGTCCTCGAAAAAAAACAAATGTAAGAAACCGACTGATCAATAAATAGTGAAGCCTGCAAAAAAAAAACCAAACAAACGATGAAACTGTGTCCTGGAAGCATCATTTTATAAGGGGCTGAAGACAACGCCCCTCAGTGGAGAAATGACCCACATAAAAGGAGAACCCAACACACAGAATGTATGATGAAGCAGACCCCCGCCCAGAGAAGGAACTCCACAAAATGAAGGAGTTATGGAATAATATCGGTGACCTAAAGCCAATAATCACACGCTGATTGCACTGGATGTGGTGTGATCCATCCCAAAAAAAAACCGCCCCTGCCAGTCCGAGACCGTCAATTGGCACCTAAAGTGGATTAGGGAGTTGTGCTCCTGTTTTAACCCTTTTTAGGCATCCTATAAAAGGCCCAGAAAGAGTTTAGTGTCACTAATTCACAGTCCCTTCTTTCTGCTAGGTCACATAGGACTCCGGCCCAGAGCATAGAGGGGCAAAAAAGGTTGGAGGTCCGCAACGGCCGGCTCAAAGTTGCAGTGGGTTGTAAGTTTTGGATGGACCACTAATTAGGGGGAGAAAAAAAAAACCCCACAACCCCTCACAAATCAATAGAAACCTCCTCCATGTCATTGAGGGGAACAGGTTGCATTGCTTTTCTCACCCGATGCTTCATACAGCACGGACTTTCCTCATGTATATGGAGTTCAATCAGTTTCTCCCGACTGCCCTAAGTTTTATTCCGTCCTGAGCTGCATAAATCTGAATGGGATCTACTTTTCCTGAAACAGCGCCCCCACTGCCTATAGGTTGTGTCTGGTATTGCAACTAAAAGTTTCACTTTGTAAGGCCCCCTTTACAAGTCAGTGATTCTGGTACGCATGTTGCTCTTTTTATACGTACCAGAATCACGGACATACGCCGACCCATTAAAATCAATGGGTCTGCATACACATCAGTGATTTCTCACTGACTTGTTTCTGTGCGGCGCACATGCGTGTCCGTGTGCTCCGTACAGAGACAAGTCCGTTTTTTCCTGGCGCACTATGGTGTGGTATATGAATCGTGTACCAGAAAAATCACGTACATAAAATAAAAAGCTTTTTAAACTCACCCGTCTCCAGCGCTGCTGTCTTCAGCCGCTGCTCTCTCCTGTTTCCAGGCCGGCTAATTATGCTCATACATATGCACTGCACAGCCGACCCGGAAGTAGCTGCAGAGGGGAGACAGCGGCGGCCGGAGACCGCATCACGGGAGACTTCAGTACCAAGGACAAACGAGTATAAGTGCCTGATCTCCATGCATTATCACGGATAGTACACGTGTGCCACAATTACAGCACACGGAGGTACATACGCACCTTTAAAACACATCCGTGAAAAAGGTCTGTTTTTCACGGACGTGTAAAAGACGGCCTAACAGTTGTAATCCCAAACACCTATACAGAAGTGAGGCTGTTTCACAGACAAGTCAACCCCGATCCAAAAATTAAACAAAAAGGCTGCCAGGTAAACCATAACCTGGATAAACTATCATTCTGTAACAGTGACCTAAATATATATCTCCGTATGCGACAGGTTCAGCCATTCCGTTTTTATTGCATCTTAAATACACTATACAAAGTTAAATAAGTAGAATATTTAGAACCTAAACGGTTTCAACCTTAACTTTTTTTTTTTGTCCTAGGTTACCCTCCACGGAGGACGCCATATTGGGGGAAGAGGGGGAAGAATAAGCCACGTGCCGACTCGTTTATGTTCGGCACAGGACTGTACAAGTCATTAATACAGCAGTGAGAGAAGAAGTTGCTTAATTCCCATGAAGGAAGAGTCCAAAAAGTAAACTTTGGCCAAAAGGAAGTACACCCCCACCCTTTGAAGGACCAACGGGACACATGTGTCAAGGGGATACTCCATTGTCATTCACTGTGCACCCAACGTCAATGGTGCCGTTCACTTTACTGATGCAGAAGTGAACGGTTCCGCTGTACCCCTTTAATACCCCACAGTGGCTCATGAGCTCCTGGGTGAGATTAGGACCCTCTCTTGGGATGCAAATGATCGGCGCTTGCTCACAATTGCAGTGAAGCAAATTAGAAGCCGGTCATTTGCAAAGTAAGACTAAAGTCTAGGACATTCAAATCTGCAGATGTGAGAACCAGTGAACACAACAGGAAAGAAGAAATAATCCAAAAACAGGATTTTTTCTTTGGGATATCACTTGGTGAGCACTAAATTAGGCGCCTCCATGTTGCAAAAGGTCAATGGTCTGCAACGTGTTGGGAAAACTACAACTCCCAGCAAGCCCTGACGCTTTACGAAAGAGGCTGAACGGCTGCAGACCAGTGCTGGGAACAAATGAACACCAATGCTGCTTAACTTTGTCTTTTTATATCATTCGGTTAGTTCAGAAGGTAGCTGTGTATCCGAAGGAAAAAAAAACAAAAAAAAACAAAAAAAAACAAAAAAAACCACCGCGTGTAGACACTCAGACTGTGCTTCTGCTCTTCCTGAATCCAAAAAGATCCAAAAGTCCTAAGAAATTATCAGAAGATATCAGGCTAAAAAAAAAAAAAAAAAAAAAAAAAAAAAAAAAAAAAAAAGGTGAGAAGAAAACAAGAGGAAGAGGAAAAAAAAAAAAAAAAAAAAGAAAAAAAAAGTAGAAACCATGCATAAAAAAGTGAAGCCTTGACGTAAAAATATGCTGCAGCACAGTAGAATCCTGAATATTTGGAAAGGTTTCCTCTAGAATTGCATCCGTCTCCGGTCACTGCTGTTTGCACTCGGCAGGCTGGACGGCTTCTTTCTGCCCGGAGGAAAAGGAGAAATATGGACGGCAATTAGATACAAACGTCATATCATAAAGAGCAATCTATAGACACGAGCGGCTCCAGTCACAGTAAAAGGGTGCACCAGCAACACAGGAGGGGATTTGGAAGATAGGACCCCACCCCCTCCTCCCAATAGACTTTGTATAATTAAAAAAAAAAAAAAATTATAAAATTCTCAAATTCTGATTTATTCGATGGCACTTGCACAGTAAATTTTGTATTAATATGTTACATTGAAATATAAAAGGATTGTGTTGGGAAGTCGCAGGTCATGAATTGGCATCATTTGTGAATTTTTGCTGCAGATTTGAAATCTAGTTAAACTCTTTCTCCCTCCTCCCCAAATGGAAGCTTATATAAGGAGGGGGGCAAAAAACAAAACAAAACCACGCAGCACTGATCCTGAGTGCTGTCCTGTATTATACCCCAGAGCTGCACTCACTATTCTGCTGGTGCAGTCACTGTGTACATACATTACTGATCCTGAGTTACCTCCTGTATTATACTCCAGAGCTGCACTCACTATTCTGCTGGTGCAGTCACTGTGTACATACATTACTTATCCTGTACTGATCCTGAGTTACCTCCAGTATTATACTCCAGAGCTGTACTCACTATTCTGCTGGGGGCTCAGCTTTAGGTTGCATTTGAAAAGACTATATTTTACAGTCTATGCTCAGATCACAATATCTGGCTGTACTGCAGGTGTCCTTTGGGCTGTCATTTCCAGGTCAGGAGACCCTCAGTCCGGCCTTGCGGTCACAGCATGGACAGTAAAATACTGTGTGAATACAGCCTTCTATGCAGATTACACTGTGTGCGTGCTGTAACAAGACACAATGAAGCACGGAGAACATAAGCAGAACACGTACAGGGCGTCAGTAAGGGCTGGAGAAATCAGCAGACAAAGCAGTCTGTTACAGCAGATCAAGTAGTAAACTAGTGAGGCCGACAACCCCTTAAGCACGTGTGCACAACTCCTATGTCATGACCTGCTCCTACTGCGCTTAGTGGGGGTCCCGGCCAGGTTACCATGTAGTGTAGATGCTGCATTCTTTCCACTAGAATAGGGTACCATGAAAGAAAAAGAAAAAGAAAAAGAAAAAGAGAAAGAAAAAGAGAAAAAAGAGAAAAAGAAAAAAAGAAAAAAAGAAAAAAAGAAGGGAATTTTGTTACTTACCGTAAATTCCTTTTCTTCTAGCTCCAATTGGGAGACCCAGACGATTGGGTGTATAGCTACTGCCTCCGGAGGCCACACAAAGCATTACACTAAAAAGTGTAAGGCCCCTCCCCTTCTGGCTATACACCCCCCGTGGGATCACGGGCTCCTCAGTTTTAGTGCAAAAGCAAGAAGGAGGAAAGCCAATAACTGGTTTAAAAACAAATTCAATCCGAAGAACATCGGAGAACTGAACCATTTAACATGAACAACATGTGTACCCGGAAAAACAAAAAAACCTAAGACAACAGGGCGGGTGCTGGGTCTCCCAATTGGAGCTAGAAGAAAAGGAATTTACGGTAAGTAACAAAATTCCCTTCTTTATCGCTCCTAATTGGGAGACCCAGACGATTGGGACGTCCAAAAGCAGTCCCTGGGTGGGTAAAATAACACCTCGTGACAGGACCGTAAAAAAACAGTCCCTTCCTACAGGTGGGCAACCGCCGCCTGAAGGACTTGTCTACCTAGGCTGGCGTCCGCCGAAGCGTAGGTATGCACCTGATAATGCTTGGTGAAAGTGTGCAGACTCGACCAGGTAGCCGCCTGGCACACCTGCTGAGCCGTAGCCTGGTGCCGTAATGCCCAGGACGCACCCACGGCTCTGGTAGAATGGGCTTTCAGCCCTGAGGGAACCGGAAGCCCAGCAGAACGGTAGGCATCAAGAATTGGTTCCTTGATCCACCGAGCCAAGGTGGATTTGGAAGCTTGCAACCCTTTACGCTGACCAGCGACAAGGACAAAGTGCATCCGAGCGGCGCAGGGGCGCCGTGCGGGAAATGTAGATTCTGAGTGCTCTCACCAGATCCAACAAATGCAAATCCTTCTCACATTGATGAACTGGATGAGGACACAGAGGGTAAGGAGATATCCTGATTGAGATGAAAGGGGGATACCCCCTTAGGGAGAAACTCCGGAATCGGGCGCAGAACCACCTTGTCCTGGTGAATCACCAGGAAGGGAGATTTGCATGAGAGCGCTGCTAGCTCGGACACTCTCCGAAGCGAGGTGACCGCTACTAGAAAAGTCACCTTCTGTGAAAGTCGAGAAAGGGAAACATCCCTCATAGGCTCGAAAGGCGGCTTCTGGAGAGCAACTAGAACCCTGTTCAGATCCCAGGGCTCTAACGGCCGCTTGTAAGGAGGGATAATATGACAAACCCCTTGCAGGAACGTGCGTACCTGAGGAAGCCGTGCTAGTCGCTTCTGAAAAAATACAGATAGCGCTGAGACTTGGCCTTTAAGGGAGCTGAGCGACAAACCTTTTTCCAAACCGGACTGTAGAAAGGAAAGAAAAGTAGGCAATGCAAATGGCCAGGGAGAAACTCCCTGAGCAGAACACCAAGATAAGAATATCTTCCACGTCCTGTGGTAGATCTTGGCGGAGGTTGGTTTTCTAGCTTGTCTCATGGTGGCAATGACGTCTTGAGATAATCCTGAATACGCTAGGATCCAGGACTCAATGGCCACACAGTCAGGTTCAGGGCAGCAGAATTCCGATGGAAAAACGGCCCTTGAGACAGCAAGTCTGGTCGGTCTGGTAGCGCCCACGGTTGGCCTACCGTGAGATGCCACAGATCCGGGTACCACGACCTCCTCGGCCAGTCTGGAGCGACGAGGATGGCGCGGCGGCAGTCGGACCTGATCTTGCGCAGCACTCTGGGCAACAGTGCCAGAGGTGGGAACACATAAGGGAGCCGGAACTGCGACCAATTTTGAACTAAGGCGTCTGCCGCCAGAGCTCGGTGATCGTGAGACCGCGCCATGAAGACTGGGACCTTGTTGTTGTGTCGGGACGCCATTAGGTCGACGTCCGGCGTCCCCCAGCGGCGACAGATCTCTTGAAACACGTCCGGGTGAAGAGACCATTCCCCTGCGTCCATACCCTGGCGACTGAGGAAGTCTGCTTCCCAGTTGTCCACGCCTGGGATGTGAACTGCTGATATGGTGGATGCCGTGTCTTCCACCCACGTCAGAATTCGCCGGACTTCCTGGAAGGCTTGCCGACTGCGTGTTCCTCCTTGGTGGTTGATGTATGCCACCGCTGTGGAGTTGTCCGACTGAATTCGGATCTGCTTCCCTTCCAGCCACTGCTGGAAGGCTTGTAGGGCAAGATACACTGCTCTGATTTCCAGAACATTGATCTGAAGGGTGGACTCTTGCTGAGTCCACGTACCCTGAGCCCTGTGGTGGAGAAAAACCGCTCCCCACCCTGACAAACTCGCGTCCGTCGTGACCACCGCCCAGGATGGGGGTAGGAAGGACTTTCCCTTTGACAATGAGGTGGGAAGAAGCCACCACTGAAGAGATTCCTTTGCCGCCTGAGAAAGGGAGACGTTCCTGTCGAGGGACGTCGACTTCCCGTCCCATTGGCGTAGAATGTCCCACTGTAGTGGACGCAGATGAAACTGCGCGAAAGGGACTGCCTCCATTGCTGCTACCATCTTCCCTAGGAAGTGCATGAGGCGTCTCAAGGGGTGTGACTGGTCTTGAAGGAGGGATCGCACCCCTGTCTGTAGTGAACGCTGTTTGTCCAGCGGAAGCTTCACTATCGCTGAGAGAGTATGAAACTCCATGCCAAGATATGTCAGCGATTGGGTCGGGGTCAGATTTGACTTGGAAAAGTTGATGACCCACCCGAAACTCTGGAGAGTCTCCAGTGCAACGTCCAGGCTGTGTTGGCATGCCTCTTGAGAGGGAGCCTTGACAAGCAGATCGTCTAAGTAAGGGATCACAGTGTCCCCGAGAGTGCAGGACTGCTACTACTGCTGCCATGACCTTGGTGAAGGCCCGTGGGGCTGTCGCCAGACCGAAAGGCAGAGCTACGAACTGAAGGTGTTCGTCTCCTATAACGAACCGTAGAAAACGCTGATGCTCTGGAGCAATCGGCACGTGGAGATAAGCATCCTTGATGTCTATTGATGCTAGGAAATCTCCTTGAGACATTGAGGCGATGACGGATTGGAGGGATTCCATCCGGAACCGTCTGGTTTTTACGTACTTGTTGAGAAGTTTTAGGTCCAGAACGGGACGGAAGGATCCGTCCTTTTTTGGCACCACAAACAAATTGGAGTAAAAACCGTGACCTTGCTCCTGAAGAGGAACAGGGATCACCACACCTTCTGCCTTTAGAGTGCACACATGCCTGCAGAAGAGCATCGGCTCGGTCGGGAGGCGGAGACGTTCTGAAGAATCGAGTTGGAGGACGAGAACTGAACTCTATCCTGTACCCGTGGGACAGAATGTCTCTCACCCAACGGTCTTGGACCTGTGGCAGCCAAATGTCGCCAAAGCGGGAGAGCCTGCCACCGACCGAGGATGCGGAGAGAGGAGGCCGAACGTCATGAGGAAGCCGCCTTGGTAGCGGGTCTTCCGGCTGTCTTTTTTGGGCGTGACTGAGCCCGCCAAGAATCTGAGTTCCTCTGATCCTTTTGAGTCCTTTTGGACGAGGAGAATCGGGACCTGCCCGAGCCTCGAAAGGACCGAAACCCCGACTGTCCCCTCCTCTGCTGGGGTTTGGTTTGTCTGGGCTGAGGTAAGGATGAATCCTTACCCTTGGACTGTTTAATGATCTCATCCAACCGCTCACCAAACAGTCGGTCACCAGAGAATGGCAAACTGGTTAAGCACTTTTTGGAAGCAGAATCTGCCTTCCATTCCCTTAACCACAAGGCTCTGCGTAAAACCACAGAGTTGGCGGACGCCACCGCCGTACGGCTCGTAGAGTCCAGGACAGCATTAATCGCGTAAGACGCAAATGCAGACATTTGAGAGGTTAAGGATGCCACCTGCGGCACAGATGCCAGTGTGACAGTGTCAACCTGTGTAAGACCAGCTGAAATAGCTTGGAGTGCCCATACGGCAGCGAATGCTGGAGCAAACGACGCGCCGATAGCTTCATAGATGGATTTCAACCAGAGCTCCATCTGTCTGTCAGTGGCATCTTTAAGTGCAGCCCCATCCTCCACTGCAACTATGGATCTAGCCGCAAGCCTGGAGATAGGGGGATCCACCTTGGGACACTGGGTCCAGCCTTTGACCACGTCAGGAGGAAAGGGATAACGTGTGTCCTTAAGCCGTTTGGAGAAACGTTTATCTGGATAAGCGTGATGTTTCTGGACTGACTCTCTAAAGTCAGAGTGGTCCAGAAAAGAACTCAATTTACGCTTGGGATATCTGAAATGGAATTTCTCCTGCTGTGAAGCTGATTCCTCCACCGGAGGAGCTGGGGGAGAAATATCCAGCATTCTATTGATGGACGCTATAAGATCATTCACTATGGCGTCCCCATCCGGCGTATCCAAGTTGAGAGCAGTCTCAGGATCAGAATCCTGATCAGCTACCTCCGCCTCATCACACAGAGAGCCTTCCTGCTGGGACCCTGACCAGTGCGATGAAGTCGAGGGCCGCTCATAGCGAGCTCGCTTAGGCTGTCTGGGACTGTCGTCCGTGTCCGAACCGTCCCACTGGGATGCATGGGACACCCCCGGAGCCCGGGGCTGTTCCAACAGAGGGGGACCAGGGAGCAATGATTGAACAGTGCCCATGGTCTGAGTTACTGGTCTAGACTGCAACGTTTCTAGAATTCTAGTCATAGTCACAGACAATCTATCAGCGAAAGCTGCAAACTCCGTCCCCGTCACCTGGACAGTATTCACAGGTGGTTCTCCCTGGGTCACCTCTAGCAGAGGCCCCGGCCGAGCAGTTGCCACAGGGGCCGAGCACTGCACACAATGGGGGGTCAGTGGAACCTGCCGGTAAAGAAGCCTCACATGCGGTACAAGCAGCATAGAAAGCCTGTGCCTTGGCACCCTTGCTTTTTGCGGATGACATGCTGTTGTCTCCTCTGAGCAATCTAGGAGGGTATATAGCCAGGAAGCACCAGCGACCGTACAGTGCAATGTATAGCTTACAAGCATAAAAATACAAATGTACACTTCGGCACTAGTGGGTTCAGCACCAGAGGCGCCGCTTACCGCCCGCTCAAACGCGGGTGTGTGGTCGCCAGAATCCCGTGTCTGGGTCTCCCAAAACTTGTCTCCCCTCTCCAGCTCAGACTGCACACAGGAATGGCTGCCGGCGTTCTGTGAAGAGGGGCGGACCGTGGGCGTGCCTCAGACAAAGTGCGGGAAACTGGTGTCCCACTGTGCCCAGTGTGAGGGCTGGAGTATGTAAAGTAGACTCCAGCCCTCTGTGCTGACATTCTGCACAGCGTCCCGCCCTTCCCCTGACTGGCAGGCCTGGGGGCGGGAACGAAACTAGGCCGCAAAAGCCGGGGACTCGAGTAATAAGCGCGGCCGTCATACATGCACGGCCAGCGTGGAAGTCCCCGGCGCACCACAAGTCCCAGCCGCGCCGCAGCAAACTGACAGCAGCGGCCGGCGCGGCAGTTCCAAATACATATACTCCTTCAGCAGAGCTGTAGTGAGCAGTGGCACAAGCGTGCGCGCTGTTGTCCCCGGCGCACTAACACACCCAGCAATGCTGCAGTGTGTCTGCGTCTGTGTGGGGACACAGAGTACCTTGATGAAGCAGGGTCCTGTCCCTGACGATACTCAGCTCCATATGCAGCAGATCCTTTCAGGGGCTGTGGATGGAGCACGGTCTCAGTGCCTGGAGACCGGTAAAATCCCACTTCACCCAGAGCCCTAAGGGGGATGGGGAAGGATGCAGCATGTGGGCTCCAGCCTCCGTACCCGCAATGGGTACCTCAACCTTAACAAACACCGCCGACAAAAGTGGGGTGAGAAGGGAGCATGCTGGGGGCCCTATATGGGCCCTCTTTTCTTCCATCCGACAAAGTCAGCAGCTGCTGCTGACTAAACAGTGGAGCTATGCGTGGATGTCTGACCTCCTTCGCACAAAGCATGAAAACTGGAGGAGCCCGTGATCCCACGGGGGGTGTATAGGCAGAAGGGGAGGGGCCTTACACTTTTAAGTGTAGTGCTTTGTGTGGCCTCCGGAGGCAGCAGCTATACACCCAATCGTCTGGGTCTCCCAATTAGGAGCGATAAAGAAAAGAAAAAGAAAAAGAAAAAAAAGAAAAAGAAAAAGAAGAAGAAGGTGGTCACAGCTCTTCTGCGTCAGTGATACTGTAGGCTCAGGTGGGTGGGGGGGGTTTGGAGGGTGTCGCCGCAGTATGTGCCATTGATCTTCCGGCAGACTGCGGGCTCCATTGAATCGCCCGCAGTTGACAAGAAAATAGCTGTGGAGGCAACGTGTGTGCAGATTGGCCTCCACAGCCATTTTCTTGCCGTCTACTGCGTCAATCTGTGCACACGCTGCCTCCACGGCCATTTTCTTGAAGTCCATCGCATCAACTGTGGACGAATCAATGGAGCCTGCAGCCCGCTGCTAGATCAATAGCGCCTGCCGCATTGCCGACCCCCCTCAAATCACTCCAATGCAGTGACACCCCCTCCTCCGAGCAATCAGTATCATCGACCCGGCCTCCTGTGACCCCACTCCACCACAGTCGCTCCAATAAGCTATAACCGAATTATAAAAAAGGTACACCTAGTCTTTTTTGTGTGCTTACCTACACCCCTCTTCCCACTGTGGGCTATTTTTGCATTTTTTTTTTTTCCCTCCACTTTTGCAAAGAGTCATCATTTTTTCTATGTATACATCAGTCATGTGATGGATTGATTATTTTTATTTTTTTTTTGGAACACAGTGTTGCAGTGTTTACCATATAAACTTATTTTATACAGTTGAGCTTTCCAGTTTATTTATATATTGAAGCTTTTTGTAGAGAAAGTTGCAGCTTTTACTGCAGTTCTTTGGGGATGCATACAATTTTTTTTTTTTATTTTTTTTTGAAAGGTGGGGCAACTGAAAGGGGAGGGGGTTAGAGAAAAAAAAAATAAATAAATATTTTCACGCACTCTTACACATTGAGGCTATTGTACCTTATAACTATCACATTATTGCCCATTTAACCTATGCCGCAGGTCTCCATATCATGAACTGGAAACTACACAAATAAAAAAATAAATAAATAAATAAAAACAAAAAACAATGTTTTCCCTTCTCTAGATGTTAACAAGAGTGTTCCCATCCACTGACAGCCAGCAGAGATCTTAAAAATGATAAACAGATATTACACATTACTTTTCTACAAAGCAACAGAAAGCAGCAGGCGTGGAAAAAACAGAAAAGAAAGTTTGTGCCACTAGACCCCAACACAATAGGGGATTAGTGAACATGACCATTAGAGAAAAGAAAGAAATGAGCGATGGAGGGAGGGATGACAGGAATGGCGTCCACCTTACCTAGGATTGTATGAATGACAAACAAGAAAAAAAATTACACCTAAACAGAAAAAAAATGGAAAAGATCAATCAAGGCCAATATGGAATAGAAAAAAAAAAAAAACAAAAAACCCCCAAAACTGATCAGACACGATTCTAGTCACAGGCGTAGATACACTAAAGAAAAAATATACTAATTCAGCAAGTTTACAAACAAATTACATTAGTTTTTTTTTTTTTTTAAATCAGATACTTTATTAACACAGAATACATACAACAGAATAACAAATCGGCATCCAAATTAAATTTATCACATCTATTACCCCTTTAACTCCCCCTCCCGCCCCCCTCCCCCACCCCGGCAGCAACACTTCTCCCTGATACTACATCCCATATAGTACACACTTATAATACCCTCCAACTGTAGTATAGCAACCATCCCGTTGTGCAGGAGGAACAACTAGTAACACAAATAAAACAAAACACACACATCAGAGGTCTCAGACGGCCATCCCCGTCCCATATCAGTTTACTGGTCCATCACTCGTCCTATCCGCATTGCAGCCAAGGAGACCATAGCTTCTCAAACATTTTAACATTCCCCCTTCTTTCATACACTCCCCGTTCCAGCTGAAGAATACACTTCACCCTTTTAATGTACTCTCCCCTGGTCGGGGGGTCTTTTTTAATCCAGGACCTGGCGATTAGCTTTCTTGCCGCATACAGCAGCCTAGCAATGGCAATTTTCATAGTATTTTCCACCCCAAGCTCCTCAACATATCCCAATAGGCAGATCACTGGTTCCCTGGGGAGGACACACCCATATGTTCTTCCTATCTTGTGGATAACCTTAGTCCAAAAGGAGACCAGTCTCGGACAAGACCACATCATGTGAAAAATACCTGCGTCAGATCCCTGACACCTTGGACACTCCGAATTCCTTTTCAACCCCATTTTAAACATCAGTAAGGGAGACCTATATACCCGGTGAATCACGTATAGGTGAGATAGTCTGGCCGGTTCGCTCATGGAAAGTTTAGGGACATACTCTAAGATACTCTCCCGCACCTCCCACACCTCCTCTGTTATCGGCCCAACTTCCTCCTCCCATTTAGATTTAGTTTTAATTGGGTAGTCTAAAAGAAAGGTATGTAGTATATCTTTATAGGTGCCAGAAATGATCCCTTTAGTGCTTCCTCCGCCCTTACACACATACTCCAGTACCAGGTCAGTCTGTATACTCCAGTACCAGGTCAGTCTGTATACTCCAGTACCAGGTCAGTCTGTATGGCCACACTTCGTTTAGCCGCTTGGGCTGCAATCGCATGTTTTAATTGACTGTAGTGGAGCCAGCCGGACGCCGGTAACTGAAACTCACTCTGTAACTGCGGGAACGATTTCAGAATTCCCCCGTCCAATATCTGATGCATGTATATTACACCCTTGCGTCTCCACTCCTCAATATTCCCCATTTTCTGAATCTCCGGGAGATTACTGTTATCCCAGATAGGTGTAAACTTAGTTAACCGGGTCACCCCTCTCACCCTTTTCAGCCTATCCCAGGTCTTATTTATAAGTGCCATTGTAGGAGATGTTCTACCCAGGAGCCCCACCGCACCATCCTCTAGTCCCATTACCAATGGACTTCTACCCACTATGTATTCCAGTACTTCTTTAATGCCCCCATCTTTCTCTCGATCAGACCAACCCCTGAGGTGTTGACATTGCGCCGCTATATAACACAATTCCGGATTTGGGATTGCTAGACCCCCCTCATCCTTCGGCCTTTGTAAAGTCTCTAATCGCACCCTAGGCTGCTTTTTACCCCACACCAGGTCCCTAAACAGCGAGTTTATCCCTTTAAATCTTTTCCTTGAAATACAAACAGGGGCATTGTGCAGTATGTATAGGAGTTTAGGCATTACTACCATCTTTAGTAAATTAACTCTTCCAACAACTGACAAATGTAGCTTGTTCCAGGCATCCACCTTGGCTCTCAATTTTTTAAGGAGAGGCCATAAGTTCACCTGTATGTATTTTTCTACTGGCAGAGATATCTGGATACCTAGATATTTAAATTCGTCCACATTCTTCAATTTGTTAGCCCCAGTATCCTCATTTGTCCAGGCTACTTCCCCATCCACTTTAAAGAGGCTTGATTTAGACCAATTAATGGTCAGTCCCGAAACTTCTCCAAATTTCTCTATTATCTGCATGGCATGATCCAATGAGGCTGATGGATCCCCCAAGAAAAGTAATAAATCGTCAGCATAAAGAGCTATTTTCTCCTCTAAATGCCCATACTTAAATCCATGGATCTCCTTTGATTTCCTAATGGCCGCCGCCAGAGGCTCTATTGCAATAGCAAATAGGAGCGGCGATAGTGGGCAGCCCTGTCAAATTACATTAGTTATCTCGTATTATACTCCAGAGCTGCACTCACTATTCTGCTGGTGCAGTCACTGTGTACATACATTACATTACTGATCCTGTGTTACCTCCTGTATTATACTCCAGAGCTGCACTCACTATTCTGCTGGGGCAGACACCAAATACATTACTGATCCTGTGTTACCTCCTGTATTATACTCCAGATCTACACTCACCATTCTGCTGGGGCAGACACTGTAAATACATTACTGATCCTGAGTTACATGTATTATACTCCAGAGCTGCACTCCCTATTCTACTGGTGCAGTCGCTGTGTAAATAGATTACTGATCCGGAGTTACATCCTGTATTGTACGCTGGAGCTGCACTCACTATTCTGCTGGTGAAGTAGTTACTGTATACATACAATACAGATCCAGAGTTACCTCCTGTATTATACTCCAGAGCTGAACTCCTCCAGCATTCTTTGCCTGCTAAGGGTCTGCGCTGGTGATTTACATTATTGTATAGTGTTTGGATGACCCTTTCCATAAAGGGTCAACTTAAATGTTGTGTGCTGCACAAGATACTTGCTGACAGTTGCTAGAAACAACCAAGATTCTATATGTATCCCTAGAATATAACGTGATGAATGTAAGTAAATGCAACATGTTTGGAAAGTTGTTGTATATGAATTTATAATGAAACATAAATAAATAACATAAATAATGCTGGTGGTTCTGCCAGTTATAATATGCGCTCAGGTCCTCCGTGCACTACACAATCTATACATGGCAACTACATAAATCCTGCAGTGATCAGAAGAGCTGAGCAGTCTCAATATACATATATTTTCTGTGTGTAATTCCGCTCTGACAGATTACAAAATTTTGAGATTTCGGAAATCAGACAGCGCCCCCTTATGGACAAGGGAGTAAACAGCTCATGCAGTACACAGACCACACAGGAGCAGATTAGCCGGATTAGATTAAGACATTTGCAGACACAGTTTGCAACAGACAAATGCAATCGCTGCAGAGACCATCACAAATGTAATCTACATTGCAGTCTGTACATTACGGTCAGGCTATGGAAAATCGTGCTGAGCGCAAGAACCTAAGGTTATTGTTAACTCTGAGCCTCCGTCATTAAGGCCGGAGTGCCACTTGCGTATGACTCGTGCGAGTCTCACACTGCAACACCCGGCACGGCCACAGTGACTCAGCTGCATAGAAATACATGCAGCCGACCCCGCTCCTGTCAGGCGAGCGTGCTGCCGTGCAGAGTGATACCGATGCGAGACTCACACCAGAACACCGGCACGGCCACAGTGACTCAGCTGCATAGAAATACATGCAGCCGACCCGCTCCTGTCAGGCGAGCGTGCTGCCGTGCAGAGTGATACCGATGCGAGACTCACACCAGAACACCGGCACGGCCACAGTGACTCAGCTGCATAGAAATACATGCAGCCGACCCGCTCCTGTCAGGCGAGCGTGCTGCCGCGCCGAGTGATACCGATGCGAGAGTCACACGAGTCACTCGCAAGCGTGACTCCGGCCTAATTTTTGCCTTATCAGTTTGGAATGAAATAATATATTAATGTGGCAAAACCTACTTTATCAGCATTTGGCTCATCATCATCTTCCTCACATTCTTCTTCACCCTCCATTTCCTTTAAGTGAAAAATCAACATTCAGAATAAAAATATATAAATAATTGCTCACAGCTATAAATCACTAATAAGCTTATATATGCCAAGGGGGTAGTGGAGACCTAGCCTTGTATTAATATATCAGGAAGGGTTAACCAATGTCCAACTAAGGGGTCCCACCGCCTTCTTGTTGACTGTTGCAGAACAAGGATGGCCCTGCTACGTGGTCTACATATGGTTTAGGCCAGTCGCATCTATAGGCACTTTGGCTATGAAGGTCATTGTGTTCCTATATGGCAGCATACAAGGTAGATAGGAGTAAGACAATGCTCCAAAGCGCAGCTCAAATGTGTACACCCCAAAACACCGGGTGGGGGATTTTTTTTTTTTTTTAAATATTTCCCCCTGCAATCAGACATTTATAGATTTCAATGGGTGCACAGTAGTTATGCCTTATGCTTGACAAATACCAGCGCATAATTATTCTCTCTAATGTTCTTCAAACCCCGGAGAAACGATGTCTCATCCTACGGCAGAACAGGGGGTTCTCCTTTAAAGTAGAAATACAGTGTGAACTCACCTCCTCTTCTCCTTCCTCTCCTTCTTCAAACTACAAAATAAAAAAAAAAAAAAAAAAAAAAAATCATTTTTAGAGACGCTGTTACAGCACCACGACTTAGGGCCGTTTCACACATCCGGCATTTTGCCGGATCCGGCACGCATGCAGTACAGTAGATTTACAGTGGAAGCGCAACACCATGCGGTTGTGTGCTTCATGCACAACCACATTTGTCCACATGGTGTCGCACTTCCACTGTAAATGAATCTACTCTACAGAATGCGTGCCGGCGAAATGCCGGATGTGTGAAGCGGCCCTTAGGATTCTGGGGTTGGATGCATTCTTAAAAAGGAAGTCATTTCGGATGAGACAACCTCTTTGTAGTACTAAACATTAGGTGCAACAAACGTACACTGTCCTCATCCTCAATGGCTTCTCCTGTGAAGTACAGAACAGCTCGAGGGACTATTCTTTCCCGGAAAAAGTGTCCGAGCTCAAAATCAGCAGCTAAAGAATTCATCTCTTCCTCCTGTAAAGAAAAAAAAGTAAAGAAAAAAACAGTCAAAAAAGGGGAGGGGAAAAAAAAAAAAAAAAAAAAAAAAAAGAAGGACAGCCCTCTTTGACGAGTAGATTACAAAGTATGGTTTTTTTTTTATTGTTTAGGGGAGCAATTAACCCCTTAACGACCGATGACGTACTGGGTACGTCATGGATCGTGTGCCGGTAAGCCCCGCCCCCTGCCACGCAGATATCAGCTGTTATCAACAGCTGACATGTGTGCCTGCTTGCCGCGGGTGGAAATCGCTTCCACCCGCGGCCATTAACCCCTTACATTTCGCTGCCAAAATCTGGCAGAGATATGTATATGGGTGCCGCCATGACAGTCACTTACCCCGCCCCTGCCGGAAGTCACGTGACATGATCACGTGACTTTCGGTGGTTGCCATGGTAGCACAGGGTCATGTGATGACGCCTGTAGCCAACATGACTCACTTCCTCTCAATGCCGGAATACAGCCGGCATTGAAAGTGAAGCAGCAAATCTGCAGTTCTCAGCTCTGTAGCTGAGATCTGCAGATAGAGCGAGCGATCTGATTGCTATAGCCCCCTAGGGGAACTAGTAAAATAAAAAAAAGGTAAAAAAAAAAAACCAAAAAAACCCCTAAAAGTTCAAATCACCCCCCTTTCACCCCATTGAAAATTAAAGGGTTAAAAAAATAAAAAATACACACATTTGGTATCGCCACGTTCAGAAATGCCCGATCAAAATATAAAGAAGGGAATTTTGTTACTTACCGTAAATTCCTTTTCTTCTAGCTCCAATTGGGAGACCCAGACAATTGGGTGTATAGCTACTGCCTCCGGAGGCCGCACAAAGTACTACACTTAAAAGTGTAAGGCCCCTCCCCTTCTGGCTATACACCCCCCCGTGGGAGCACGGGTCCCTCAGTTTTAGTGCAAAAGCAAGAAGGAGGAAAGCCAATAACTGTTTCAAAAACAAATTCAATCCGATAACAATATCGGAGAACGTAACTTATCAACATGAACAACATGTGCACCCGAAAAACAAATACCCTAAGAAAAAACAGGGCGGGTGCTGGGTCTCCCAATTGGAGCTAGAAGAAAAGGAATTTACGGTAAGTAAACAAAATTCCCTTCTTTTTCGCTCCTAATTGGGAGACCCAGACAATTGGGGCGTCCAAAAGCAGTCCCTGGGTGGGTAAAAGAATACCTCGTGATCGGGCTGTCAGGCAGCCCTTTCTTACAGGTGGGCCACCGCCGCCTGCAGGACTTGTCTACCTAGGCTGGCATCCGCCGAAGCGTAGGTATGCACCTGATAATGCTTGGTGAAAGTGTGCAGACTCGAGCAGGTAGCCGCCTGGCACACCTGCTGAGCCGTAGCCTGATGCCGCAATGCCCAGGACGCACCCACGGCTCTGGTAGAATGGGCCTTCAGTCCAGAAGGAGTCGGAAGCCCAGCAGAACGGTAGGCGTGAAGAATTGGTTCCTTGATCCACCGCGCAAGGGTGGATTTGGAAGCTTGCGACCCTTTATGCTGACCAGCGACCAGGATAAAGAGTGCATCCGAACGGCGCAGAGGCGCCGTGCGGGAAATGTAGATCCTGAGTGCTCTCACCAGGTCCAACAGATGCAAACCCTTTTCAAATTGGTGAACTGGATGCGGACACAAAGATGGTAAAGTGATATCCTGATTGAGATGAAAGGAAGATACCACCTTGGGAAGAAACTCTGGAATTGGATGCAGTACTACCTTGTCTTGGTGAAACACCAGGAAGGGAGATTTGCAAGAGAACGCCGCCAGCTCTGACACTCTCCGAAGAGACGTGACCACCACCAGAAAAGCCACTTTCTGTGAAAGCCGAGAAAAGGAAATCTCCTTCATAGGCTCGAAAGGTGGCTTCTGGAGAGCAATGAGAACCTTGTTCAGATCCCAGGGTTCCAATGGCCGCTTGTAAGGGGGAACGATATGACAAACCCCTTGCAGGAACGTGCGTACCTTAGGAAGTCGCGCCAGGCGCTTCTGAAAGAATACGGATAGCGCAGAGACTTGTCCTTTAAGGGAGCTAAGCGACAAACCTTTTTCCAACCCAGACTGCAGGAAGGAAAGAAAAAAAAAGGCAATGCAAATGGCCAGGGAGAAACTCCCTGAGCGGAGCACCAAGATAAGAATATCTTCCACGTTCTGTGGTAGATCTTGGCGGAGGATGGTTTCCTAGCCTGTCTCATGGTGGCAACAACATCATGAGATAAACCTGAGGTCCCTAGGATCCAGGACTCAATGGCCACACAGTCAGTTTCAGGGCCGCAGAATTCAGATGGAAAAACGGCCCTTGAGACAGCAAGTCTGGACGGCCTGGTAGCGCCCACGGTTGTCCTACCGTAAGATGCCACAGATCCAGGTACCACGACCTCCTTGGCCAGTCTGGAGCGACAAGAATGGCGCAACGGCAGTCGGACCTGATTTTGCGGAGCACTCTGGGCAACAATGCCAGAGGTGGAAACACATAAGGTAGTCGGAACTGCGACCAATCCTGAACTAAGGCGTCTGCCGCCAGAGCTCGGTGATCGTGAGACCGTGCCATGAAAACCGGGACCTTGTTGTTGTGCCGTGACGCCATCCGGTCGACGTCCGGCATCCCCCAGCGGCGACAGATCTCCTGAAACACGTCCGGGTGAAGGGACCATTCCCCTGCGTCCATGCCCTGGCGACTGAGAAAGTCTGCTTCCCAGTTTTCCACGCCTGGGATGTGAACTGCGGATATGGTGGATGCTGTGTTTTCCACCCACGTCAGAATCCGCCGGACTTCTTGAAAGGCTTGCCGACTGCGTGTTCCCCCTTGGTGGTTGATGTACGCCACCGCTGTGGAATTGTCCGACTGAATCCGGATCTGCTTGCCCTCCAGCCACTGTTGGAAGGCTCGCAGAGCAAGATAGACTGCTCTGATTTCCAGAACATTGATCTGAAGGGTGGACTCTCTCTGAGTCCACGTACCCTGAGCCCTGTGGTGAAGAAACACTGCTCCCCACCCTGATAGGCTCGCATCTGTCGTGACCACCGCCCAGGATGGGGGTAGGAACGACTTTCCTTTTGACAATGAGGTGGGAAGAAGCCACCATCGGAGAGAGTCCTTGGCTGCCTGAGAGATGGAGACATCCCTGTCGAGGGACGTCGACTTCCCGTCCCATTGGCGGAGAATGTCCCATTGTAGAGGGCGCAGATGAAACTGCGCGAAAGGGACTGCTTCCATTGCTGCCACCATCTTCCCTAGGAAATGCATGAGGCGCCTCAAGGAGTGGGACTGGTTCTGCAGGAGAGATTGCACCCCTGTCTGCAGAGAGCACTGCTTGTCCAGTGGAAGCTTCACTATCGCTGAGAGAGTATGAAACTCCATGCCAAGATATGTTAGTGATTGGGTCGGGGTTAGATTTGACTTTGAAAAGTTGATAATCCACCCGAAACTCTGGAGAGTCTTCAGTGCCACGTCCAGACTGTGTTGGCATGCCTCTTGAGAGGGTGCCTTTATAAGTAGATCGTCCAAATACGGGATCACGGAGTGACCCTGCGAGTGCAGGACAGCTACTACTGCTGCCATGACCTTGGTGAAGACCCGAGGGGCTGTTGCCAGCCCGAAAGGTAACGCTACGAACTGCAGGTGTTCGCTTTCTATAACGAAGCGTAGAAAACGCTGATGCTCTGGCGCAATCGGCACGTGAAGATAAGCATCTTTGATGTCTATTGATGCTAAGAAATCTCCTTGAGACATTGAGGCTATGACGGAGCGTAGAGATTCCATCCGGAACCTCCTGGTTTTTACGTGTTTGTTGAGCAACTTTAGATCCAGGACGGGCCGAAAGGACCCGTCCTTCTTTGGCACCACAAACAGATTGGAGTAAAAACCGTGACCTTGTTCCTGAAGAGGAACGGAAGTCACCACTCCTTCCGCCTTTAGAGCGGCCACCGCCTGCAGCAGAGCATCGGCTCGGTCGGGCGGTGGGGAAGTCCTGAAGAAACGAGTTGGAGGACGAGAGCTGAACTCTATCCTGTACCCGTGAGACAGAATGTCCTTCACCCAACGGTCTTTGACCTGTGATAGCCAAATGTCGCCAAAGCGGGAGAGCCTGCCACCGACCGAGGATGCGGAGAGAGGAGGCTGAAAGTCATGAGGAAGCCGTCTTGGTAACGGTTCTTCCTGCTGTCTCTTTTGGGCGTGACTGAGTCCGCCAAGAATCTGAGCCTCTCTGATCCTTTTGAGTCCTTTTGGACGAGGAGAATTGGGACCTGCCTGAGCCTCGAAAGGACCGAAAACCAGACTGACCCCTCCTTTGTTGGGGCTTGTTTTGTCTGTGTTGAGGTAAGGATGAGTCCTTACCCTTGGAGTGTTTAATGATTTCATCCAAACGCTCCCCAAACAATCGGTCGCGAGAAAAAGGCAAACTGGTTAAGCACTTCTTGGAAGCAGAATCTGCCTTCCATTCTCTCAACCACAGGGCTCTGCGCAAAACCACGGAGTTGGCTGACGCCACCGCCGTACGGCTCGTAGAGTCCAGGACAGCATTAATCGCGTAAGACGCGAATGCAGACATTTGAGAGGTCAATGGTGCCACCTGCGGGGCAGATGTACGTGTGACCGAGTCGACTTGTATAAGCCCAGCTGAAATGGCTTGGAGTGCCCATACGGCTGCAAAAGCTGGCGCCAACGACGCTCCAATAGCTTCATAGATGGATTTCAGGCAGAGCTCCATCTGCCTGTCAGTGGCATCTTTAAGTGCCGCTCCATCTTCTACTGCAACTAAAGATCTAGCTGCAAGCCTGGAGATTGGAGGGTCCACCTTGGGACACTGGGTCCAACCCTTGACCACGTCAGGGGGAAAAGGATAGCGTGTATCTTTAAGCCGTTTAGAAAACCGCTTCTCAGGATAAGCGTGGTGTTTCTGGATTGCATCTCTAAAGTCAGAGTGGTCCAGAAAAGTGCTTAATTTACGCTTGGGATATCTGAAATGGAATTTCTCCTGCTGTGAAGCTGCCTCCTCCGCAGGAAGAGCTGGCGGGGAAATATCTAACATCCTATTGATGGACGCTATAAGATCATTCACTATGGCGTCACCATCCGGTGTATCCAGATTGAGAGCGGTCCCAGGATCAGAATCTTGATCAGTTACATTCGCCTCATCACCCATAGATTCGTCCCGCTGGGATCCTGACCAGTGAGACGAAGTTGAGGGCCCCTCATAACGAGCCCGCTTAGGTTGTCTGGGACTGTCGTCCGAGTCAGAATCGTCACCCTGGGGTGCATGTGACACCCCCGGAGCTTGGAAGTGTTCCAGCTGAGGGGGACCAGAGAGCAATGATGCCACAGTGTCCATGGTCTGAGTTACTGGTCTAGACTGCAATGTTTCAAGAATCTTTGACATGGTCATAGACAATCTGTCAGCAAAAGCTGCAAACTCCGTTCCTGTCACCTGGACAGCATTCACAGGTGGTACACTCTGGGTCACGTCCAGCAGAGGCCCCGGCTGTGCAAGTTGCACAGGGGCCGAGCACTGCACACAATGGGGGTCAGTGGAACCTGCCGGTAGAGCAGCCCCACATGCGGTACAGGCAGCATATAATGTCTGTGCCTTGGCACCCTTGCGTTTTGCGGACGACATGCTGTTGCCTCCTTGTAATCTAGGAGGGTATATAGCCGAGAATCACCAGCGACCGTACAGTACAAAGTATTTGCAAACACAAAATACTCAGTATACAAACGGCACAAGTGGGGGTGAGCCCTTGAGGGCTGCTTACCGCCCGCTGAACAGCGGGTATGAGGCCGTAGAATCCAGTGTCTGGGTCTCCCCGTCTCCCCTCTGCAGCTCAGCGTGCAGGCAGGAATGGCTGCCGGCGTTCAGTGAAGAGGGGCGGACCGTGGGCGTGCCACAAACAAAGTGCGGGAAACTGCGTCCTACTGTGCCTGGTGTGAGGGCTGGAGTATGTAAAAAAGACTCCAGCCCTCAGCGCTGATGCTCTGTACAGCGTCCCGCCCTCCTCCTGACTGGCAGGTGCGGAGGCGGGAACGAACGAACTAGGCCGCAAAAGCCGGGGACTGTAGTAATAAGCGCGGCCGTGATATATGCATGGCCAGCGCGGAAGTCCCCGGCGCACCACAAGTCCCAGCCGTGTCGCAGTCCCAGCGGCCGGCGCGACCGTTCTCCCTGAGTCTACCCACTCAGCTAAGCTGAAGTGAGGAAATGGCACAAGCGCAGCAGCGCTGTTGTCCCCGGCGCACTAACACACCCAGCAATGCTGCGGTGTGCGCGCGTATGCACGGGGACACAGAGTACCTTGACGGAGCAGGGCCATGTCCCTGACGATACTCAGCTCCATATCCAGCGGCTTCTCCAGGGGCTGTGGATGGAGCACGGTCTCAGTGCCTGGAGACCGGTAAAATCCCACTTCGCCCAGAGCCCTAATGGGGATGGGGAAGGAATCAGCATGTGGGCTCCAGCCTCCGTACCCACAATGGGTACCTCAACCTTAACAAGCACCACCGACAGAAAGTGGGGTGAGAAGGGAGCATGCTGGGGACCCTGTATGGGCCCTCTTTTCTTCCATCCGACATAGTCAGCAGCTGCTGCTGACTAAATAGTGGAGCTATGCGTGCGTGTCTGACCTCCTTCGCACAAAGCAAAAACTGAGGGACCCGTGCTCCCACGGGGGGGTGTATAGCCAGAAGGGGAGGGGCCTTACACTTTTAAGTGTAGTACTTTGTGCGGCCTCCGGAGGCAGTAGCTATACACCCAATTGTCTGGGTCTCCCAATTAGGAGCGAAAAAGAAATCAATGAATCTGATCAGTAAACGGCGTAGCGGCAAAAAATTCCAAACGCCAAAATTGCGTTTTTTTGGTCGCCGCAAATTTTGCGCAAAATGCAATAACAGGCGATCAAAACGTAGCATCTGCGCAAAAATGGTACCGTTAAAAACCTCAGGTCGAGACGCAAAAAATAAGCCATCACAGCCTCAGATCCTGAAAAATGAGAATGCTACGGGTTTTGGAAAACGGCGCAAAACGTGCGCCACGTTTTTTGGACAAGCTTGTGAATTTTTTTTAACCCCTTAGATACAAGTAAACCTATACATGTTTGGTGTCTACAAACTAGCTCCGACCTGAGGCATCACATAGATCTCAGTTTTACCATATAGTGAACACCGTGAATAAAATATCCCAAAAACTATTGTACAATCACACTTTTTTTGCAATTTTTCCACACTTGGAATTTTTTTGCCGTTTTCCAGTACACCATATAGTAAAACCTATGGTTTCATTTAAAAGTACAACTCGTCCTGCAAAAAACAAGCCCTCATATGGCAAGATTGATGGAAAAATAAAAAAAAGTTACGCCTCTCGGAAGAAGGGGAGCAAAAAAACAAACGCAAAAACGGAAAGTGCCCGGGGGCTGAAGGGGTTAAAGAAAGCCAATATCTGTATTACACAACAGTTATATCGCTCACTTACCAGCTCTCCTCCGTCTACAGATGCTGAAGGAGAAAAAATAAAAAATAAAAAACAGGATCAACACATGCAGATAATATCTGGTGCAGACATCATACCATAAAGGTAATGCAAGGGGCAAAGATACCAGGGAATCAGATGTACTACAGCTACACATTTATAATGAGGCAATAGTGACAGAATTAAAAAGGGGTTGTTCACTACTAAAACAATCCCTTCTGATTTGCCAGGTTTTCCCTAGGTAAAATAAAGCCTATACTCCCCTCCCTGGCCGGTGTCAGTCCAGCGGGTCTGACGTCATGCGAGCCCCGGGTCCAAATTAGACCTGGTTTCCTTATTCCTGCCCTCGCACCAAATGAGTTAAACAGGAAGCGAGTACTGCGACTGCTCACTTCCTGTTGACCCCAAAGCGGGGAGAAGGAAGCCGGCGCTGATTGGACATGGGGCTCACGTAATGTCACAACCTCACGTGAGCCCCCGACACCACAATCTGGACACTGCTGGAACAGTGCCAGTACAAAAGGGGAGTATAGGCTTCATTATTTTACCTTTGGTGAACATGGGGAGTCAGAAGCGGTTGTCCTAGTAGTGGACAACTCCTGCAACATGTGCGGACACTGCTCCAATAATCCTGCTCCCAGGCCAAGTTATGGCCATATTCCATGTTGTGGATTTTGTCCATAACTCCAGCCAGGGGTGGAGCAGTGCTCCCTCTGAGGTCACTAAGGTAGGAGGGGACCTGGATTTGCCCAGGTTGATAACCCTACTTCGGCCATTTTCCAGTGTTCTTTTGCTCGGGGGCCTGGTTGGGAAAGACCTGTGAGGGAGTTCCTGGAAACCTGGTCTACAGCGCCCCCCTGTGGCCAGACGCACAAGGTAACTGCTGGAACTGTGTATGCCTGTTTGTAACCCATGCTTTGATTGTAACTGTACTCTGACATGTGTATATTCTGTAGATTCCCTATTGTATATATTGTAGTTTCTAGTGTGGCTCTAGGCCGATTAAATTATATAATTAATCTTGGGCTGTTCTGTTATCTCGATCTTGAATCCCACGTCTGTGTGTTCGGCTAATAGTTACCGTGAAGCGGTTGGTGGCAGCGAGTGTGAGGCAAACCCTGGGATATGAAGATGAATTATGACTTCCAGTCATAATCGCTCTCATCACTCCATGGCAGTGCCCCCTCCCTTCTTGTTCTCAGATGTCCAGCATCTGTGAAGGTGTCACATCCTAGCAACACATCCCATGGCCATCTCCTGTGATATGGAGATTAGGTGATGTGGGAACAATGGACACAGGATGACTCCCTGCCGTGACCCTGTAGTAGGGGCTGCTATCTAGTTAGCAAGCTTGGAAGTATCCAGACAGGACGACTCCAGTAAAAAATGGTTCATATCTCGCAAGCCATATTTCCGATAAATATGGCAACCATAAAAATGGTGTCTCCGCATGCGGACGATGCTGGCACACCCTTTTTATGGGAGCAGGACCTGGGGAAATACCCCAGGCGTGATATCAGCCAATGGGGAACTAGTAGACAAGTCATGAGTCCTCTCGTTCTGTAGCTAAATTCATAGCTGTCACAATGAGAGCGTCGGCGTCCGCCTACGACGCTCCCAGGCCAAGTTATGGCCATATTCCATGTTGTGGATTTTGTCCATAACTCCAGCCAGGGGTGGAGCAGTGCTCCCTCTGAGGTCACTAAGGTAGGAGGGGACCTGGATTTGCCCAGGTTGATAACCCTACTTCGGCCATTTTCCAGTGTTCTTTTGCTCGGGGGCCTGGTTGGGAAAGACCTGTGAGGGAGTTCCTGGAAACCTGGTCTACAGCGCCCCCCTGTGGCCAGACGCACAAGGTAACTGCTGGAACTGTGTATGCCTGTTTGTAACCCATGCTTTGATTGTAACTGTACTCTGACATATGTATATTCTGTAGATTCCCTATTGTATATATTGTAGTTTCTAGTGTGGCTTTAGGCCGATTAAATTATATAATTAATCTTGGGCTGTTCTGTTATCTCGATCTTGAATCCCACGTCTGTGTGTTCGGCTAATAGTTACCGTGAAGCGGTTGGTGGCAGCGAGTTGTGCCAAGGATTATTGTGGGGAGGCCAGTGAGATTCGGGGAGGTTTTATATATTCCGCCCGCGGAGGTCGGGGGAATATATACCCTACTCTCACCGGGGACCCTTCAATAATCGGCATAAGTAGTATAGCGGCCTCCTTGCTTATTGTCGGGCAATTCCATAATTGGCCTGACTATAAGAGGGGCGCTAGAGAGCGCGTCACGTGCTCTGTCTGTCGGTCGGGAGGTATAAAGGAGGGGTGACCCCCACTTGTTACCCCCCGATTGTGACGTACTGGTAGCCAGCGCGGGGGATTTCTGAGTGACCCCCCCGGTGGTTCGTGACACCTGCCCTCGCACCAAATGAGTTAAACAGGAAGCGAGTACTGCGACTGCTCACTTCCTGTTGACCCCAAAGCGGGGAGAAGGAAGCCGGCGCTGATTGGACATGGGGCTCACGTAATGTCACAACCTCACGTGAGCCCCCGACACCACAATCTGGACACTGCTGGAACAGTGCCAGTACAAAAGGGGAGTATAGGCTTCATTATTTTACCTTTGGTGAACATGGGGAGTCAGAAGCGGTTGTCCTAGTAGTGGACAACTCCTGCAACATGTGCGGACACTGCTCCAATAATCCTATTGTTCATTTGGTATACGCTAATGTTTCAAAGATTCACTTTATGCTTCTGAACTACTTTATTGGATCCTCTGACCATTCTTGAACCCCCCATAAAATTAGTCAATGGCTTATGCAATTTTGTTAATCCTTAAAATTTTGGGAAACAAATTAATTTTGATCAAAAGACATACTGCAATTTAGGGAGTAGGGACAAAAATCTGCACTACTGAGATGAAGGGAATTTTGTTTACTTACCGTAAATTCCTTTTCTTCTAGCTCCAATTGGGAGACCCAGACAATTGGGTGTATAGGCTATGCCTCCGGAGGCCACACAAAGTATTACACTAAAAGTGTAAAGCCCCTCCCCTTCTACCTATACACCCCCCGTGCTCCCACGGGCTCCTCAGTTTTGGTGCAAAAGCAAGAAGGAGGAAAAAAATTATAAACTGGTTTAATGTAAATTCAATCCGAAGGAATATCGGAGAACTGAAACCATTCAACATGAACAACATGTGTACACAAAAAAACAGGGGCGGGTGCTGGGTCTCCCAATTGGAGCTAGAAGAAAAGGAATTTACGGTAAGTAAACAAAATTCCCTTCTTTGTCGCTCCATTGGGAGACCCAGACAATTGGGACGTCCAAAAGCAGTCCCTGGGTGGGTAAATAATACCTCATAATAGAGCCGTAACGGCTCCGTCCTACAGGTGGGCAACCGCCGCCTGAAGGACTCGCCTACCTAGGCTGGCATCTGCCGAAGCATAGGTATGCACCTGATAGTGTTTCGTGAAAGTGTGCAGGCTCGACCAGGTAGCTGCCTGACACACCTGCTGAGCCGTAGCCTGGTGCCGCAAGGCCCAGGACGCTCCCACGGCCCTGGTAGAATGGGCCTTCAGCCCTGAGGGAACCGGAAGCCCCGAGGAACGATAAGCTTCGAGAATTGGTTCCTTGATCCACCGAGCCAGGGTTGATTTGGAAGCTTGTGTCCCTTTACGCTGGCCAGCGACAAGGACAAAGAGTGCATCCGAGCGGCGCAGGGGCGCCGTACGAGAAATGTAGAGTCTGAGTGCTCTCACCAGATCTAACAAGTGCAAATCCTTTTCACATTGGTGAACTGGATGAGGACAAAAAGAGGGTAAGGAGATATCCTGATTGAGATGAAAGGGGGATACCACCTTAGGGAGAAATTCCGGAACCGGACGCAGAACCACCTTGTCCTGGTGAAACACCAGGAAAGGGGCTTTGCATGACAACGCTGCTAGCTCAGACACTCTCCGAAGTGAAGTGACTGCTACTAGGAAAACCACTTTCTGTGAAAGGCGTGCGAGAGAAATATCCCTCATTGGCTCGAACGGTGGTTTCTGAAGAACCATCAGCACCCTGTTCAGATCCCAGGGTTCTAACGGACGCTTGTAAGGAGGGACGATGTGACAAACCCCCTGCAGGAACGTGCGTACCTGTGGAAGTCTGGTCAGGCGCTTCTGAAAAAACACAGAGAGCGCAGAGACTTGTCCCTTAAGGGAGCCGAGCGACAAACCCTTTTCCAATCCGGATTGAAGAAAGGACAGAAAAGTGGGCAAGGCAAATGGCCAGGGAGAAAAACCCTGAGCAGAGCACCACGACAGGAATATTTTCCACGTCCTGTGGTAGATCTTGGCGGACGTTGGTTTCCTAGCCTGTCTCATAGTGGCAATGACCTCTTGAGATAACCCTGAAGACGCTAAGATCCAGGACTCAATGGCCACACAGTCAGGTTGAGGGCCGCAGAATTCAGATGGAAAAACGGCCCTTGAGACAGCAAGTCTGGTCGGTCTGGTAGTGCCCACGGTTGGCCGACCGTGAGATGCCACAGATCCGGGTACCACGACCTCCTCGGCCAGTCTGGAGCGACGAGGATGGCGCGGCGGCAGTCGGCCCTGATCTTGCGTAACACTCTGGGCAACAGTGCCAGAGGAGGAAACACATAAGGGAGTTGAAACTGCGACCAATCCTGAACTAAGGCGTCTGCCGCCAGAGCTCTGTGATCGTGAGATCGTGCCATGAATGCCGTGACCTTGTTGTTGTGCCGGGACGCCATTAGGTCGACGTCCGGCATCCCCCAGCAGCAACAGATCTCCTGAAACACGTCCGGGTGAAGGGACCATTCCCCTGCGTCCATGCCCTGGCGACTGAGAAAGTCTGCTTCCCAGTTTTCCACGCCCGGGATGTGAACTGCGGAGATTGTGGAAGCAGTGGCTTCCACCCACATCAAAATCCGCCGGACTTCCTGGAAGGCTTGCCGACTGCGTGTTCCGCCTTGGTGGTTGATGTAAGCCACCGCTGTGGAGTTGTCCGACTGAATTCGGATCTGCTTGCCTTCCAGCCACTGCTGGAACGCTTTTAGGGCAAGATACACTGCCCTGATCTCCAGAACATTGATCTGAAGTGAGGACTCTTGCTGAGTCCACGTACCCTGAGCCCTGTGGTGGAGAAAGACTGCTCCCCACCCTGACAGACTCGCGTCCGTCGTGACCACCGCCCAGGATGGGGGTAGGAAGGATTTCCCCTTCGATAAAGAAGTGGGAAGAAGCCACCACCGAAGGGAAGCTTTGGTTGCCTGAGAGAGGGAGACGTTCCTGTCGAGAGACGTCGGCTTCCTGTCCCATTTGCGTAGGATGTCCCATTGAAGAGGACGCAGGTGAAACTGCGCGAAAGGGACTGCCTCCATTGCTGCCACCATCTTCCCCAGGAAGTGCATGAGGCGCCTCAAGGGGTGTGACTGACCTTGAAGGAGAGATTGCAACCCTGTCTGCAGTGACCGCTGTTTGTTCAGAGGAAGCATCACCATCGCTGAGAGGGTATGAAACTCCATGCCAAGATATGTCAGCGATTGGACCGGTGTCAGATTTGACTTTGGAAAATTGATGATCCACCCGAAACTCTGGAGAGTCTCCAGAGTAGCGTTGAGGCTGTGTTGGCATGCCTCTTGAGAGGGTGCCTTGACCAGCAGATCGTCTAAGTAAGGGATCACCGAGTGACCCTGAGAGTGGAGGACCGCAACTACTGTAGCCATGACCTTGGTGAAAACCCGTGGGGCTGTCGCCAGGCCGAACGGCAGTGCCGCGAACTGAAGGTGTTCGTCTCCTATGGCGAAGCGCAGGAAGCGCTGATGCTCTGGAGCAATCGGTACGTGGAGATAAGCATCTTTGATATCGATCGATGCAAGGAAATCTCCTTGGGACATTGAGGCGATGACGGAGCGGAGCGATTCCATCCGGAACCGCCTGGTCTTTACGTGTTTGTTGAGCAGTTTTAGGTCCAGGACAGGACGGAAAGACCCGTCCTTCTTTGGAACCACAAACAGGTTGGAGTAAAAACCATGACCCTGTTGCTGACGAGGAACCGGGACCACCACTCCTTCTGCCTTCAGAGTGCCCACCGCCTGCAGAAGAGCATCGGCTCGCTCGGGAGGCGGAGATGTTCTGAAGAATCGAGTCGGAGGACGAGAGCTGAACTCTATCCTGTAACCGTGAGACAAAATGTCTCTCACCCAACGGTCTTTTACCTGTGGCAGCCAGGTGCCGCAAAAGCGGGAGAGCCTGCCACCGACAGAGGATGCGGTGTGAGGAGGCCGTAAGTCATGAGGAAGCCGCCTTGGTAGCGGCGCCTCCGGCGGTCTTTTTAGGGCGTGACTTAGACCGCCATGAATCGGAGTTCCTCTGATCCTTCTGAGGCCTTTTGGACGAGGAGAATTGGGACCTGCCCGCACCCCGAAAGGACCGAAACCTCGACTGTCCCCTCCTCTGTTGGGGTATGTTTGGTTTGGCCTGGGGTAAGGATGTTTCCTTTCCCTTGGACTGTTTGATGATTTCATCCAGCCTCTCACCAAACCAAGCGGTCGCCAGAAAATGGCAAACCGGTTAAGCACTTTTTGGAAGCAGAATCTGCCTTCCATTCCCGTAGCCACAAGGCCCTGCGTATTGCCACCGAATTGTCGGCTGCAACCGCCGTACGGCTCGCAGAGTCCAGGACAGCATTAATAGCGTAGGACGCAAATGCCGACGTTTGAGAGGTTATGGACGCCACTTGCGGCGCAGACGTACGTGTGAGTGCGTCAATTTGCGCTTGACCCGCTGAGATAGCTTGGAGTGCCCATACGGCTGCGAATGCTGGAGCAAAAGACGCGCCGATAGCTTCATAGATGGATTTCAACCAGAGCTCCATCTGTCTGTCAGTGGCATCCTTGAGTGAAGCCCCATCTTCAACTGCAACTATGGATCTAGCCGCCAGTCTGGAGATTGGAGGATCCACCTTGGGACACTGAGTCCAGCCCTTGACCACGTCAGGGGGGAAGGGATAACATGTATCCTTAAGGCGCTTGGAAAAACGCTTATCTGGACAAGCTCTGTGTTTCTGGACTGCCTCTCTGAAGTCAGAGTGGTCCAGAAACACTCGTACGCTTAGGAAACCTGAAACGGAATTTCTCCTGCTGAGAAGCTGACTCCTCTACTGGAGGAGCTGAGGGAGAAATATCCAACATTTGATTGATGGACGCGATAAGATCATTCACTATGGCGTCCCCATCAGGAGTATCAAGGTTGAGAGCGGCCTCAGGATCAGAATCCTGATCAGCTACCTCCGCTTCATCATACAGAGAGTCCTCCCGCTGAGACCCTGAACAATGTGATGATGTCGAGGGAATTTCCCAGCGAGCTCGCTTAGGCGGTCTGGGGCTGCGGTCTGTGTCAGAGACCTCACCCTGGGATCTATGAGACACCCCGGGAGGACATTGTTGTTCCAACTGAGGGGAACCAGGGAGCAATGATTCCACAGTGCCCATGGTCTGAGATACCGGTCTGGACTGCAAAGCTTCTAGTATCTTAGCCATAGTCTCAGAAAGTCTTTCAGTAAAAACTGCAAACTCCGTCCCTGTCACCTGGACAGTGTTAGCAGGTGGTTCCCCCTGGGCCACCCTTAGCAGAGGCTCCGGCTGAGTAAGTGCCACAGGGGCCGAGCATTGCACACAATGAGGGTCAGTGGAACCTGCCGGTAGTATAGCCGTACATGCGGCGCAGGCAGCATAGTAAGCCTGTGCTTTGGCACCCTTGCTTCTTGTGGACGCCATGCTGTTGTCTCCCCTGAGCAATCCAGGAGGCTATATAGCCAAAAATCAACCGTGCACCATACAGTGTAAAGTATAGCCTATAATCATAGAATCTATAAGTACACTTCTGCACAAGTTGGGCCAGCACCTCAGGTGCTGCTTACCGCCCGCTCAAAGCGGTTGTGTGGTCACCAGAATCCCTGCCTGGGTCTCCCCGAGCTTGTCTCCCCTCTCCAGCGTCAGAAGAGCTGACAGGAATGGCTGCCGGCGTCCTGAGGAGAGGAGGGAGCCGTGGGCGTGACCCAGAAAGTGCGGGAATCTGGTGCCCCACTGTGCACAGTGAGGGGGGTGGAATATGCAAAGCATGTTCCAGCCCTCAGTGCTGACTTCTCGTACAGCGTCCCGCCCTTCCCCTGACTGGCAGGCCTGGGGGCGGGAAAAGAGTGAGACTAGGCCGCAAAAGCCGGGGACTAAAGTTATAAGCACGGCCGGCGTATAAGCCCGGTCGGCGCGGTAGTCCCCGGCGCACTAACAGTCCCAGCCGCGCCGCAGTGTAAAAATGGCAGCGGCGGTCAGCGCGGTAGTCCCCATAAACTAACACACCCAGCCACGCTGCAGTGTGTGATGGCACAAGCGCGGTCAGCGCTGCGGTCCCCGGCGCACTAACACACCCAGCAATGCTGGAGTACCTTAAAGTAGCAGGGCCTTGTCCCTGACGATACTCGGCTCCTTATCCAGCAGAGTCCCCAGGAGCTGTGGATGGAGCACGGTCTCAGTGCCTGGAGACCGATTAGGATCCCACTTCACCCAGAGCCCTAAAGGGGATGGGGAAGGAAAACAGCATGTGGGCTCCAGCCTCCGTACCCGCAATGGATACCTCAACCTTAACAACACCGCCGACAAGAGTGGGGTGAGAAGGGAGCATGCTGGGGGCCCTGTTATGGGCCCTCTTTTCTTCCATCCGACATAGTCAGCAGCTGCTGCTGACTAAGCTGTGGAGCTATGCGTGCATGTCTGCCTCCTTCACACAAAGCATGAAAACTGAGGAGCCCGTGGGAGCACGGGGGGTGTATAGGCAGAAGGGGAGGGGCTTTACACTTAGTGTAATACTTTGTGTGGCCTCCGGAGGCATAGCTATACACCCCAATTGTCTGGGTCTCCCAATGGAGCGACAAAGAAATCCGATTTCTGGCAGTTTCTACTGCCAAACCAAGTGGGTCAAGCTGAGGACACCAGCAGATTTCAGGTAATGGGACTTTGTGATTTACCTTTGATTGGACCGAAGAAGTTGAAGAAAGACTCATTGGGAATTTGTTTGGTTATAGTCCGTACGGTGCCGCGTCCCTTGTGCTTCTGCTTCTTTTTTATGGTTTTAACTGTAACATTCTTGCCTTTTTTCCAGTCGATAGTGCATCTGTTATCAGAACAAAATATATATTCTCATGGATGAAAACTATCAGATTGATCCTGTGCTGAAACATCTCCCACACTCCCTTTAAAATGGATCCATCAGGTGTCTTAAGACAATCTGCAGGTGGTGTTAAAGAAAGCGGAGATGCTGAGCTCAGGATGCATCATTTTTAGGTTGCCCACTACTTTTGCATTGATGGCTTATGCCTAGGATAGGTCATAGTCAATGTCTGATCGGTCGGGGTCCGGACCCCTACTGTACAGCTGTCTTTGGCGCTCGCAGCTGGAAATGCTCAGCTCCGGATCTGCTCAGTCTTCTGATAGTGGTCGGGTACAGCACATCCACCTCCTATTGATTTGAATGGGAGGCATATGTGCAGCAACCCAGCCGCTATCAGTTGACGGGGCAGCTCTAGAATGGAGTATTTCCAGCTGCCGCTGAAAACAGTCAATTAGTGGGGGTGTCAGTTGTCGGACCCCAGCCAATCAGACATTGACCTATTCTTAGGATAGGGAATCAATGTAAAAGTAGTGGACAACCTCTATGTATTTTATTTGAAATGCTGACAGTATTAACAAGCAAGAGTCAAGAATTGCTCCTCTCACCCAATTTGGGAAGTTGAAAGCAGGACTTTCAGGCCCCCTGTGTATACACAGGTAGTAGACAATATAAATCAGTGGCCTCAAACAACCTTACCCATCACAATCCACAATTTCAGGGCCTTCAAATGAAAAGGGATCTGCAGAGTCCGGCTCAGACTTCATCTTGTAAGTTTTAGTCAGTACATCGTTAGTGAAATACTCATTTGGGTCAAAGTGGAACTCTAATGTGAAAGACTGCAAAATAAAGAAAAAAAAAAAAAAGTATTAATCATATATAATAATATAATATATAACATACTTAAGTGTATTATTAATCATTTAGACTTCTAGAAATTTGTGACTGAGCTGTAACCGCACATGGGTGATCTAAGCACAAGCAACATATGTATTTTGTATGTAACCCCCGTCTCATGTACAGCACCATGGAATTAATGGTGCATAATAATAATAATAATAAATAATAATAATAAAAATAATAAATAATAAATAGCTGACATTACCGGCATTATCAATGGCCTATACACTAGAAATCAGCCGAGTAAAATCCCAAAGTACTCACCATCGGCTGCCCTGGCTCAGAGAACTTCACTTTTACATCCTGCAAGTGCTTTAATATTGGCTCATCGTATTCCTGAAAAAAAAAAAAAAAAAAAAAAAAAAGAAGAATACGTTAACACAGAAGTCAAAGAGTTAAAAGGACTTAATGTTTCCCATCACATGGACAAGAAGTCAACCATCATTACCAAGATAGTCCATGTGTCATAAGCCTTCAGTGATAAACACCCATAAACAGTAAAAGCAAAAGATGTGTATGTGCGCGCGCACACACACACTTATTTTTCGTATTCTGAAACGCGCCAGATTATGACGCTCCCAATATTTAGACATGGAGGTTGCTAAAAAAAAAACAAAAAAAACAAAAAAATAAAAAAATAAAAATTGAGTCAGTCTTATACTCCGCAGTGGTGTCTTATATCTTACCGGAGGCAGCAACAGAGCAGGAAGGGGTGGGTGAGGGGGGGAGGAGATCTCGACTAGGGCGATTCTTCAGGTGCTGTGGTAGGGCAGAGTGATGCAGAGAGTGTCCCAGGTGCTGTCTGTCGGCGGTGCGGGCTTCAAAGAAATGGCGCCCAGAGGCAGCGTGTGCACAGATGAGATCTTGAGCCCCATCTAAGCAGGCGCCGACTCCGGGCGCCATTATTTGAAGCTAGAGCATCTGGGACACTTGCTGCCCGCATAGCCCCCACCACCGCGCCCACTCTCTACCTCCCAGTAAGCTACATTGGATTTTAAGACGAACCCCCTAATTTTACTCCCAAACTTTTGGGAGGAAAAGTGCGTCTTATAATCCGAAAAATCCGGCATATTAGAAATAATTCTATATTGTTCCAAAGAAGGGAAATTTGTTTACTTACCGTAAATTCCTTTTCTTCTAGCTCCTATTGGGAGACCCAGACAATTGGGTGTATAGCTTCTGCCTCCGGAGGCCACACAAAAGTGTAACCCCTCCCCTCTGCCTATACACCCTCCCGTGGACCACGGGCTCCTCAGTTTTGGTGCAAAAGCAGGAAGGAGGAAACTTATAAATTGGTCTAAGGTAAATTCAATCCGAAGGATGTTCGGAGAACTGAAAACCATGAACCAAAAGAACAATTCAACATGAACAACATGTGTACACAAAAGAACAACAGCCCGAAGGGCACAGGGGCGGGTGCTGGGTCTCCCAATAGGAGCTAGAAGAAAAGGAATTTACGGTAAGTAAACAAAATTCCCTTCTTTGTCGCTCCATTGGGAGACCGAGACAATTGGGACGTCCAAAAGCAGTCCCTGGGTGGGTAAAAGAATACCTCGATAAAAAGAGCCGACACGACTCCCTCCTACAGGTGGGCCACCGCCGCCTGAAGGACTCGCCTACCTAGACTGGCGTCTGCCGAAGCATAGCTATGCACTTGATAGTGTTTCGTGAAAGTGTGCAGACTAGACCAGGTAGCTGCCTGACACACCTGCTGAGCCGTAGCCCGGTGCCGCAATGCCCAGGACGCACCCACGGCTCTGGTAGAATGGGCTTTCAGCCCCAAAGGAAGCGGAAGCCCAGAAGAACGGTAGGCTTCGAGAATTGGTTCCTTGATCCACCGAGCCAAGGTTGACTTGGAAGCCTTCGAGCCCTTACGCTGGCCAGCGACAAGGACAAAGAGCGCATCTGAACGACGCAGGGGCGCCGTGCAAGACACGTAGAGCCGGAGTGCTCTCACAAGATCCAAAGAGTGCAAATCCTTTTCACACTGGTGAATTGGATTAGGGCAAAAGGAAGGCAAGGAGATATCCTGATTGAGATGAAAAGGGGATACCACCTTAGGGAGAAATTCCGACACAGGACGCAGAACCACCTTATCCTGGTGAAAAACCAGGAAGGGAGCTTTGCATGACAGCGCTGCAAGCTCAGACACTCTCCGGAGTGATGTGACTGCCACTAGAAAGGCCACCTTCTGCGAAAGACGTGAGAGAGAGACATCCCTCAGCGGCTCGAAAGGTGGTTTCTGAAGAGCCATTAGCACCCTGTTAAGATCCCAGGGATCCAGCGGACGCTTGTAAGGTGGGACTATGTGGCAAACTCCCTGCAGGAACGTGCGGACCTGCGGAAGCCTGGCTAGGCGCTTTTGAAAAAACACGGAGAGCGCCGATACTTGGCCCTTGAGAGAGCCAAGTGACAAACCCTTGTCCATTCCGGATTGAAGGAATGAAAGAAAAGTGGGTAAGGCAAACGGCCATGGAGTAAAACAGTTATTAGCGCACCAGGATGAAGGGAATTTTGTATACTTACCGTAAATTCCTTTTCTTCTAGCTCCAATTGGGAGACCCAGACAATTGGTGTATAGCTACTGCCTCCGGAGGCCACACAAAGTATTACACTCAAAAGTGTAAGGCCCCTCCCCTTCTGGCTATACACCCCCAGTGGGATCACTGGCTCACCAGTTTAGTGCAAAAGCAAGAAGGAGGAAAGCCAATAACTGGTTTAAAGACCAATTCAATCCGAAGAAACATCGGAGAACTGCAACCATTCACATGAACAACATGTGTACCGAAAAAAACCCTAAGAAAACAGGGCGGGCGCTGGGTCTCCCAATTGGAGCTAGAAGAAAAGGAATTTACGGTAAGTATACAAAATTCCCTTCTTTGTCGCTCCATTGGGAGACCCAGACAATTGGGATGTCCAAAAGCAGTCCCTGGGTGGGTAAAAGAATACCTCGTGGTAGGGCTGTCAAACAGCCCTTTCGTACAGGTGGGCAACCGCCGCCTGAAGGACTTGTCTACCTAGGCTGGCGTCTGCCGAAGCGTAGGTATGCACCTGATAATGCTTGGTAAAAGTGTGCAGACTCGACCAGGTAGGTGCCTGGCACACCTGCTGAGCCGTAGCCTGGTGCCGTAATGCCCAGGACTCACCCACGGCTCTGGTAGAATGGGCATTCAGCCCTGAGGGAACCGGGAGCCTAGCAGAACGGTAGGTTTCAAGAATTGGTTCCTTGAGCCACCGAGTCAGGGTGGATCTGGAAGCTTGCGACCCCTTACGCTGACCAGCGACAAGGACAAAGAGTGCATCCGGGCGGCACAGGAGCGCCGTGCGGGAATGTAGATCCTGAGTGCTCTCACCAGATCCAACAGATGCAAATCCTTTTCAAATTGATGGACTGGATGAGGACACAAAGAAGGTAAGGAGATATCTTGATTGAGATGAAAGTGGGATACCACCTTAGGGAGAAAGTCCGGAATCGGACGCCGAACCCCCTTGTCCTGGTCAAGACCAGGAATGGAGATTTGCATGACAGCGCTGCTAGCTCGGACACTCTCTGAAGAGACGTGACCGCTACTAGAAAGGCCACTTTCTGTGAAATACGGAAAGGGAAACAACTTTCAAAAGCTCGAAAGGCGGCTTCAAGAGAGTCATTAGAACCTTGTTCAGACTCCAGAGCTCTAATGGCCGCTTGTACGGAGTGATGAGAAGACAAACTCCCTGCAGGAACGTGCATACCTGCGGAAGTCGGCTAGGCGTTTCTGAAAAAATACAGATAGCGCTGAGACTTGTCCTTTAAGGGAGCTGAGCGACCAACTATTTTCCAACCAAGATTGTAGGAAGGAAGGAAAAATAGGCGATGCAAATGGCCAGGGAGAAACTCCTTGAGCAGAGCACCAAGATAAGAATATCTTCCACGATCTGTGGTAGATCTTGGCGGACGTTGGCTTCTTGGCCTGCGTCATGGTGACAACCACTCCTGAGATAATCCTGAAGACGCTAGGATCCAGGACTCAATGGCTACACCGTCATGTTCAGGGCCGCAGAGTTCAGATGGAAAAAAGGGCCCTTGAAACAGCAAGTCTGGTCGGTCTGGTAGTGGCCACGGTTGGCCTACCGTGAGGTACCACAGATCCGGGAACCCCGACCTCCTCGGCCAATCTGCGACCAATGTTGAACTGAGGTGTCCGCCGCCAGAGCTCGATGATCGTGAGACTGTGCTATGAAGCCGGAACAAAGTTGTTGTGCCGTGACGCCATTATGTCGACGTCCGGCATCCCGCAGCGGCGACAGATCTCCTGAAACCCGTCCGGGTGAAGAAACCAGTCCCCTGCGTCCATACCCTGGCGACTGAGGAAGTCTGCTTCCTAGTTTACCACGCCTGGGATGTGAACTGCGGATATGGTGGATGCCGTGTCTTCTACCCACGTTAGAATCCGCCGGACTTCCTGGAAGGCTTGCCGGCTGCGTGTTCTTCCGTGGTGGTTGATGTATGCCACCGCTGTGGAGATATCCGACTGAATTCGGATGTGCTTGCTTTTCAGCCACTGCTGGAAGGCTTGTAGGACAAGATACACTGCTCTGATTTCCAGAACATTGAGCTGAAGGGTGGACTCTTGCTGAATCCACGTACCTTGAGCCCTGTGGCGGAGAAAAAACTGCTCCCCACTCTGATAGACTCGTGCCTGTCGTAACTACCGCCCAGGATGGGGGTAGGAAGGACCTTTTTTCTGACCATGAGGTGGGAAGAAGCCACCACCGTAGAGATTCTTTGGCCGCCTGAGAAAGGGAGACGTCTCTGTCGATGGGCGTCGACTTCCCGTCTCATCGGCGGGGAATGTCCCATTGTAGTGGACGCAGATGAAAATGCGCGAAAGGGACTGCCGCCATTGCTACCATCTTACGTGAGAAGTGCATGAGGCGTCTCAATGTGTGCGACTGATCCTAAGGAGAGATTGCAGCCTTGTCTGTAGTGAACGCTGTTTGTCTAGCGGAAGCTTCACTATCGCTGAGAGAGTATGAAACTCCATGCCTAGATATGTTAGTGATTGGCCCGGGGTCGGATCTGACTTTGAAAAGTTGATGATCCACCCGAAACTCTGGAGAGTCTCCAGCGCAACGTTCGGCTGTGTTGGCATGTTCCTTAAGAGGGTGCCTTGACAAGTAGATCTCCCAAACACGGGATCACAGAGTGACCTTGAGATTGCAGGACTGGTACTACTGCTGGCATGACCTTAGCGAAGACCCGTGGGGCTATCGCCAGCCAGAAGGCAGGGTTACGAACTGAAGGTGTTCGCGTCTTATAACAAAGCGTAGAAACGCTGGAGCTCTGGATCAATCGGCACGTGGGGATAAGCATCCTTGACGTCTATCGATGTTAGGAAATTTCCTTGAAACATTGAGGCGATGACGGAGCGGGGGATTACATCCGGAACCGCCTGTGTTCACGAGCTGGTTGAGCCGTGTTAGATCCAGAACGGGACGGAAATACTCGTCCTTTCTTGGCATCGCAAATAATTCGGAGTAAAAACCGTGACCTTGTTCCTGAAGGGGAACGGGGGTCACCACTCGTTGTGCCTTTAGAGTGCCCACCGCCTGCAGAAGAGCGTCGGCTCGGTCGGGAGGTGGAGAAGTTCTGAAGAATTGAGTTGGAGGACGAGAACTGAACTCTATCCTGTACCCGTGAGACAGAATGTCTCTCACCCAACGGTCTTTGACCTGAGACAGCTAAATATCGCCAAGGCGGGAGAGCCTGCTACCGACCGAGGATGCGGAGAGAGGAGGCCGCAAGTCATGAGGAAGCCTCTTGGAAGTGGGTTTTCAGGCTGTCGTTTTTGGGCGTGACTGAGCCCGCCAAGAAACTGAGCTCCTCTGATCCTTTTGAGTCCTCTTTGGACGAGGAGAAATGGGACCTGCCCGAGCCTTGAAAAGACCGAAAACCCCGACTGTCCCTTGGTATGTTGGGGTTTGTTTTGTCTGGGCTGAGGTAAGGAAGAATCCTTAAGGCCCCGTCACACTAAGCAACATCGCTAGCAACATCGCTGGTAACGAACAACTTTTGTGACGTTGCTAGCGATGTTGCTGTGTGTGACATCCAGCAACAACCTGGCCCCTGCTGTGAGGTCGTTGGTTGTTGCTGAATGTCCTGGGCCATTTTTTAGTTGTTGCTGTCCTGCTGTGAAGCACAGATCGCTGTGTGTGACAGCGAGACAGCAACAACTAAATGTGCAGGCAGCAGGAGCCGGCTTCTGCAGAGGCTGGTAACCAATGTAAACATCGGGTAACCAAGAAGCCCTGTCCTTGGTTACCCGATATTTACCTATGATACCAGCCTCCTCCGCTCTCACTGTCAGTGCCGGCTCCTGCTCTGTGCACATTTAGCTGCAGCACACATCAGGTAATTAACCCGATGTGTGCTGTAACTAGGAGAGCAAGGAGCCAGCGCTAAGCATTGTGCGCTGCTCCCTGCTCTGTGCACATTTAGCTGCAGCACACATCGGGTTAATTAACCTGTGTGCTGTAACTAGGAGACTGGGGGCTTGTCACTGGTTGCTGGTGAGCTCACCAGCAACTCGTGTAGCCACGCTCCAGCGATCCCTGCCAGGTCAGGTTGCTGGTGGGATCGCTGGAGCGTCGCAGTGTGACATCTCACCAGCAACCTCCTAGCAACTTACCAGCGATCCCTATCGTTGTTGGGATCGCTGGTAAGTTGCTTAGTGTGACTGGACCTTTACTCTTGAACTGTTTAATGATTACATCTCACGCACACTAAACAGTCGGTCAGCAGAACAAGGCAAACTGGTTAAGCCCTTTTTTGGAAGCAGAATCTGCCTTCCATTCAGTTAACACCCAGGCCCTGCGTAAAACCACGGAGTGAGCGGACGCCACTGCCGTACGGGTCGTAGAGTCCAGGACAGCATTAATCGCATAAGACGCAAATGCAGACATTTGAGCGGTTAAGGATGACACTTGCGGAACAGATGTACGTGTGACCGTGTCCATCTGTGTAAGACAAGCTGAAGTAGCTTGGGGTGCCTCTACGGCTGCTGGAGCTAACAGCGCGCCGATAGCCTCATAGATGGATTTCGACCAGAGATCCCTCTGTCAGTCAGTGGCATCTTTAAGTGCAGCCCCATCCTCCACTGCAACTATGGATCTAGCTGCAAGCTGGAGATTGGAGGATGCCCCTTGGGACACTGGGTCCAGCCATTGCCAACGTCAGGGGGTAGGGATAACGTGTATCCTCAGCCGTTTGGGGAAGCGCTTAACTGGATAAGCGTGGTGTTCCTGGACTGCCTGTGTAAAGTCAGGGTGGTCAAGGAAAGTATTTAATTTACGCTTGGGATACGTGAATGGAATTTCTCCTGCTATGAAGCTGACTCTTCCACTGGAGGAGCTGGGGGAGAAATAACTAACATTCTATTGATGGACGCTATGAGATTATTGACTATGGCGTCACCATCAGGTGTATCCAGATTGAGAGCGGTCTCAGGATTAGATCTTGAGCAGCTACCTCCGCCACATCACACAGAGAGTCCGCTTGCTGGGACCCTGACTAGTGTGATGAAGTCGATGGCCGCTCATAGTGAGCCTCTCAGACTGTCTGGGACTGTCGTCCGTGTCAGAGCCGTCACTCTGGGAAGCACATGACCCCTCGGAGCTCAAAGTTGTTCCCACTGAGGGGGACCATGGATAATGATGAACAGTGGCCATGGATTTGAGAGACTTGTCTGGACTGCAAGGCTTCTAGTATCATAGCCATAGTCTCAGAAAATCTGTCAGTAAATACTGCAGGCACCGTCCCCATGTCCTGGACGGTTAGCAGAGACTCCGTAGTATACAATGGGGGTCTATGTACACTGCCGGCCATATAGCCATACATGCTGTACCGGCTGCATAGAAAACATGTGCTTCTGCACCTCTGTTTTACACAGACAATATGCTGTTATGTCCTCCGCACAATCAAGGAGGGTATATACAAAAATGCAGCTAAATAGTGCAATGCATAGTGAATAAGCATATATGTATATGTGCACTTCGGCACTAGTGGAGTCAGCCCCACAGGTGCTGTTTAACGCCTGGTCACAGCGGTTGTGTGACTATCCGAATCCCTGCCAGGGATTCCCAAACTTGTCTCTTCTGTCGCTACAGAAAACACTGACAAGAATGGCTGCCGGCGTCCTGTGTAGAGGAGGAAGCCGTGGGCGTGCCTGAGAAAATGCGGGAATCCGGCTTCACAGCGTACACAGTGAGAGGGGTGGAGTATGCAAAGCATACTCCAGCTCTCAGCGCTGCCGGATTCACCGTGCACACAGTGAGAGGGGTGGAGTATGCAAAGCATACTCCAGCTCTCAGCGCTGCCGTGCTGTGCAGCGTCACGCCCCTACCCTGACTGGCAGGTCTGTGGGCGGAAACGAAGTGAGACTAGGCCGCGCAAGCCGGGGACTCGAGTGATAAGCGCGGCCGGCATATAAGCCTTGGTCGGCGCGGAAGTCCCCGGCGCACCACAAGTCCCAGCCGCGCCCGAAATAAAAATGGCAACGGCGGTTAGCGCGGTAGTCCCCTAAGACACTAACACACCCAGCAAGCTGTAGCGTGCGATGGCACTAGTGCGGGCAGCGCCGCCGTCCCTGGCGCACTAACACACCCAGCAATGCTGCCGTGTGTCCGTGCGCGGTCCCCACAGGGACACAGAGTACCTTAACGTAGCAGGGCCATGTCCCTGAGGATACTCCGCTCCATGTCCAGCAGATTCCCAGGAGCTGTGGATGGAGCACGGCCTCAGTGCCTGGAGACCGATAAGATCCCACTTCACCCAGAGCCCTAAGGGGATGGGGAAGGAAAGCAGCATGTGGGCTCCAGCCTCCGTACCCACAATGGGTACCTCAACCTTAACAAACACCTCCGACAAGAGTGGGGTGAGAAGGGAGCATGCTGGGGGCCCTTTAGTATGGGCCCTCTTTTCTTCCATCCGATATAGTCAGCAGCTACTGCTGACTAAACAGTGGAGCTATGCGTGGATGTCTGACCTCCTTCGCACAAAGCACAAAACTGGTGAGCCAGTGATCCCACTGGGGGTGTATAGCCAGAAGGGGAGGGGCCTTACACTTTTGAGTGTAATACTTTGTGTGGCCTCCGGAGGCAGTAGCTATACACCAATTGTCTGGGTCTCCCAATGGAGCGACAAAGAAAGGAATATTTGCCAAGACCTATAATAGATCTTGGCGGACGTAGGCTTCCTGGCCTGTCTCATGGTGGCAATGACATCCTGAGATAACCCCGAGGACGCTAGGAGCCAGGACTCAATGGCCACACAGTCAGGTTCAGGGCCGCAGAATTCAGATGGAAAAACGGCCCTTGAGATAGCAAGTCTGGTCGGTCTGGTAGTGCCCACGGTTGGCCGACCGTGAGATGCCACAGATCCGGGTACCACGACCGCCTCGGCCAGTCTGGAGCGACGAGAATGGCGCGACGGCAGTCAGACCTGATCTTGCGTAACACTCTGGGCAGCATCGCCAGAGGAGGAAACGCATAAGGCAGTCGAAACTGCGACCAATCCTGAACTAACGCGTCCGCCGCCAGAGCTCTGTGATCCTGAGACCGTGCCATGAAGGCCGGGACCTTGTTGTTGTGCCGTGACGCCATGAGATCGACGTCCGGCGTTCCCCAGCGGCGACAGATCTCTCGAAACACGTCTGGGTGAAGAGACCATTCCCCCGCGTCCATGCCCTGACGACTGAGAAAATCTGCTTCCCAGTTTTCTACGCCCGAGATGTGAACTGCGGAGATGGTGGAGGCTGTGGCTTCCACCCACTGCAGAATCCGCCGGACTTCCTGGAAGGCTTGACGACTGCGAGTGCCGCCTTTGTGGTTGATGTATGCGACGGCAGTGGCGTTGTCCGACTGGATACGGATCTGCCTGCCCTCCAGCCACCGATGAAAAGCCAATAGGGCTAGATACACTGCCCTTATCTCCAGAATATTGATCTGAAGGGAAGACTATCGGAGTCCAGGTTCCCTGAGCCCTGTGGTGGAGAAAAACAGCTCCCCACCCTGACAGGCTCGCGTCCGTGGTGACCACAGCCCAGGTTGGGGGTAGGAAGGATTTTCCCTGCGACAGAGAGTTGGGAAGGAGCCACCACTGAAGTGACGTCTTGGTTGCAAGGGAAAGAGACGTTCCTGTCGAGGGAAGCCGAACTCCTGTCCCATTTGCGGAGAATGTCCCATTGGAGTGTCCGAAGATGGAATTGCGCAAACGGGACTGCCACTATAGCTGCCACCATCTTCCCCAGGAAGTGCATGAGGCGCCTTAAGGGGTGTGACTGACTCCGAAGAAGGGATTGCACCCCTGCCTGCAGAGAAAGCTGTTTGTCTCTCGGAAGCTTGACTAACGCTTGCTGGGTATGAAACTCCATCCCAAGGTACGTCAGTGATTGGGTCGGTGTCAACTTGGATTTCGGGAAGTTGATGACGAAGAGGATTGGGACTTGGTGGAGGGACGAAAGGACCGAAATCTCGATTGAACCTTTCTCTGTTGAGGTCTCTTAGGTGTGGCCTGGGGTAAGGAGGAATCCTTTCCTTTGGATTCCTTAATAATCTCATCCAATCGTTCGCCAAAGAAGGGAATTTTGTTTACTTACCGTAAATTCCTTTTCTTCTAGCTCTAATTGGGAGACCCAGACAATTGGGTGTATAGGCTATGCCTCCGGAGGCCGCACAAAGTATTACACTTAAAAGTGTTAAGCCCCTCCTCTTCTGCCTATACACCCCCCGTGCTCCCACGGGCTCCTCAGTTTTGGTGCAAAAGCAAGAAGGAGGAAAAAGAATTATAAACTGGTTTAAAGTAACTTCAATCCGAAGGAATATCGGAGAACTGAAACCATTCAACATGAACAACATGTGTACACAAAAAAACAGGGGCGGGTGCTGGGTCTCCCAATTGGAGCTAGAAGAAAAGGAATTTACGGTAAGTAAACAAAATTCCCTTCTTTGTCGCTCTATTGGGAGACCCAGACAATTGGGACGTCCAAAAGCAGTCCCTGGGTGGGTAAAATAATACCTCGTAAGAGAGCCGTAAAACGGCCTCTTCCTACAGGTGGACAACCGCCGCCTGAAGGACTCGTCTACCTAGGCTGGCATCCACCGAAGCATAGGTATGCACCTGATAGTGCTTCGTGAAAGTGTGCAGGCTCGACCAGGTAGCCGCCTGACACACCTGCTGAGCCGTAGCCTGGTGCCTCAAAGCCCAGGACGCGCCCACGGCTCTGGTAGAATGGGCCTTCAGCCCTGAGGGAACCGGAAGCCCAGCTGAACGGTGAGCTTCGATAATTGGCTCCTTGATCCACCGAGCCAGGGTTGATTTGGAAGCTTGTGTCCCTTTACGCTGGCCAGCGACAAGGACAAAGAGTGCATCCGAGCGGCGCAGGGGCGCCGTACGAGAAATGTAGAGTCTGAGTGCTCTCACCAGATCTAACAAGTGCAAATCCTTTTCACATTGGTGAACTGGATGAGGACAAAAAGAAGGTAAGGAGATATCCTGATTGAGATGAAAGGGGGATACCACCTTAGGGAGGAATTCCGGAACCGGACGCAGAACCACCTTGTCCTGGTGAAACACCAGGAAAGGGGCTTTGCACGACAACGCTGCTAGCTCAGACACTCTGCGAAGTGAAGTGACTGCTACTAGAAAAACCACTTTCTGCGAAAGGCGTGAGAGAGAAATATCCCTCATTGGCTCGAATGGTGGTTTCTGAAGAACCATCAGCACCCTGTTCAGATCCCAGGGTTCTAACGCCCGCTTGTAAGGAGGGACGATGTGACAAACCCCCTGCAGGAACGTGCGTACCTGTGGAAGTCTGGCTAGGCGCTTCTGGAAAAACACAGAGCGCTGAGACTTGTCCCTTAAGGGAGCCGAGCGACAAACCCTTTTCCAGTCCAGATTGAAGGAAGGACAGAAAAGTGGGCAAGGCAAAAGGCCAGGGAGAAATACCCTGAGCAGAGCACCACGACAGGAAAATTTTCCACGTCCTGTGGTAGATCTTGGCGGACGTTGGTTTCCTAGCTTGTCTCATAGTGGCAATGACGTCTTGAGATAACCCTGAGGACGCTAGGAGCCAGGACTCAATGGCCACACAGTCAGGTTGAGGGCCGCAGAATTCAGATGGAAAAACGGCCCTTGAGATAGCAAGTCTGGTCGGTCTGGTAGTGCCCACGGTTGGCCGACCGTGAGATGCCACAGATCTGGGTACCACGACCGCCTCGGCCAGTCTGGAGCGACGAGGATGACGCGGCGGCAGTCGGCCCTGATCTTGCGTAACACTCTGGGCAACAGTGCCAGCGGAGGAAACACATAAGGAAGCTGAAACTGCGACCAATCCTGAACTAAGGCGTCTGCCGCCAGAGCTCTGGGATCTTGAGACCGTGCCATGAACGCCGGTACCTTGTTGTTGTGCCGGGACGCCATGAGGTCGACGTCCGGCACCCCCCAGCGGCAACAGATCTCCTGAAACACGTCCGGGTGAAGGGACCATTCCCCTGCGTCCATGCCCTGGCGACTGAGATAATCTGCTTCCCAGTTTTCCACGCCTGGAATGTGAACTGCAGAGATGGTGGAGGCCGTGGCTTCCACCCACATCAAAATCCGCCGGACTTCCTGGAAGGCTTGCCGACTGCGTGTGCCGCCTTGGTGGTTGATGTATGCCACCGCTGTGGAATTGTCCGACTGAATTCTGATCTGCTTGCCTTCCAGCCACTGCTGGAACGCTTTCAGGGCAAGATACACTGCCCGTATTTCCAGAACATTGATGTGAAGCGAGGACTCTTGCTGGGTCCACGTACCCTGAGCCCTGTGGTGGAGAAAAACCGCTCCCCACCCTGACAGACTCGCGTCCGTCGTGACCACCTCCCAGGATGGGGGTAGGAAGGATTTCCCTTTCGATAATGAAGTGGGAAGAAGCCACCACCGAAGGGAAGCTTTGGTCGCCTGCGAGAGGGAGACGTTCCTGTCGAGGGACGTCGGCTTCCTGTCCCATTTGCGTAGGATGTCCCATTGAAGAGGACGCAGGTGAAACTGCGCGAAAGGAACTGCCTCCATTGCTGCCACCATCTTCCCCAGGAAGTGCATGAGGCGCCTCAAGGTGTGTGACCGACCTTGAAGGAGAGATTGTACCCCTGTCTGTAGTGACCGCTGCTTGATCAGCGGAAGCTTCACTATCGCTGAGAGGGTATGAAACTCCATGCCAAGGTATGTCAGCGATTGGGCCGGTGTCAGATTTGACTTTGGAAAATTGATGATCCACCCGAAACTCTGGAGAGTCTCCAGGGTAGCGTCGAGGCTGTGTTGGCATGCCTCTAGAGAGGGTGCCTTGATCAACAGATCGTCCAAGTACGGGATCACCGAGTGACCCTGAGAGTGGAGGACCGCTACTACAGTAGCCATAACCTTGGTGAAAACCCGTGGGGCTGTTGCCAGGCCGAACGGCAGTGCCACGAACTGCAGGTGTTCGTTTCCTATGGCGAAGCGCAAGAAGCGCTGGTGCTCTGGAGCAATCGGTACGTGGAGATAAGCATCTTTGATATCGATCGATGCAAGGAAATCTCCCTGGGACATTGAGGCGATGACGGAGCGGAGGGATTCCATCCGGAACCGCCTGGTCTTTACGTGTTTGTTGAGAAGTTTCAGGTCCAGGACAGGTCGGAAAGACCCGTCCTTCTTTGGGACCACAAACAAGTTGGAGTAAAAACCGTGGCCCTGTTGCTGAAGAGGAACAGGGACCACCACTCCTTCTGCCTTCAGAATGCCCAGCGCCTGCAGAAGAGCCTCGGCTCGCTCGGGAGGCGGGGATGACCTGAAGAATCGAGTCGGAGGACGAGAGGTGAACTCTATCTTGTAACCGTGAGACAGAATGTCTCTCACCCAACGGTCTTTTACCCGTGGCAGCCAGGTGCCGCAAAAGCGGGAGAGCCTGCCACCGACCGAGGATGCGGAGTGAGGATGCCGAAAGTCATGAGGAAGCCGCTTTGGTAGCGGCACCTCCGGTGGTCTTTTTAGGACGTGACTTAGACCGCCATGAATCGGAGTTCCTCTGATCCTTCTGAGGCCTTTTGGACGAGGAGAATTGGGACCTGCGCGCGCCCCGAAAGGACCGAAACCTCGACTGCCCCTTCCTCTGTTGGGGTATGTTCGGTTTGGGCTGGGGTAAGGATGTATCCTTTCCCTTGGATTGTTTGATGATTTCATCCAAACGCTCGCCAAACAATCGGTCGCCAGAAATTGGCAAACTGGTTAAGCGCTTTTTGGAAACAGAATCTGCCTTCCATTCCCGTAGCCACAAGGCCCTGCGGAGTACCACCGAATTGGCGGCTGCAACCGCCGTACGGCTCGCAGAGTCCAGGACAGCATTAATAGCGTAAGACGCAAATGCCGACGTCTGAGAGGTTATGGACGCCACCTGTGGCGCGGACGTGCGTGTGGCTGCGTCAATTTGCGCTTGACCTGCTGAGATAGCTTGTAGCGCCCATACGGCTGCGAATGCTGGGGCAAAAGAAGCGCCGATAGCTTCATAGATGGATTTCAGCCAGAGCTCCATCTGCCTGTCAGTGGCATCTTTGAGTGAAGCCCCATCTTCCACTGCAAGTATGGATCTAGCTGCCAGTCTGGAGATTGGAGGATCCACTTTGGGACACTGAGCCCAACTTTTGACCACGTCAGGGGGAAAGGGATAACGTGTATCCTTAAGGCGCTTAGAAAAACGCTTATCTGGACAAGCATGGTGATTCTGGACTGCCTCTCTGAAATCAGAGTGGTCCAGAAACATACTCTGTGTACGCTTGGGAAACCTGAAACGGAATTTCTCCTGCTGGGAAGCTGACTCCTCCACCGGAGGAGCTGAGGGAGAAATATCCAACATACGATTGATGGACGCAATAAGGTCGTTCACTATGGCGTCCCCGTCCGGAGTATCAAGATTGAGAGCGGCCTCAGGATCAGAATCCTGATCAGCTGTCTCCGCATCATCAACCAGAGCTTCCCCCCTCTGAGACCCTGCACAATATGATGATGTCGAGGGAAAATCTAAGCGAGCTCGCTTAGTCGGTCTGGGGCTGGGGTCTGTGTCAGAACCCTCAGCTTGGGATCCATGAGATACCCCGGGAGGACATTGTTGGTCCAGCTGAGGTGGGCCAGGGAACAAAGATTCAACAGAGTCCCTGTGCTGAGATACCGGCCTGGACTGCAAGGCTTCTAGTATCTTAGCCATAGTCTCAGAGAGTTTTGCAAACTCCGTCCCTGTCACCTGAACAGTGTTAGCAGGTGGCTCCCCCTGGGCCCCCCCTAGCAGAGGCTCTGGCTGAGCAAGAGCCACAGGGGCCGAACAGTGCACACAATGAGGGTCAGTGGAACCTGCCGGTAGCGGGGTCGTACATGCGGCGCAGGCAACATAATAAGCCTGTGTTTTGGCACCCCTGCCTTTCGTGGACGCCATGCTATTATCCTCCCTGAGCAACACAATAGGGTATATAGCCAGAAATCAACTGTGCACTACACAGTGTAAAATATATATACCATAAACATAATGTTACACTACTGCACAATGGGGCTAGCACCACAGGTGCTGCTTACCACCCGCTTAAAGCGGTTGTGAGGCCACCAGAGTCCCTGCCTGGGTCTCCCAGACTTTGTCCCCCTCTGCAGCGTCCGAGGAGCTGACAGGAATGCGTCCTGAGGAGAGGAGGGAGCCGTGGGCGTGACCTAGAAAGAGCGGGAACTGGTGCCTGCACTGTGCACAGTGAGGGGAGTGGAGTATGCAAAGCATGCTCCAGCCCTCAGTGCTGCTCGTTCTGAGCAGCGTCCCGCCCTTCCCCTGCCTGTCAGGGCTGTGGGCGGGAGGAAAGGAACTAGGCCGCAAAAAGCCGGGGACTCTAGTAATAAACGCGGCCGCCGTAAAAGCGCGGCCGGCGTGGAAGTCCCCGGCGCACTACAAGTCCCAGCCGCGCCGCAGTGTTTCCGTGGCCGCGGCGGTCAGTGCGGCAGTCCCTATACATAAACACACTCAGCAACGCTGAGTGTGTAATGGCACATATTAACCCGGTCAGCGCCGCGGTCCCCGGTGCACTAGCACACCCTGCAAAGCTGGAGTGTTGCTGTGCGCGGTCCCCACCGGGATACAGAGTACCTCCAAGTAGCAGGGCCATGTCCCTGAACGATACCCAGCTCCTATCCAGCAGGCTCCACAGGAGTTGTGGATGAAGCACGGTCTCAGTGCCTGGAGACCGATAGGATCCCACTTCCACCAGAGCCCTGAGGGGGATGGGGAAGGAAAACAGCATGTGGGCTCCAGCCTCCGTACCCGCAATGGATACCTCAACCTTACAACACCGCCGACAAGAGTGGGGTGAGAAGGGAGCATGCTGGGGGCTCTATATGGGCCCACTTTTCTTCCATCCGACATGGTCAGCAGCTGCTGCTGACCAATCTGTGGAGCTGTGCGTGCGTGTCTGACCTCCTTCGCACAAAGCAAAAAACTGAGGAGCCCGTGGGAGCACGGGGGGTGTATAGGCAGAAGGGGAGGGGCTTAACACTTTTGAGTGTAATACTTTGTGCGGCCTCCGGAGGCATAGCCTATACACCCAATTGTCTGGGTCTCCCAATAGAGCGACAAAGAAACAAACGGTCGCCAGAAAACGGCAAACCGGTTAAGAACCTCTTGGAAACCGAATCTGCCTTCCATTCGCGCAGCCACATGGCCCTGCGGACTGCCACAGAGTTAGCGGATGCTACAGCTGTACGGCTAGCAGAGTCCAGGACGGCGTTCATGGCGTAGGATGAAAAGGCTGACGCCTGAGAGGTGAAAGACGCAACTTGCGGAGCAGAATTACGTGTGACAGCATTAATCTCAGTCAGACAAGCAGAGATACCTTGGAGTGCCCACACGGCTGCAAAGGCCGGGGCAAAAGACGCGCCCGTGGCTTCATAGATGGATTTCACCAGGAGCTCTATCTGCCTGTTAGTGGCATCCTTTAGGGATGAGCCATCTGCAACCGACACCACAGATCTAGCCGCCAATCTTGAGACTGGAGGATCCACCTTGGGACAGTGAGCCCAACCCTTAACGACTTCAGAGGGGAAGGGGTAACGTGTGTCAGTAAGGCGCTTAGTAAAGCGCTTGTCCGGGACCGCTCTGGGCTTCTGGACAGCGTCCCTGAAGTTAGAGTGATCAAAAAACGTATTGCGAGTACGTTTGGGGAACCGAAACTGGTGTTTCTCCTGCTGAGACACCGACTCCTCTACAGGAGGAGGCGGGGGAGAGAGATCTAACACCTGGTTGATGGACGAGATAAGATCATTTACTAAGGCGTCCCCTTCAGGTGTATCAAGGTTAAGGGCGACGTCCGGGTCAGAGCCCTGAGCTGTGACGTCCGCCTCGTCCTCCAGAGAGTCCTCAAGCTGGGATCCCGAGCAGCGAGAGGAAGTCGGGGAAGAGTCCCAGCGAGGCCGCTTAGCCGGTCTAGGACTACGGTTCGGGCAGGAGTCTTCCACCTGAGACTGAGGGGCCAACCTATGAGCGCGCTGTGGCGCGGACTGAGAGGGGCCTGGAGGCGACGAGCCAACAGGGGCAGGGGCCTGTGAAGGGTCCGGTCTGGACTGCAAAGCCTCTAGCAGCTTAGAAGACCATTTGTCCATAGACTGTAATGGATTGAGAAAGTGACTCAGAGTTTCTCAGCAAAAGAGGCGAACTCTGTCCCTGCAGCCTGGTCAGGGGGAGCAGGGGGGGGGTCTACATGAGCCGAGGGGCCCACCAGTGTCCGAGGCTCCGGCTGAGCAAGCGAAACAGGGGTCGAGCATCGCTCACAGTGAGGGTAGGTGGAACCCGCAGGTAACATAGCCCCACAAGAGGTACAGGTCGCAAAAAAACCCTGTGCCTTAGCAGCTTTGCTCCTTGTGGACGACATGCTGTTGTCTCCTAGGAGAGTGATCACTGAGGGTATATGGGAAAGGGGTATACAGCCCACCGAACAGATAGATATAGATATATACGTATCTAATCCGGCACCCTAGGGGGACCAGCACCGGGTGACCGGTGTGGCTTACCGACCGCTAACGCGGAGTGTGTGTCCTCCAGATTCCCTGCCTTGGATCCCCCGGAGCTGCAGAGCTGTTCACTGAGAATCCTCCACCGGCAGAATGCCAAAAAATGGCTGCCGGAGCTCTCGGGGGAGGAGTGGAGCCGTGGGCGGCGCCAGCAAAGTGCGGGAATCTGGGGTCCCCACAGTGATCAGTGAGGGGGGAGGAAACATGCAGGATGCTCCAGCCCTCACATCCGACGTCAGGCTGGTAATCCCGCCCTTACCCCTGACAGGCAGGCCCGGGGGCGGGATTTTTGCGACTAGGCCGCGATGAAGCCGGGGACTAAATTTGAGACCGCGCCCGACAAGCAGGCACGGTCGGCGCGGAAGTCCACCGGCCTCCTGAATTCAGCAGCCGCCGCGGCTTCCGGGAAGAAGGTGCGCTCCCTGCACAGTCCCCGATGGGGACACAGAGTACCTTTGAGTTGCAGGGCCCGGTCCCTGAGGTTGAAGAGGCTCCGGTCCGGCAGGTTCCCACAGGGGCTGCGGATGGAGCACGGTCCCAGTAAATGGATGACCGCTTAGGATCCCACTTCTCCCAGAGCCGCTTAAGGGATGGTGAAGGAGACGGCATGTGGCTCCAGCCTCTGTACCCGCAATGGGTACCTCAACAACACCGCCGACGTAGTGGGGTGAGAAGGGAACATGCCGAGGGCCCCGTGGGGGCCCTCTTTTCTTCCAACCGACATAACTAAGTTGAGAATGCATGAGTGGATGTGCGCCTCCTTCCACACAAAGCATAAAACTGAGGAGCCCGTGATCCACGGGAGGGTGTAGAGGCAGAGGGGAGGGGTTACACTTTTTAAAGTGTAATACTTTGTGTGGCCTCCGGAGGCAGAAGCTATACACCCAATTGTCTGGGTCTCCCAATGGAGCGACAAAGAAGAAGGGAATTTTGTTTACTTACCGTAAATTCCTTTTCTTCTAGCTCCTATTGGGAGACCCAGACAATTGGGTGTATAGCTTCTGCCTCCGGAGGACACACAAAGTACTACACTCAAACGTGTAGCTCCTCCCTCCTAGCATATACACCCCCTGGTAGCCAGTCCTAGCCAGTTTAGTGCAAAAGCTGAAGGAGGACATCCACCCACAAGTAGAGACAGAGCAAAACCCGGAACAACCGGAACCTCTGTCTACAACAACAACAGCCGGTGAAAACACACGGAACAAGAAACCTGCCAACAGGCAATAGGGAGGGTGCTGGGTCTCCCATGTCGGAACTATAAGAAAGAGAATTTACGGTAAGTAACAAAATTCTCTTTTTCTTCATCGTTCCTTATGGGAGACCCAGACCATGGGACGTTCTAAAGCAGTCCATGGGTGGGAATAAACAGAAAAACTGAGAAGTAGGCGAAACCTAACTTCACAAATGGGCGACAGCCGCCTGAAAAGGATGCGTCTGCCCAAGCTCGCATCTGCCGAAGCATGAGCATGCACTTGGTAGTGCTTCGAAAAAGTATGCAGACTAATCCAAGTGGCAGTCTGACAGACCTGCTGAGCCGCAGCCTGGGCGTGAAGCCTAAGAGGCACCGACAGCTCTGGTCAAGTGTGCTTTGATCCCCGGCGGGGGAGGCACTTGAATACACTGGTAGGTATCGGAAATGGCCGACCTAATCCAACGAGCCAGGGACGGCTTAGATGCCGAGAGGCCCTTACGCTGACCAGTGGTCAGCACAAAAGAGAGGTGCACCGCCTAAGAACAGCGGTGCGAAACACAGATCCGGAGCGGCCGCACCAGATCCAGAGTATGCAACGCCTTTTCAAAGCGATGAACAGGAGCCGGACAAAAGGAAGGCAGGGAAAATGCCCCGGTTAAGGTGGAAGCAGCAACCACCTTAGGGAGAAAGTCCGGAGTCGGACGGAGAACCACCTTGTCTTGATGAAAAACCAAAAAAGGGGGTGACTCCGAAGAGAGTGCAGCCAAAACAGAGACTCTCTTGAGGGAAATTATGGCCACTAGAAAGGCCGCTTTCTGTGAAAGACGAAACAAAGAAACCTCCCTAAGAGGCTCAAAGGGGGGGTTTCCGGAAGCCGTGAGGACCGGATTAAGGTCCCAGGGCTCCAAAGGCCGCCGGTAAGGCGGAATGATGTGAGATGCGCCCTGGATGAAGGAGTGCACCTGAGCCAGCCGGGCGATACGCCGCTGGCACAACACTGACAGAGCAGAGACCTGTCCCTTAAGGGAATTGAGGGATAGTCCTAGCTGCAGACCGGACTGTAGAAGGGACAGGAGGGTCGGCAAGGCCAAAAAGGCCAAAGGATACTTCGGAGCTCGAGTCATAGTGGAGATGACTTCAGGAGGGATACCAGAAGTCGTCAAGATCCAGGACTCAAAAGCCACGCCGTCAATCTGAGAGCCGCAGGATTCTGGCGGAAAGACGGACCTCGTGAGAGAAGGTCTGGACAGTCCGGGAGATGCCATGGCACCTCTACGGAAAGATGGAGCAGGTCAGGGTACCAAGCTTGCCTGGGTCAGTCTGGAGTATGAGAATGACCCGACGGCCCTCCTTTCTGATCTTGCGCAGGACTCTGGGCAAGAGCTAGAGGGTGAAACACGCAAGACAGACGAAGCTGGGACCAAACTTGAACCAGTGCGTCTGCCGCAGAAACCTGAGGATCGTGGAGCCACGGTTTGACGGCTGAGATAATCTGCCTCAGTTTTCCACGTCTGGGATGTGGGCTCCGAATATGGTGGACTAGGAGTCCTTTGTCCACTGAAGAATGCGTTGAGCCTCCAACATTGCCAGGCGGCTGAGTGTCCCGCCCTGGAAGTTGATGTAGGCAAACGCTGTCGCGTTGTCTGACTGGACTCAAATGTGCCTGGCCGCCAACAGATGTGAAAGGCTTAGAGAGCTAGAAACACAGCTCTGATTACCAGCACATTGATCCAGAGGGCTGATTCGGACAGAGTCCAAGTGCCCTGCACTCCATGGTGGAGATATACTGCTCCCCAGCCGGATAGACTAGCATCCTGGTGAGGATCACCCGGGACGGGGCCAGGAAGGAGCGTCCCTGAGACAGAGGGGCCGAAGCCACCACTGAAACGAGCCCCTGTTCTGTGGCGAAGCCACCACCCCGTGAAGGGAGGAAGTCCGCTTGTTCCAACAGCGGAAAATATCCAGCCGCAGAGGACGCAGGTGGAACTGGGCAAGGGAATCGCTTCCATTGACGCCACCATCTGATCCAGCACCTGTATTAGGTGCCTGATGGAACGACGTCGACCGCCAGCGGAGGGACTGCTGTTTGACTAAGGGCAGCTTCACAAGTGCCGACAGAGTCTCGAATTGCGTCCCTGGGTATGTGAACTTCTGGGTCGAAGTTAGAGTGGACTTGGACAGAAGGACAAGCCACCCGAATAGGTTAGAGTGGCGAGAGTGAGCGAGGCACTCCGCCAACAGTCTGCACTGGATGAAGCCCAGACTAGAAGGCCGTCCAGGGCAAAAGGATCACTGCCAACCCCTAGAGGTGCAGGACCGCAATCACAGCTGCCCCGACCTTGAGAATACTCGAGGGGCCGTGGCTAACCTCAAGGGAAGAGCCACGAATTGGACCACTCCGATTGTAAAACGTAGCCAATGCTGGTGTGAAACTACGATTGGCACATGCAGATAGGCATCTCCGATATCGATGGATGCTAGGGAATCTCCTTGGGTCATTGATTGATCGCCGAGACTCCATGCGAAAATGCCGCACCTGAACATGCTTGAGAAGCTTGAGATCCAGGTCGGAAGGCACCGCCCTCTTCGGGGACTAGGAATAGATTTAAGCAGAAATCTCAGAACCGTTCCCAGTCGGGAACTGGTACAATTACTCCATTGGCCTGCATGCAAGAATGCCACGGCCTGTGAGAAGGCGGCGGCCTTGGAGCAGGGGGGAGTTGACAGAAAAAAAATCTGTTTGGCGGGCTGGATAGAATTCTATCCTGTAGCCGTGGGAGATGGTATCCCGCACCCACTGATCGGAGACGTGTTAAAACCATACGTCGCCAAAGTGGGAGAGCCTGCCACCGACCAAGGACGTTGCTGGCGTGGCCAGATAGCCCGGAGGAGGCTGACTTAGTGGCAGCATCCCCTGCGGTTTCTGAAGACGCGGCTTCGTGCGCCATTTGGGTTTACGATCCTTGGCTGAGCTAGTGGACGAGGCCGAGGGCTTAGAGAACGATCAGATGGAGGAACGAAAAGAACGAAACCTCGACTGATTCCTGCCCTGGACAGGTTTCCTGGTTTAGGTTTGTGGCATGGAAGAACTCTTCCCGCCAAGAGCTTCCTTAATAATTTCATCCAGTTGTTCCCGAATAGTCTGGTCCCAACAAAAGGGAGTCCAGCAAGGAACTTCTTTAGAAGCATCTGCCTTCCACTTCCGAAGCCACAGGAGCCTGCGGATAGCGAGGAAATTAGCCGAGGCCACCGCAGTGCGGTGAGAGTCTCCAGCATGGCAGACATGGCATAGGATGAAAAGACTGAAGTCTGGAAGATAAGGCAACCATTTCGGGCATAGAGTCCCTGTGAGGGATTGCATCTCCTCTAGAGAAGCAGAGATGGCTTTGAAAGCCCGCACTGCTGCAAAAGCTGAGGAGAACGAGGCTCCTGCCGCCTCCATACAGATTTGGCCAGAGAGGCCAACCTGGCGGACAGCAAAACCTTAAGTGAGAAACCATCAGCCACTGATACAACGGTCCGGGCTGAGCCACCATTGGTGAATGAGCCCACTCCTTGACCACCACTGGTGGAAAGGGAAAACTGTCATCAGAACCACGCTTTGGGAAGCGTTTGTCAGAGCAGACCCTGGGCTTGGTCACAGTGGCCTGAAAACTGGAGTGGTTAAGGAACACACTCCTTGTTCTCTTAGGCAAGGTAAACTCTGGCGGATTGAGGTCCAGTACAGAATTAATGTACAGTGGGATCCTTAGAGAGGTGCCGTCAGCCACTGATACAACTATCCGGGCTGAAAGACTAGACACCGGAGGGTCCACCCTTGGTGAATGAGCCCACTCCTTGACCACCTCTGGTGGAAGGGGAAAACAGTCATCAGAACCACGCTTTGGGAGCGTCTGTCAGTACAGGCTCTGGGCTTGGTCACAGTGGGCTGAAAACTGGAGTGGTTAAGGAACACACTCCTTGTTCTCTTAAGGTATACTGATGCCTTTCTGCCAGAGGGGGATGCTCCCCTGATACCGGCGGATGGAGGTCCAGTACAAATATAATGGACGCAATCAAATCATTAGCATCTGCATCACCTTCGGACAGATCAATGGTACATGAAGTAGTGTCCGAGCCCCTAATAAAGACATCCTCCCCGTCTAGAGAGTAAGCTCGTGAATCAGAGCTGCGGGACGGGGAAGGACAGGGGTCTGTGTGAGCTTTGCTGAGCGAGCCGTAGCAGCAGAAGCGCCCTGAGAAGGGGGCTAATGCATGCTCAGCAGAGTCCGGGACAGCTGTCCCCTGGAAAGAGCGGATTCTACCCAAACCGGGGGTTCAGCCACCGGAGCCGGAGCCACTGGAGAGACCACTGATGAGCTTCCAGGCTGAGGGACCACTATGTTAGAGCAAGCATCACAATGTGGTTATGTGCTCGGTACAGGCAGTACGAGTCTACATGCAGTTTATAATAAGAACAGCCTTGCAGCCTTGCTCTGATGTGAGACATGCTGCAGAAGTGGGGGCTCTGTCCAGAATGACCCCCAGCAGAGTATATAAACAGAGAATATAAGCAGCTGCACAACCGGAGGTTGTGGCTTGCCAGACCGTTTAACATAGGGACATCTCTGTGCCCTCCAGTCCCCCAGCCCAGGCCCCCATTTGTCACAATGTGGTATCTCTGTGCCTATGCAGGCACAGAGAACGCTGAGAAAATGGCGACCGGAGCGAGGAGAGGGGGGCGGGGCCTACTCTGAGAGCGGGTAAATGATGTAGACAGGGGAGGGAATCTTTCCTCAGTGAGGAGTATCCGTTCCCTGTGCTGAACAGCCGCTGGGCGGAGCCGCACTGTCCCTCTGCATGACTGACATGTAGGGGCAGTGAAAACCGAAACTAGGCCTCAGGCGAAGCCGGGGCCTAGATTTAAACATGCGGCCAGCGTGCAGGCACCATCGGCGCGGTTCTCCAGTGAAAACTGGAGAACCGGCCGGAAATGTTACCACAATCATAAAACACACTCTCCCCAATAAATAAAGTACAAGGGACCCCTGGAAAGACCACCTTCTGTGGTAAAAACGTCTCAGTACTTAGCTTGTGAGACGCAGGTGCCAGGTCCCTGGGAGGTGAGCGCTCCGTCCGGCAGAATCCTGAAAGGGCTGCGGATGGAGACCGGTCTCCTGCAAAGCAGTGAGAACAGAGATGGCTCCCACTTCAAGCCAGAGCCCCAGGGGATGGTGAAGGAGCGCGGCATGTGAAGGCTCCAGCCTTGGAAAATCAACCTTAAGAGCACCACCGACACAGTGGGGTGAGAAGGGACATGCCGGGAGTCCAGACTGGACCCGCTTTTCTTCCAAATCTTTGAAATCCAAAAAAATCAAAAATCAGAGAATGCATGTGTGTGTGTGACCTCCTGAACACAAAGCATTGAAACTGGCTAGGACTGGCTACCAGGGGGTGTATATGCTAGGAGGGAGGAGCTACACGTTTAAATGTAGTACTTTGTGTGTCCTCCGGAGGCAGAAGCTATACACCCATGGTCTGGGTCTCCCATAAGGAACGATGAAGAAACTTAATTTTAAGTGTCAGATTGACATCTTTAGTCCATGAACTTCAACCACGAAAATCCAAAACAAGGAATATCACTGCTACGTGCTAAAGAGCACAAAACGTTCCACCATACAAGGAAAAAAAAAATTAAAATAAATCTGCAACAATATCCTATACCTATAGTGTTCTCATAGCGCCCCCTAGTGTTGCTACTCCTGCACTTCCAGTGCACATTGTATCTAACCCAATAGAGAACATTGCCATAACTTTATTAAGGTTCATAGCTCTATGAATTCCTAACTACTCACCTGCAAAAATATATTAATCATATCTATATTCTTAAATATTGTAAGCCAGAAGTCCGGGATCCCCTTGGCATCTTCTGTATTTGGTGCATCTGAAATGGTCATTTTCTTCTTTACATCTTCCTAAAATTAAAAAGGATACAGATGGAGTAGAGCCATTTACACCTTCTATAATATAATTTTATATCAGTTATTCCATGGTGCTGTACATGCAAAAACAGCGTTAAGTGTTTAGATACTTTTCTGTACTGTTAAGTGATAGACTGAGTAGAAGAACATAGAGGGTTTTAAGGGGCCAGAGATGTAAATGTCAGTGTCTTTGGTATAGAAGTGGTGCTGAAAGCTGCGAGACTCAATGTGCGGTCTGTGGCCAAAAGGTATGGATGCAGAAGAGTCGGGGGTCCCAGGACAGAGCCCGGAGGGACATGAACAGAAAGGAGCTGTGAGGGGAATCCGGAGAGAGGACGATAAATTCTGATATTCAGTCATGTCAGTCAGCCCTCCTGATGTCACCCCCCCCCCTCCCTTCTCACACAGAGATCCTGCTCAGATGCCCAGCATTTGGAAAGGTGTCAAATCCAACTACACAGCGAGAGGCAATCTCCTATGATATGGAGATTAGCTGAGCTGTTAGCCCTGGGAAGCATCAAAAGACCCCCTTCCCCTCAGTGACAGTGTGGTAAAAGTTTGTATCTACCTAGCAGGCTTTGAAGTCTCCAGACAGCCAGGCTCCAGTAGAATATGTGTAATATTTCATGAACCGTGCTTCCTATAAATATGGCAGGCAGCAATATGGCATCAGGACCGGCTGACGAGTTCAGCCCATATTTTATATAGTTGTGAGACCTTGGGAAGTACCCCAAACGTGATATAGGCCAGTGGGGAACCAGCAGACCAGCCACGCGTCCTACCATTTTGAAGCTAAAATCATAACTGTCAAAATGAGAGCATTGGCGTCCGCCTACGACGTTCCCAGGCAAGGTTAGGGCCAAAAATCCCTTTGGAATATTACCTTGACTCAAGACAGGGGAGGGGCAGTGCTCCCTGTGAGGTCACTAAGGTAGGAGGGGACAGGGATTGAGCTTGTTTGATAACCTCAGTGCAGCCAGTTTCAGCTGGTCCTTTGCTCGGGGGTCTGTCTGAGAGCACGTGTGAGGAAGTTCCTGGAAACCAGGTCGAACAGCGCCCCCCTGTGGCCAGATGCATAAGGTAACTGCTTGAACTGTTTGCCTGTTTGTAAACCATACTTTATTGTAAGTGTACTCTGACATATGTATATTCTGTAGATTCCATATTGTAGTTTCTAGTGTGCCTTAGGCTGATTAAAATATATAATAATCTTGGGCTGTTCCATTATCTTGATCCTGAACTCCACGTCTGTGTGTTCGGCTAATAGTTACCGTAAATCGGTTGGTGGCAGCGAGTTTATGCCAAGAATCATTGTGGGGCGGCCAGTGAGATTTGGGGAGGTTTTTATATATTCCGTCCGCTGAGTTCTGGGGAATATATACCCTACTCTCACCGGGAGCCCTTTAAGCATCGGCATAAGTAGAAGAGTGGCCTCCTTGCTTATTGTCGGGCAATTCCATAATTGGCCTGACTATAAGAGGGGTGCTAGAGAGCACGTCACGTGCTCTCTGTCGGTCGGGTGGTAGAAAGGAAGGACGTAATTCCTGCTTCCTACCCCCCTTTCGTGACATACTACTGACATATTGCTGGCAACGGTGAGATTTCTGAGTGACTCCCCCGGCTGTTCATGACAGGAGCGCTAATGCCATCTTGGTTACTTACCGATAGCTTGTCCTTGTCGTCCTCCTCACCACCGCTGTGCCATTCACACTCCGCATCTGTTGGCTCTTCTGCTCCTGAAACAACTTGTCTCCTCTGCAAATAAAAATTTACAAGGTCAGCCAAACAGGAAAGTCTGCCATGCTTTTTAGATCCTCAGACTTTTTTTTTTTAATGCATATTAAAACCAGATTCACACATCTGTGTTGCAACCCGAGTACAGACCACAATGCACAAACTGGCAGTGGGGGGGTGCTCCTGACACAAACTTGACAGCCTATTAAATGCATAGAAGGTTGTTGGGATAGGAAAAGGAGGCACGGGGCCAATCCATGTGTAAAGAAGGGAATTTTGTTTACTTACCGTAAATTCCTTTTCTTCTAGCTCTAATTGGGAGACCCAGACAATTGGGTGTATAGCTACTGCCTCCGGAGGCCACACAAAGTATTACACTTAAAAGTGTAAGGCCCCTCCCCTACTGCCTATACACCCCCCGTGGGATCACGGGTTCCTCAGTTTTAGTGCAAAAGCAAGAAGGAGGAAAGCCAATAAACTGGTTTAAGTAAATTCAATCCGAAGGAATATCGGAGAACTGAAACCATTCAACCTGAACATGTGTATACAAAAAAACAGGGGCGGGTGCTGGGTCTCCCAATTAGAGCTAGAAGAAAAGGAATTTACGGTAAGTAAACAAAATTCCCTTCTTCTTTGTCGCTCTATTGGGAGACCCAGACAATTGGGATGTCCAAAAGCAATCCCTGGGTGGGTAAAATAATACCTCATGATAGGGCCGTAAAAACGACCCTTTTCTACAGGTGGGCAATCGCCGCCTGAAGGACTTGTCTACCTAGGCTGGCGTCCGCCGAAGCATAGGTATGCACCTGATAATGCTTGGTAAAAGTGTGCAGACTTGACCAGGTAGCCGCCTGGCACACCTGCTGAGCCGTAGCCTGGTGCCGTAATGCCCAGGAGGCACCCACGGCTCTGGTAGAATGGGCTCTTAGCCCTGAGGGAACCGGAAGCCCCGCAGAACGGTAGGCTTCAAGAATTGGTTCCTTGATCCACCGAGCCAGGGTGGATTTGGAAGCTTGCGACCCTTTACGCTGGCCAGCGACAAGGACAAAGAGTGCATCCGAGCGGCGCAGAGGAGCCGTGCGGGAAATGTAGATTCTGAGTGCTCTCACCAGATCCAACATATGCAAATCCTTTTCACATTGATGAACTGGACGAGGACACAAAGAAGGTAAGGAGATATCCTGATTGAGATGAAAAGGGGATACCACTTTAGGGAGAAACTCCGGAATCGGGCGCAGCACCACCTTATCCTGGTGAAATACCAGGAAGGGAGATTTGCATGACAGCGCTGCTAGCTCGGACACTCTCCGAAGAGACGTGACCGCTACTAGAAAAGCCACTTTCTGAGAAAGGCGAGACAGGGAAACATCCCTCATAGGTTCGAAAGGCGGCTTCTGAAGAGCAATTAGAACCTTGTTCAGATCCCAGGGCTCTAACGGCCGCTTGTAAGGAGGGACGATATGACAAACCCCCTGCAGGAACGTGCGTACCTGAGGAAGTCGTGCTATGCGCTTCTGAAAAAATACAGATAGCGCAGAGACTTGTCCCTTAAGGGAGCCGAGCGACAAACCTTTTTCCAACCCGGATTGCAGGAAGGAAAGAAAAGTAGGCAAAGCAAATGGCCAGGGAGAAACTTCCTGAGCAGAGCACCAAGATAAGAATATCTTCCACGTCCTGTGGTTGATCTTGGCAGAGGTTAGGTTCCTAGCCTGTCTCATGGTGGCAATGACCTCTTGAGATAATCCTGAAGACGCTAGGATCCAGGATTCAATGGCCACACAGTCAGGCTCAGGGCCGCAGAATTCTGATTGAAAAACGGCCCTTGAGACAGCAAGTCTGGCTGGTCTGGTAGTGCCCACGGTTGTCCTACCGTGAGATGCCACAGATCCGGGAACCACGATCTCCTTGGCCAGTCTGGAGCGACGAGGATGGCGCGGCGGCAGTCGGACCTGATCTTGCGTAGCACTCTGGGCAACAGTGCCAGAGGTGGGAACACATAAGGTAGCCGGAACTGCGATCAATCTTGAACTAAGGCGTCCGCCGCCAGAGCTCTGAGATCGTGAGACCGTGCCATGAAGGCCGGGACCTTGTTGTTGTGCCGGGACGCCATTAGATCGACGTCCGGCATTCCCCAGCGGCGACAAATTTCCTGAAACACGTCCGGGTGAAGAGACCATTCCCCTACGTCCATACCCTGGCGACTGAGGAAGTCTGCTTCCCAGTTTTCTACGCCCGGGATGTGAACTGCGGATATGGTGGATGCCGTGTCTTCCACCCCCGTCAGAATCCGCCGGACTTCCTGGAAGGCTTGCCGACTGCGTGTCCCTCCTTGGTGGTTGATGTATGCCACCGCTGTGGAGTTGTCCGACTGAATTCGGATCTGCTTGCCTTCCAGCCACTGCTGGAAGGCTTGTAGGGCAAGGTACACTGCTCTGATTTCCAGAACATTGATCTGAAGGGTGGACTCTTGCTGAGTCCACGTACCTTGAGCCCTGTGGTGGAGAAAAACTGCTCCCCACCCTGATAGACTCGCGTCCGTTGTGACCACCGCCCAAGATGGGGGTAGGAAAGACTTTCCTATTGACAATGAGGTGGGAAGAAGCCACCAATGAAGAGAATCCTTGGTCGCCTGAGAAAGGGAGACGTTCCTGTCTAGGGACGTCGACTTCCCGTCCCATTGGCGGAGAATGTCCCATTGTAGTGGACGCAGATGAAACTGCGCGAAAGGGACTGCCTCCATTGCTGCTACCATCTTCCCCAAGAAGTGCATGAGGCGTCTCAAGGGGTGCGACTGGCCCTGAAGGAGAGATTGCACCCCTGTCTGTAGTGAACGCTGTTTGTCCAGCGGAAGCATCACTATCGCTGAGAGAGTATGAAACTCCATGCCAAGGTATGTTATCGATTGGGTCGGGGTGAGATTTGACTTTGAAAAGTTGATGATCCACCCGAAACTCTGGAGAGTCTCCAGCGCAACGTTCAGGCTGTGTTGGCATGCCTCTTGAGAGGGTGCCTTGACAAGTAGATCGTCCAAGTAAGGGATCACAGAGTGACCCTGAGAGTGCAGGACTGCTACTACTGCTGCCATGACTTTGGTGAAGACCCTTGGGGCTGTCGCCAAACCGAAAGGCAGGGCTACGAACTGAAGGTGTTCGTCTCCTATAACGAAGCGTAGAAAACGCTGGTGCTCTGGAGCAATCGGCACGTGGAGATAAGCATCTTTGATGTCTATTGATGCTAGGAAATCTCCTTGAGACATTGAGGCGATGACGGAGCGGAGGGATTCCATCCGGAACCGCCTGGTTTTCACATGCTTGTTGAGCAGTTTTAGGTCCAGAACAGGACGGAAAGACCCGTCCTTTTTTGGCACCACAAACAAATTGGAGTAAAAGCCGTGACCTTGCTCCTGAAGAGGAACAGGGATCACCACTCCTTCTGCCTTTAAAGAGCACACCGCCTGCAGAAGAGCATCGACTCGGCCGGGAGGCGGAGAAGTTCTGAAGAATCGAGTTGGAGGACGAGAACTGAACTCTATCCTGTACCCGTGAGACAGAATGTCTCTCACCCAACGGTCTTTGACATGTGGCAGCCAAATGTCGCCAAAGCGGGAGAGCCTGCCACCGACCGAGGATGCGGAGAGAGGAGGCCGAAAGTCATGAGGAAGCCGCCTTGGTAGCGGTTCCTCCGGCTGCTTTCTTTGGGCGTGACTGAGCCCGCCAAGAATCTGAGCTCCTCTGATCCTTTTGAGACCTTTTGGACGAGGAGAATTGGGACCTGCCCGAGCCTCGAAAGGACCGGAACCTCGACTGTCCCTTTCTCTGTTGGGGTTTATTTGGTCTGGGCTGAGGTAAGGATGAGTCCTTACCCTTGGACTGTTTAATGATTTCATCCAATCTTTCACCAAACAGTCTGTCACCAGAAAATGGCAAACTGGTTAAGCACTTCTTGGAAGCAGAATCTGCCTTCCATTCCCTTAACCACAAGGCTCTGCGTAAAACCACGGAGTTGGCGGACGCCACTGCCGTACGGCTCGTAGAGTCTAGGACAGCATTAATAGCGTAAGACGCAAATGCAGACATTTGGGAGGTTAAGGACGCTACTTGCGGACCAGATGTACGTGTGACCGTGTCAACCTGCGCAAGACCAGCTGAAATAGCTTGGAGTGCCCATACGGCTGCGAATGCTGGAGCAAACGACGCGCCGATAGCTTCATAGATGGATTTCAACCAGAGTTCCATCTGTCTGTCAGTGGCATCTTTAAGTGAAGCCCCATCTTCCACTGCCACTATGGATCTAGCCGCAAGCCTGGAGATTGGGGGATCCACCTTGGGACACTGGGTCCAGCTCTTGACCACCTCAGGGGGAAAGGGATAACGTGTATCCTTAAGACGTTTGGAGAAACGCTTATCCGGATAAGCGTGGTGTTTCTGGACTGACTCTCTAAAGTCAGAGTGGTCCAGAAAAGTACTCAATTTACGCTTGAGATACTGAAATGGAATTTCTCCTGCTGTGAAGCTGACTCCTCCACTGGAGGAGCTGTGGGAGAAATATCCAACATGTTATTGATGGACGCTATGAGATCATTCACTATTGCGTCCCCATCAGGTGTATCCAGATTGAGAGCGGTCTCAGGGTCAGACTCCTGATCAGCTACCTCTGCCTCATCATATAGAGAGTCCTCTTGCTGGGACCCTGACAAGTGAGATGAAGTCGAGGGTCGCTCGTAGCGAGCTCGCTTAGGCTGTCTGGGACTGTCGTCCGTGTCAGAGCCATCACCCCGGGATGCATGGGACCCCCCCGGAGCACGGATTTGTTCCAAATGAGGGGGGCCAGGGAGCATTGAATCAACAGTGCCCATGGTCTGATGTACCGGTCTGGACTGCAAAGTCTCAAGGATTTTAGTCATAGTCACAGACAATCTATCAGCAAAAACTGCAAATTCCGTCCCTGTCACCTGGACAGTGTTCACAGGTGGTTCTCCTTGGGCCACCTCTAGCCGAGGCTCCGGCTGAGCAAGTGCCACAGGGGCCGAACATTGCACACAATGGGGGTCAGTGGCACCAGCCGGTAGAACAGCCGCACATATGGTACAGGTAGCATAGAAAGCCTGTGTCTTGGCCCCCTTGCCTTTTGCGGACGACATGTTGTCTAGCAACCTAGGAGGGTATATAGCCAAGAATAGCGACCGTACAGGGCAATGTATAGAATACAAGCATATACAAATGAACACTTCGGCACAAGTGGTGTCAGCACCCGAGGTGCCGCTTACCGCCCGCTCCAAGCGGGTGTGTGGTCGCCAGAATCTCGTGTCTGGGTCTCCCAGAGCTCGTCTCCCTTCTCCACTGAGACTGCAAACAGGAATGGCTGCCAGCGTCCTGTGAAGAGGGGCGGGCCGTGGGCGTGCCCCAGACAAAGTGCGGGAAACTGGCGTCCCACTGTGACCAGTGAGGGGGGTTGGAGTATGCTAAGCAGACTCCAACCCTCGGCGCTGAAGTTCAGCACAGCTTCCCGCCCTTCCCCTGACTGGCAGGCCTGGGGGCGGGAACAAAACGGAACTAGGCCGCAAAAGCCGGGGACTCGATTTATAAGCGCGGCCGCCGTATAAGCGCGGCCAGCGCGGAAGTCCCCGGCGCACCACAAGTCCCAGCCGCGTCGCAGCGCTGCTGTAAAAACCGCCATCAGCGGTCGGCGCGGTAGTTCCTAACACAAACTCACTCAGCAAGCTGTAGTGAGTATAGCACGAGCGCGCTGCGCTGCTGCCCCCGGCGCACTAACACACCCAGCAATGCTGGTGTGTGTGTGCGCGCGATTTGTACGGGGACACAGAGTACCTTAATGTAGCAGGGCCTTGTCCCTGACGATACTCAGCTCCACGTCCAGCAGATTCCCAGGGGCTGTGGACGGAGCACGGTCTCCTGTGCCTGAAGACCGATAGGGCTCTGGGTGAAGTGGGATCCTAAGGGGATGGGGAAGGAAAGCAGCATGTGGGCTCCAGCCTCCGTACCCGCAATGGGTACCTCAACCTTAACAAACACCTCCGACAAAAGTGGGGTGAGAAGGGAGCATGCTGGGGGCCCCATATGGGCCCTCTTTTCTTCCATCCGACAAAGTCAGCAGCTGCTGCTGACTAAACAGTGGAGCTATGCGTGGATGTTAGCCTCCTTCGCACAAAGCATGAAAACTGAGGAACCCGTGATCCCACGGGGGGTGTATAGGCAGTAGGGGAGGGGCCTTACACTTTTAAGTGTAATACTTTGTGTGGCCTCCGGAGGCAGTAGCTATACACCCAATTGTCTGGGTCTCCCAATAGAGCGACAAAGAAATGCACCATACGACTTTAGGGAAGCGGACTGTGCACAAAGAACCCCGCCTCACCTATTATCATCGGTCAGTTACATCAGTATAGCTGCCTGACATCATTAGCTGGTTCTAGCAGAGCTCCACTCTCCTGCACTTGATTACAACAGAGCGTGTGATTTTTAGGCAGTTCAGAGCGGAGCTGTTGGTTGCCTGTTTGAGAGATCGCGCGTTACGGCGGCTCAGTGGTTAGCACTGCAGTCTTGCAGCGCTGGGGTCCTGGGTTCAAATCCCACCAAGGACACCATCTGCAAGGAGTTTGTATGTTCTCCCCGTATTTGCGTGGGTTTCCTCCCACATTGCAAAGACATACTGATAGGGAATTTAGATTGTGAGCCCCAATGGGGACAGTGTTGCCAATGTATGTAAAGCGCTGTGGAATTAGTAGCGTTATATAAAAGAATAATAATAAATAATAATAATAATAATAATAATAATAATAATAATAATAATAATTATTATATCAGTGATGTGAAACTAGAAATGTGCTCAGTTAATCACATGACAAAGGATCTTATGCACCAAAGCATTGACAGGGCAACATTTGCAGTTTTACACTGATCTTTCAGCAAGATGCAACAAACCATTCAAAGCCCCTCAGTATACAGCACGTCACTCCTCTCAGCCCCTCAGTATACAGCACGTCACTCCTCTCAGCCCCTCAGACAGCACGTCACTCCTCTCAGTTCCTTTATATACTACAGGATGGGACTGTGTATAGAGGGGCTGAAAAAGCATGATGTACTGCTAATGAGGCTGAGTGATATACTGCAGCATGGTGCCGTTTATCACTCCGCTTAGCCTAATCACACCCTTCAGCTCCTCTAAACACAGCCTCATCCTGCAGTACACTCCTAAGACCCTCCATATCAGGGGTCAGGAACCTATGGCTCACAAGCCAGATGAGGCCCTTTTGATGGCTGCATCTGGCTCACAGACCAAAAAAGAAGGGAATTTTGTTTACTTACCGTAAATTCCTTTTCTTCTAGCTCCTATTGGGAGAACCAGACAATTGGGTGTATAGCTTCTGCCTCCGGAGGCCACACAAAGTATTACACTTTAAAAAGTGTAACCCCTCCCCTCTGCCTATACACCCTCCCGTGGATCACGGGCTCCTCAGTTTTGGTGCAAAAGCAGGAAGGAGAAAACTTATAAATTGGTCTAGGGTAAATTCAATCCGAAGGATGTTCGGAGAACTGAAGACCATGAACCAAAAGAACAATTCAACATGAACAACATGTGTACACAAAAGAACAACCAGCCCGAAGGGTACAGGGGCGGGTGCTGGGTCTCCCAATAGGAGCTAGAAGAAAAGGAATTTACGGTAAGTAACAAAATTCCCTTCTTTGTCGCTCCATTGGGAGACCCAGACAATTGGGACGTCCAAGAGCAGTCCCTGGGTGGGTAAAAGAATACCTCAATAAAAAGAGCCGAAACGGCCCCCTCTTACAGGTGGGCAACCGCCGCCTGAAGGACTCGCCTACCAAGACTGGCGTCTGCCGAAGCATAGGTATGCACTTGATAGTGTTTTGTGAAAGTGTGCAGACTAGACCAGGTAGCTGCCTGACACAACTGCTGAGCCGTAGCCTGGTGCCGCAATGCCCAGGACGCACCCACGGCTCTGGTAGAATGGGCTTTCAGCCCTGAAGGAAGCGGAAGCCCAGAAGAACGGTAGGCCTCGAGAATCTGTTCCTTGATCCACCGAGCCAAGGTTGACTTGGAAGCCTGCGAGCCCTTACGCTGGCCAGCGACAAGGACAAAGAGCGCATCTGAACGACGCAGGGGCGCCGTGCGAGACACGTAGAACCGGAGTGCTCTCACCAGATCCAAAGAGTGCAAATCCTTTTCACATTGGTGAATTGGATTAGGGCAAAATGAAGGCAAGGAGATATCCTGATTGAGATGAAAAGGAGATACCACCTTAGGGAGAAATTCCGGGACAGGACGCAGAACCACCTTATCCTGGTGAAACACCAGGAAGGGGGCTTTGCATGACAGCGCTGCAAGCTCAGACACTCTCCGGAGTGATGTAACTGCCACTAGAAATGCCACCTTCTGCGAAAGACGTGATAAAGAGACATCCCGCAGCGGCTCGAAAGGTGGTTTCTGAAGAGCCGTTAGCACCCTGTTTAGATCCCAGGGTTCCAGCGGCCTCTTGTAAGGTGGGACTATGTGGAAAACTCCCTGCAGGAACGTGCGGACCTGCGGAAGCCTGGCTAGGCGCTTTTGAAAAAAATACGGAGAGCGCCAATACTTGGCCCTTGAGAGAGCCGAGTGACAAACCCTTGTCCATTCCGGATTGAAGGAATGAAAGAAAAGTGGGTAAGGCAAACGGCCATGGAGGAAAACCGTTATCAGAGCACCAGGATAAGAAGATTTGCCAAGACCTGTAACAGATCTTGGCGGACGTTGGCTTCCTGGCCTGTCTCATGGTGGCAATGACATCCTGAGATAACCCTGAAGACGCTAGGAGCCAGGACTCAATGGCCACACAGTCAGGTTGAGGGCCACAGAATTCAGATGGAAAAATGGGCCTTGTGACAGCAAGTCTGGGCGGTCTGGAAGCACCCACGGTTGACCCACCGTGAGATGCCACAGATCCGGGTACCACAACCGCCTCGGCCAGTCTGGAGCGACGAGAATGGCGCAACGGCAGTCGGACCTGATCTTGCGTAACACTCTGGGCAGCATCGCCAGAGGAGGAAACACATAAGGCAGTCGAAACTGCGACCAATCCTGAACTAACGCGTCCGCCGCCAGAGCTCTGTGATCCTGAGACCGTGCCATGAATGCCGGGACCTTGTTGTTGTGCCGTGACGCCATGAGATCGACGTCCGGCGTTCCCCAGCGGCGACAGATCTCTCGAAACACGTCTGGGTGAAGAGACCATTCCCCCGCATCCATGCCCTGACTGAGAAAATCTGCTTCCCAGTTTTCTACGCCCGGGATGTGAACTGCGGAGATGGTGGAGCCTGTGGCTTCCACCCACTGCAGAATCCGCCGGACTTCCTGGAAGGCTTGACGACTGCGTGTGCCGCCTTGGTGGTTGATGTATGCGACGGCAGTGGCGTTGTCCGACTGGATACGGATCTGCCTGCCCTCCAGCCACCGATGGAAAGCCAATAGGGCTAGATACACTGCCCTTATCTCCAGAACATTGATCTGAAGGGATGACTATCGGAGTCCAGGTTCCCTGAGCCCTGTGGTGGAGAAAAACAGCTCCCCACCCTGACAGGCTCGGGTTCGTGGTGACCACAGCCCAGGTTGGGGGTAGGAAGGATTTTCCCTGCGATAGAGAATTGGGAAGGAGCCACCACTGAAGTGACGTCTTGGTTGCAAGGGAAAGAGAGACGTTCCTGTCGAGGGAAGCCGACCTCCTGTCCCATTTGCGGAAAATGTCCCATTGGAGTGGCCGTAGATGGAATTGCGCGAACGGCACTGCCTCCATCGCTGCCACCATCTTCCCCAGGAAGTGCATGAGGCGCCTTAAGGGGTGTGACTGACTCCGAACAAGTAATTGCACCCCTGCCTGCAGAGAAAGCTGTTTGTCCTGCGGTAGCTTGACTAACGCTGGCTGGGTATGAAACTCCATCCCGAAGTAAGTCAGTGATTGGGTCAGTGTCAACTTTGATTTCGGGAAGTTGATGATCCACCCGAACTGCTGGAGAGTCGCCAGAGCGACGGTAAGGCTGTGTTGACATGCCACCCGAGAAGGGGCCCTGACTAGGAGATCGTCTAAGTAGGGAATCACCGAGTAGCCCTGAGAGTGTAGGACCGCCACAACGGATGCCATGACTTTGGTGAAAACCCGTGGGGCTGTCGCCAGGCCGAAAGGCAATGCCACGAACTGAAGGTGTTCGTCCCCGATGGCAAAACGCAAGAAGCGTTGATGTTCGGGTGCGATCGGCACGTGGAGATAAGCATCTTTGATGTCGATCGATGCTAGGAAGTCTCCTTGTGACATCGAGGCGATGACCGAGCGGAGAGATTCCATCCGAAACAGTCTGGTTCTCACATGTCTGTTGAGCAGCTTGAGGTCCAGAACGGGACGGAATGATACGTCCTTTTTTGGCACCACGAACAAGTTGGAGTAAAAGCCGCGACCACGTTCCTGAAGGGGAACGAGGGTCACAACTCCTTCTGTCTTCAGAGCGTCCACTGCCTGAAAGTGCGTCGGCCTGAGCGGGGGGCGGAGAGGTTCTGAAGAAACGAGCCGGAGGACGAGAGCTGAACTCTATCCTGTAACCATGAGACAGAATGTCTCTCACCCATCGGTCTTGAACATGTGGCCACCAGGCGTCGCCAAAGCGGGAGAGCCTGCCACCGACCGAGGATGCGGCTAGGGGATGCCGAGAGTCATGAGGAGGCTGCCTTGGAGGCAGTGCCTCCTGCGGCCTTTTGGGGGCGTGACTTGGACCGCCACGCATAGGAGTTCCTCTGGCCTTTCTCCGGCCTGCTGGACGAAGAGGATTGGGGCTTGGCGGAGGGACGAAAGGACCGAAACCTCGATTGTATTTTCCGTTGCTGAGGTCTCTTAGGTTTGGACTGGGGTAAGGAGGAGTCCTTTCCCTTGGATTCCTTAATAATCTCATCCAATCGCTCGCCAAACAAGCGTTCGCCAGAAAACGGCAAACCGGTTAAGAACCTCTTGGAGGCCGAGTCTGCCTTCCATTCGCGCAGCCACATGGCCCTGCTGACTGCCACAGAGTTAGCGGATGCCACAGCTGTACGGCTAGCAGAGTCTAGGACTGCGTTCATGGCGTAGGACGAAAAAGCTGATAAGATCATTCACTAAGGCGTCCCCTTCAGGTGTATCAAGGTTAAGGGCGACGTCAGGGTCAGAGCCCTGAGCTGCGATGTCCGCCTCGTCCTCTATAGAGTCCTCAAGCTGGGAACCCGAGCAGCGTGAAGAAGTCGGGGAAGATTCCCAGCGAGCCCGCTTAGCCGGTCTAGGACTGTGGTCCGGGCAGGAGTCCTCCACGTGGGACCTAGGGTCCAACCTGGGAGCGCGCTGCGGCGCGGACCGAGAGGGGCCTGGAGGCGACGATCCAACAGGGTCGGGGGCCTGTGTAAGGACCGGTCTGGACTGCAAAGCTTCTAGCAGCTTGGCAGACCATTTGTCCATAGACTGAGCCATGGATTGTGAAAGTGACTCAGCAAAAGAGGCGAACTCTGTCCCTGCCGCCTGGACAGGGAGAGCAAGGGGGGGTCTACATGAGCCGAGGGGCCCACTAGTGACCGAGGCTCCGGCTGAGCAAGCGAAACAGGGGTCGAGCATTGATTACAGTGAGGGTAGGTGGAACCCGCAGGTAACATAGCCCCACAAGAGGTACAGGCCGCAAAAAAACCCTGTGCCTTAACAGCTTTGCTCCTTGTGGACGACATGCTGTTGTCTCCTCGGAGAATGATCACTGAGGGTATATGGGCAAAGAAGGGAATTTTGTTGACTTACCGTAAATTCCTTTTCTTCTAGCTCCTATTGGGAGACCCAGACAATTGGGTGTATAGCTTCTGCCTCCGGAGGCCACACAAAGTATTACACTTTAAAAAGTGTAACCCCTCCCCTCTGCCTATATACCCCCCCCGTGCATCACGGGCTCCTCAGTTTTGGTGCAAAAGCAGGAAGGAGGAAACTTATAAATTGGTTTAAGGTAAATTCAATCCGAAGGATGTTCGGAGAACTGAAAACCATGAAACAATTGAACATGAACAACATGTGTACACAAAAGAACAACCAGCCCGAAGGGAACAGGGGCGGGTGCTGGGTCTCCCAATAGGAGCTAGAAGAAAAGGAATTTACGGTAAGTAAACAAAATTCCCTTCTTTGTCGCTCCATTGGGAGACCCAGACAATTGGGACGTCCAAAAGCAGTCCCTGGGTGGGTAAAAGAATACCTCGATAACAAGAGCCGACACGACTCCCTCTTACAGGTGGGCCACCGCCGCCTGAAGGACCTGCCTACCTAGACTGGCATCTGCCGAAGCATAAGCATGCACTTGATAGTGCTTTGTGAAAGTGTGCAGACTAGACCACGTAGCTGCCTGAGACACCTGCTGAGCCGTCGCCCGGTGCCGCAATGCCCAGGACGCCCCTACGGCTCTGGTAGAATGGGCTTTCAGCCCCGAAGGAATCTGAAGCCCCGAAGAACGGTAAGCTTCAAGAATCGGTTCCTTGATCCACCGAGCCAAGGTTGACCTGGAAGCTTGCGAACCCTTACGCTGACCAGCCACAAGGACAAAAAGCGCATCTGAACGACGCAGGGGCGCTGTGCGAGACACGTAGAAACGGAGTGCTCTCACTAAATCTAATGAGTGCAAATCCTTTTCAAAGCGGTGAATTGGATTAGGGCAAAATGAAGGTAAGGTGATATCCTGATTGAGATGAAAAGGCGATACCACCTTAGGGAGAAATTCCGGAACAGGACGGAGAACCACCTTATCCTGGTGAAAAACCAGGAAGGGGGCTTTGCATGACAGTGCTGCAAGCTCCGACACTCTACGGAGAGAAGTAACTGCGACTAGGAATGCCACTTTCTGCGAAAGACGTGATAAGGAGACATCATGCAGCGGCTCAAAAGGCGGTTTCTGAAGAGCCGTTAGCACCCTGTTAAGGTCCCAGGGTTCCAGCGGCCTCTTGTAAGGTGGGACTATGTGGCAAACTCCCTGCAGGAACATGCGGACCTGCGGAAGCTTGGCCAGGCGCTTTTGAAAGAATATTGAGAGTGCCGATACTTGCCCTTTGAGAGAACTAAGTGACAACCCCTTATCCATTCCGGATTGAAGGAAGGAAAGAAAAGTGGGTAAGGCAAAAGGCCAGGGAGTAAAACCTTTATCAGAACACCAGGACAAGACAATCCGCCAAGTCCTGTGATAGATCTTGGCGGACGTCGGTTTCCTGGCCTGTCTCATAGTGGCAATGACATCCTGAGACAGCCCTGAAGACGCTAGGAGCCAGGACTCAATGGCCACACAGTCAGGTTGAGGGCCGCAGAATTCAGATGGAAAAACGGCCCTTGCGACAGCAAGTCTGGGCGGTCTGGCAGCGCCCACGGCTGACCCACCGTGAGATGCCACAGATCCGGGTACCATGACAGTCTCGGCCAGTCTGGAGCGACGAGAATGGCGCGACGACAGTCGGACCTGATCTTGCGTAGTACTCTGGGCAGCATCGCCAGAGGAGGAAATACATAAGGCAGTCGAAACTGCGACCAATCCTGAACTAATGCGTCCGCCGCCAGAGCTCTGTGATCTTGAGATCGTGCCATGAAGGCCGGGACCTTGTTGTTGTGCCGTGACGCCATGAGATCGACGTCCGGCGTTCCTCAGCGGCGACAGATCTCTCGAAACACCTCTGGGTGCAGGGACCATTCCCCCGCATCCATGCCCTGACGACTGAGAAAATCTGCTACCCAGTTTTCTACGCCCGGGATGTGAACTGCGGAGATGGTGGATGCTGTGGCTTCCACCCACTGCAGAATCCGCCGGACTTCCTGGAAGGCTTGACGACTCCGCGTGCCGCCTTGGTGGTTGATGTATGCGACGGCAGTGGCGTTGTCCGACTGGATACGGATCTGCCTGCCCTCCAGCAACTGCTGGAAAGCCACTAGGGCCAGATACACTGCCCTTATCTCCAGGACATTGATCTGAAGGGAAGACTATCGGAGTCCAGGTTCCCTGAGCCCTGTGATGGAGGAACACCGCTCCCCACCCTGACAGGCTCGCGTCCGTGGTGACCACAGCCCAGGTTGGGGGCAGGAAGGATTTTCCCTGTGATAGAGAAGTGGGAAGAAGCCACCACTGAAGGGACGTCTTTGTTGCAAGGGAAAGAGACGTTCCTGTCGAGGGAAGTCGACCTCCTGTCCCATTTGCGGAGAATGTCCCACTGGAGTGGCCGCAGATGGAATTGCGCGAAGGGCACTGCCTCCATCGCTGCTACCATCTTCCCCAGGAAGTGCATGAGGCGTCTCAAGGGGTGAGACTGAGTCTGAATCAGAGACTGCACCCCTGCCTGCAGTGACAGCTGTTTGTCTAGTGGTAGCTTGACTACCGCTGACTGTGTATGAAACTCCATCCCTAGATAGGTCAGAGATTGGGTCGGTGTCAACTTGGATTTTGGGAAGTTGATGAGCCACCCGAACTGCTGGAGGGTCTCCAGAGCGACGGTAAGGCTGTGTTGACACGCCGCCCGAGAAGGTGCCCTGACTAGGAGATCGTCCAAGTAGGGAATCACCGAGTGCCCCTGAGAATGCAGGACTGCCACAACGGATGCCATGACTTTGGTGAAAACCCGTGGGGCTGTCGCCAGGCCGAAGGGCAATGCCACGAACTGAAGGTGTTCGTCCCCTATGGCGAAACGCAAAAAGCGTTGATGTTCTGGTGCGATCGGCACATGGAGATAGGCATCCTTGATGTCGATCGATGCGAGGAAGTCTCCTTGTGACATCGAGGCGATGACCGAGCGGAGAGATTCCATCCGGAATCGTCTGGTGCTCACGTGTTTGTTGAGCAATTTGAGGTCCAGAACGGGACGGAATGATCCGTCTTTCTTTGGTACCACGAATAAGTTGGAGTAAAATCCGCGACCCTGTTCCTGAGTGGGAACGGGGGTCACGACACCTTTTTTCAGAGCGTCCACTGCTTGAAAAAGTGCGTCTGCTCGCGCGGGGGGGCGGGGAGGTTCTGAAGAAACGAGTCGGAGGACGAGAGCTGAACTCTATCCTGTAACCGTGAGACAGGATGTCTCTCACCCATTGGTCTTGAACATGTGGCCACCAGGCGTCGCAAAAGCGGGAGAGCCTGCCACCGACCGAGGATGCGGATCGGGGATGCTGTGAGTCATGAGGAAGCCGCCTTGGAGGCAGTGCCTCCGGCGGTCTTTTGGGGGCGTGACTTAGACCGCCACGCATAGGAGTTCCTCTGGCCTTTGTCCTGTCTATTGGACGAAGAGGACTGTGGCTTGGCGGGGGGACGAAAGGACCGAAATCTCGATTGTATTTTTCGTTGCTGAGGTCTCTTAGGTTTGGACTGGGGCAAGGAGGAGTCCTTTCCCTTGGATTCCTTAATAATCTCATCCAATCGTTCGCCAAACAATCTCTCGCCAGAAAACGGCAAACCGGTTAAGAACCTCTTGGAAGCCGAGTCTGCCTTCCAATCGCGCAGCCACATGGCCCTGCGGACTGCAACAGAATTAGCGGATGCCACCGCTGTACGGCTAGCAGAGTCTAGGACTGCGTTCATGGCGTAGGAAGAAAACGCAGACGCCTGAGAGGTTAAAGATGCAACCTGCGGGGCAGACGTACGTGTGACCGCATTAATCTCAGCCAGACAAGCTGAGATAGCTTGGAGTGCCCACACGGCTGCAAAAGCCGGGGCAAAAGACGCTCCCGTGGCCTCATAGATGGATTTCACCAGGAGTTCTATCTGCCTGTCAGTGGCATCTTTTAGTGATGAGCCATCTGCAACCGAAACCACGGATCTAGCCGCCAATCTGGAGACTGGGGGATCTACCTTAGGACATTGAGCCCAACCCTTAACTACGTCAGCGGGGAAGGGGTAACGTGTGTCAGTAAGGCGCTTAGTAAAGCGCTTGTCCGGAACCGCTCTGGTCTTCTGGACAGCATCTCTGAAGTTAGAGTGATCAAAAAATGCACTCCGTGTACGTTTGGGAAACCGAAACTGGTGTTTCTCCTGCTGAGAGGCCGACTCCTCTACAGGTGGAGGCGGGGGAGAGAGATCCAACACCTGGTTGATGGACGAGATAAGATCATTTACTAAGGCGTCCCCTTCAGGTGTATCAAGATTGAGAGCAACGTCAGGTTCAGAGCCCTGAGCTGCGACCTCCGCCTCGTCCTCCAGAGAGTCCTCAAGCTGGGAACCCGAGCAGCGTGAAAAAGTCGGGGAAGATTCCCAGCGGGCCCGCTTAGCTGGTCTGGGACTGTGGTCCGTGGAGGAGTCCTCCACGTGAGACCTAGGGCCCACCCCGGCCGGGGTGTACCCAGAGGGACCTGGAGGTGCCGATCTAACCGGGTCCGGGGCCTGTGTAAGGACCGGTCTGGACTGCAGTGCTTCCAGCAACTTGGCAGACCATTTGTCCATAGACTGAGCCATGGATTGTGAGAGTGACTCAGAGCTTGTCAGCAAAAACTGCAAACTCTGTCGCTGCCGCCTGGACAGTAGAAACAGGGGGGGTCTGCCTGAGCCGAGGGGCCCACTAGTGACCGAGGCTCCGGCTGAGCAAGCGTAACAGGGGTCGAGCATTGCTCACAGTGAGGGTAGGTGGAACCCGCAGGTAATATGGCCCTACAAGAGGTACATGTCGCAAAAGAAGGGAATTTTGTTACTTACCGTAAATTCCTTTTCTTCTAGCTCCTATTGGGAGACCCAGACGATTGGGGTGTATAGCACTGCCTCCGGAGGCCACACAAAGCAATTACACTAAAAAGTGTAAGGCCCCTCCCCTTCTGGCTATACACCCCCAGTGGGATCACTGGCTCACCAGTTTTAGTGCAAAAGCAAGAAGGAGGAAAGCCAATAACTGGTTTAAACAAATTCACTCCGAAGTAACGTCTGAGAACTGAAAACCATTCAACATGAACAACATGTGTACCCGAAAAACAACCAAAAATCCCGAAGGACAACAGGGCGGGTGCTGGGTCTCCCAATAGGAGCTAGAAGAAAAGGAATTTACGGTAAGTAACAAAATTCCCTTCTTCTTCGGCGCTCCATTGGGAGACCCAGACGATTGGGACGTCCAAAAGCTGTCCCTGGGTGGGTAAAGAAATACCTCATGTTAGAGCTGCAAAGACAGCCCTCCCCTACGGGGAGGCAACTGCCGCCTGCAGGACTCTTCTACCTAGGCTGGCGTCCGCCGAAGCATAGGTATGCACCTGATAATGTTTGGTGAAAGTGTGCAGACTCGACCAGGTAGCTGCCTGGCACACCTGTTGAGCCGTAGCCTGGTGTCGTAATGCCCAGGACGCACCCACGGCTCTGGTAGAATGGGCCTTCAGCCCTGATGGAACCGGAAGCCCAGCAGAACGGTAGGCTTCAAGAATTGGTTCTTTGATCCATCGAGCCAGGGTGGCTTTGGAAGCCTGCGACCCTTTGCGCTTACCAGCGACAAGGACAAAGAGTGCATCCGAGCGGCGCAGGGGCGCCGTGCGGGAAATGTAGATTCTGAGTGCTCTCACCAGATCCAACAAATGTAAATCCTTTTCATACCGATGAACTGCATGCGGATAAAAGGAAGGCAAGGAGATATCCTGATTAAGATGAAAAGAGGATACCACCTTAGGGAGAAACTCCTGAATGGGGCGCAGCACTACCTTGTCCTGGTGGAACACCAGGAAAGGAGCCTTGGATGACAGCGCTGCTAGTTCGGACACTCTCCGAAGAGACGTGACCGCTACCAGAAAGGCCACTTTCTGTGAGAGTCGAGAAAGTGACACATCCCTCAGAGGCTCGAAGGGCGGCTTCTGGAGAGCAACAAGGACCTTGTTTAGATCCCACGGATCTAACGGCCGCCTGTACGGAGGTACGATATGACAAACCCCCTGCAGGAACGTGCGCACCTGAGAAAGTCGTGCTAGCCGCTTCTGAAAAAACACGGATAGTGCCGAGACTTGCCCTTTAAGGGAGCCGAGCGACAAGCCCTTTTCCAACCCAGATTGCAGGAAGGAAAGAAAGACAGGTAACGCGAATGGCCAGGGAGATACTCCTTGTGCAGAGCACCAGGATAAGAAAATCTTCCACGTTCTGTGGTAGATCTTAGCAGAAGTGGACTTCCTAGCCTGTCTCATGGTGGCCACGACCCCTTGGGATAATCCTGAAGACGCTAGGATCCAGGACTCAATGGCCACACAGTCAGGTTCAGGGCCGCAGAATTCCGATGGAAAAACGGCCCTTGGGACAGTAAGTCTGGTCGGTCTGGTAGTGCCCACGGTTGGCCGACCGTGAGATGCCACAGATCCGGGTACCACGACCTCCTCGGCCAGTCTGGAGCGACGAGTATGACGCGGCCGCAATCGGATTTGATCTTGCGTAACACTCTGGGCAAGAGTGCCAGAGGTGGAAACACATAAGGGAGCCGGAACTGCGACCAATCTTGCACTAAGGCGTCTGCCGCCAGAGCTCTTTGATCGCGAGACCGCGCTATGAAGGTCGGGACCTTGTTGTTGTGCCGAGACGCCATTAGGTCGACGTCCGGCACCCCCCAGCGGCGGCAGATTTCCTGAAACACGTCCGGGTGAAGGGACCATTCCCCTGCGTCCATGCCCTGGCGACTGAGGAAGTCTGCTTCCCAGTTTTCTACGCCCGGGATGTGAACTGCTGATATGGTGGATGCTCTTTCCTCCACCCACATCAGAATCCGCCTGACTTCCTGGAAGGCTTGCCGACTGCGTGTCCCTCCTTGGTGGTTGATGTATGCCACCGCTGTGGAGTTGTCCGACTGAATTCGGATCTGTTTTCCTTCCAGCCACTGCTGGAAGGCTAATAGGGCAAGATACACCGCCCTGATCTCCAGAACATTGATCTGAAGGGTGGACTCCTGCTGAGTCCACGTCCCTTGAGCCCTGTGGTGGAGAAAAACTGCTCCCCACCCTGACAGACTCGCGTCTGTCGTGACCACTGCCCAGGATGGGGGTAGGAATGATCTTCCCTGCGATAATGAGGTGGGAAGAAGCCACCATAGCAGAGAATCCTTGGCCGTCTGAGAAAGGGAGACTTTCCTGTCTAGGGAAGTTGTCTTCCCGTCCCATTGGCGGAGAATGTCCCATTGAAGTGGACGCAGATGAAACTGCGCGAACGGGACTGCCTCCATTGCTGCCACCATCTTCCCTAGGAAGTGCATGAGGCGCCTTAAGGGGTGCGACTGACACTGAAGGAGAGACTGCACCCCTGTCTGTAGAGACCGCTGCTTGTCCAGCGGAAGCTTCACTATCGCTGAGAGAGTATGAAACTCCATGCCAAGATACGTTAGTGATTGAGTCGGTGCCAGGTTTGACTTTGAAAAGTTGATGATCCACCCGAAAGTCTGGAGAGTCTCCAGCGCAACATTCAGGCTGTGTTGGCATGCCTCTTGAGAGGGTGCTTTGACAAGTAGATCGTCCAAGTAAGGGATCACCGAGTGTCCCTGAGAATGCAAGACTGCTACCACTGCCGCCATGACCTTGGTGAAAACCCGTGGGGCTGTCGCCAGACCAAATGGCAGAGCTACGAACTGGAGATGGTCGTCTCCTATCACGAAACGTAAAAAACGTTGGTGCTCTGTAGCAATCGGCACGTGGAGATAAGCATCTTTGATGTCTATTGATGCAAGGAAATCTCCTTGAGACATTGAGGCAATGACAGAGCGGAGGGATTCCATCCGGAACCGCCTGGTGTTCACATGCTTGTTGAGCAGCTTTAGGTCCAGAACAGGACGGAACGAGCCGTCCTTTTTTGGAACCACGAAGAGATTGGAGTAAAAACCTTGCCCTTGTTCCTGCAGAGGAACAGGGATCACCACTCCTTCTGCTCTTAGTGAGCACACCGCCTGCAGAAGGGCATTTGCTCGGTCGGGATGTGGGGAGGTTCTGAAGAACCGAGGGGGAGGATGAGAACTGAATTCTATCCTGTACCCGTGAGACAAAATGTCTGCTACCCACCGGTCTTTGACCTGTGGCAGCCAAATGTCGCAAAAGCGGGAGAGCCTGCCACCGACCGAGGATGCGGAGGGATGAGGCCGAAAGTCATGAGGCAGCCGCCTTGGAAGCGGTTCCTCCGGTTGTTTTCTTGGGGCGTGAATGAGCCCGCCAGGAATCTGAGTTCCTTTGCTCCTTCTGAGTCCCTTTGGACGAGGAGAATTGGGTCTTGCTGGAGCCTCGAAAGGACCGAAACCTCGACTGCCACTTCCTCTGTTGAGGTTTGCTCGATCTGGGCTGGGGTAAGGAGGAGTCCTTACCCTTGGACTGTTTAATGATCTCAGCCAATTGCTCACCAAACAGTCTGTCTCCAGATAGTGGCAAGCTGGTTAAACATTTCTTGGAAGCAGAATCTGCTTTCCATTCCTTTAACCACAAGGCTCTGCGCAAAACCACAGAGTTGGCAGACGCCATTGAGGTACGGCTCGTAGAGTCCAGGACAGCGTTGATAGCGTAAGTCGCAAACGCAGACATTTGCGAGGTTAGGGACGCTACTCGCGGCACTGCTGGACGTATGATAGAGTCCACCTGTGCCAGGCCAGCTGAAATAGCTTGGAGCGCCCACACGGCCGCGAATGCTGGAGCAAACGACGCGCCGATAGCTTCATAGACAGACTTTAACCAAAGGTCCATCTGTCTGTCATTGGCATCTTTAAGTGAAGCCCCATCTTCCACTGCAACTATGGATCTAGCCGCAAGCCTGGAGATTGGGGGGTCCACCTTTGGACACTGGGTCCAGCGTTTGACCACGTCAGGGGGAAAGGGATAACGTGTATCCTTAAGACGTTTGGAGAAACGCTTATCTGGATAAGCATGATGTTTCTGGACTGATTCTCTGAAGTCAGAGTGGTCCAGAAAAGTACTCAATTTACGCTTAGGATACCGGAAATGGAACTTCTCCTGCTGTGCAGCTGCCTCCTCTGCTGAAGGGGCTGGGGGAGAAATATCCAACAGTCTATTGATGGCCGCTATAAGGTCATTTACCATAGCGTCACCATCAGGGGTATCTAGATTGAGAGCGGTGTCAGGATTAGATTCCTGATCACCCACCTCTGTCTCCTCATACAGAGCCTCGTCTCGCTGAGACCCTGACCAGTGTGATGACGGCGAGGGTCTTTCCCAGCGAGCCCGCTTAGGCTGCCTGGGACTGTCATCCGAGTCAGAGTCTTCAGCCTGTGATGCCTGGGACCCCCTTGAAGTACGGATTAGTTCCAACTGAGGGGGACCGGGGAGCATAGACACAGCAGTGTCCATGGTCTGAGAAACTGGCCTGGACTGCAAGGTTTCCAGGATTTTTGTCATAGTCACAGACATCTTATCAGCAAAAACTGCAAATTCTGTCCCCGTCACCGGGGCAGGGTTCACAGGCGTCTCTGCCTGGGCCACTACTACCATAGACTCTGGCTGACGAAGTGGCACAGGGACCGAACATTGCACACAATGGGGGTCATTGGAACCTGCCGGTAGATTAGCCCCACATGCGGCACAAGCAGTGCGTACCGCCTGTGCCTTGGCACCCTTGCGTTTTGCGGATGACATGTTGTCTCCTCAGAGCAATGAGGGTATAAGCCAAGAAGCGACTGTACAGTGCAATATAAATATATATGGTACAGGGAAAAAGTGCACCAAATAACACTGTGGCACTAGTGGGGCCAGCACTTATGTGCAGCTTACCGCCCGCATAAACGCGGGTGTGTGGTCGCCAGAGTCCCTTGTCTGAGTCCCCCAGAGCCTGTGTCCGTTCTCCAGCCAGACTGCATGCAGGAATGGCTGCCGGCGTCCTGTGGAGAGGGGCGGGCCCTGGGCGTGTTGAGACCAAGAGCGGGAAACTTGCGTCCCCACTGTGCCCAGTGAGAGGGCTGGAGCATGTAAATAAGGCTCCAGCCCTCGGCGCTGAATAAACGTACAGCGTCTCTCCCTTGCCCTGATTGACAGGGTGGGGGCGGGAACGAAGCAGAGCTAGGCCGCAAAAGCCGGGGACTAGATTTATGAGCGCTGCCGCCGTAAAAGCGCGGGCAGCGCGAGTCCCCGGCGCACTACAAGTCCCAGCGGCGCCGCCGCTCCCGGAGCGGCCGGCGCGGTAGTTCCCAAGACATAAAATCACTCAGCTAAGCTGCAGTGACTCTAACCCGAGCGCGCAGCGCTAGTGCCCCCGGCGCACTAGCACACCCAGCAAGCCTGGAGTGTGCGTGGCCTGTCTGTGCGGGGACACAGAGTACCTGAACGTTGCAGGGCCTTGTCCCTGACTGTACTCAGCTCCTCCAGCAGGGTCTCTGGGTCTGTGGATGGAGCTCGGCCTCAGGGTTTGGGGGCCGGTAAGATCCCACTTCCACAGAGCCCCTCAGGGGGATGGGGAAGGAAAACAGCATGTGGGCTCCAGCCTCCGTACCCGCAATGGGTACCTCAACCTTACAAACCGCAAGTGGGGTGAGAAGGGAGCATGCTGGGGGCCCTAGTATGGGCCCTCTTTTCTTCCATCCGATAGAGTCAGCAGCTACTGCTGACTAAACAGTGGAGCTATGCGTGGATGTCTGACCTCCTTCGCACAAAGCAGAAAACTGGTGAGCCAGTGATCCCACTGGGGGTGTATAGCCAGAAGGGGAGGGGCCTTACACTTTTTAGTGTAATTGCTTTGTGTGGCCTCCGGAGGCAGTGCTATACACCCCAATCGTCTGGGTCTCCCAATGGAGCGCCGAAGAAAAACCCTGTGCTTTAGTGCCCTTGCTCCTTGTGACCGACATGCTGTTGTGTCCTAGGAGCGTGATCACTGAGGGTATACAGTAAAAAGGGTATACAGCCCAGCCGAACAGAAAGGTGTATATATATATATACGTATCTATACCGGCACCCAAGGGGACCAACACCGAGTGACCGGTGCGGCTTACCGACCGCTAAAAAGCGGGGTGTGTGCGCTCCAGATTCCCTGCCTGGTCTCCCAGAGCTGCAGAGCTGTTCTGTGTGATTCTCCACCGGCAGACTGTCTAAAGATGGCTGCCGGAGCTCTCAGGGGAGGGGTGGGCAGCGTTAGGAAAAGTGCGGGAATCTGGGGTCCCCGCAGTGATTAGTGAGGGGGGAGGGAGCACACAGGATGCCCCGGCCCTCACATCCGACGTCAGGTCGGCTGTCCCGCCCCCATCTCTGATAGACAGGCCCGGGGGCGGGAGTTTGCCACTAGGCCGCGATGAAGCCGGGGACTAAATTTAATACCGCGGCCGACAAGCAGGCGCGGTAGTCCCCGGTCTTCACAATTCAGCAGTCAGTTGCGGCGTCCGGAAACCAGGCGCTCCATACCCAGTCCCCATGGGGACACAGTACCTCGTGGATGCAGGGCCCTGTCCCTGAAGATAGATAAGCTCCTGTCCAGCAGATTCCCTCAGGGGCTGCGGAGGGAGCACGGTCCCAGAACCTGGATGACCGCTTCGGATCCCACTTCTACCAGAGCCCTCAGGGATGGAGAAGGAAACACGGCATGAGGCTCCGGCCGTCGTACCCGCAATGGGTACCTCAACCTTAACAGCACCGCCGACTTAGTGGGGTGAGAAGGGAGCATGCCGGGGGCCCCGTGGGGGCCCTCTTTTCTTCCAACCGATACAATCAGCAGCTGCTGCTGACTAAAATGGAGATGTGTGAGTGGATGTGTGCCTCCTTCTACACAAAGCATAAAACTGAGGAGCCCGTGATGCACGGGAGGGTGTATAGGCAGAGGGGAGGGTTTACACTTTTTAAAGTGTAATACTTTGTGTGGCCTCCGGAGGCAGAAGCTATACACCCAATTGTCTGGGACTCCCAATGGAGCGACAAAGAAAAAGGGTATACAGCCCGACCGAACAGAAATATATATATATAAATATGTATCTATTCCGGCACCCTAGGGGGACCAGCACCGGGTGACCGGTGTGGCTTACCGACCGCTAACAAGCGGCGTGTGTGTGTCCTCCAGATTCCCTGCCTTAGGTCCCCCGGAGCTGCAGAGCTGTTCCTGAGAATCCTCCACCGGCAGAATGCCCAAAAAATGACTGCCGGAGCTCTCAGGGGAGGAGTGGAGCCGTGGGCGGCGCCAGGAAAGTGCGGGAATCTGGGGTCCCCACAGTGATCAGTGAGGGGGGAGGAAACATGCAGGATGCTCCAGCCCTCACATCCGACGTCAGGTCGGCAGTCCCGCCCTTACCCCTGACAGGCAGGCCCGGGGGCGGGATTTTTGCGACTAGGCCGCGATGAAGCCGGGGACTAAATTTGAGACCGCGCCCGACAAGCAGGCACGGTCGGCGCGGAAGTCCGCCGGCCTTCTCAATTCAGCAGCTGCCGCAGCGTCCGGGAAGAAGGTGCGCTCCCTGCACAGTCCCCAATGGGGACATAGAGTACCTTAGAGTTGCAGGGCCCGGTCCCTGAGGTTGAATAGACTCCGGTCCGGCAGATTCCCACAGGGGCTGCGGAGGGAGCACGGTCCCAGTAAATGGATGACCGCTCAGGATCCCACTTCTCCCAGAGCCGCTAAGGGATGGTGAAGGAGACGGCATGAGGCTCCGGCCTTTGTACCCACAATGGGTACCTCAACCTTAACAGCACCGCCGACATAGTGGGGTGAGAAGGGAACATGCCGGGGGCCCCGTGGGGGCCCTCTTCTTCCAACCGACATAACCAATATGAGAATGCATGAGTGGATGTGTGCCTCCTTCCACACAAAGCATAAAACTGAGGAGCCCGTGATCCACGGGAGGGTGTATAGGCAGAGGGGAGGGGTTACACTTTTTAAAGTGTAATACTTTGTGTGGCCTCCGGAGGCAGAAGCTATACACCCAATTGTCTGGGTCTCCCAATGGAGCGACAAAGAAAAATAAAATGTATTTTCCAGTTTGTAAGACGCACTTTTGTTTCCCCTCCCAAAACTGGGGGTGCGTCTTACAAACCGCATATGGCTTACCAAGGCGGCAGTGGTGGCGCAAGGTCAGCGATACTACGGGCTCATGTGGTGTCGCGGCGGACTGCTTGGAATCTCCCACAGCTGACGAGATAGACTTCAAGAAAAATGGCTGCGGAGGCCACGTGTGCACGCATCGCCTTCGCGGCCATTTTCTTGAAGTCGATCTCGTCAACTGCGGGAGATTCAAAGCAGCCCGCCGGCAGATAAATTGCGCCCGCCACCGTGACACCATCATGAGCCCGCAGCAGTATTCCCAACCCTCTGCACACTGACCCTCTTGAGCAGCAACAACCCCTCCTCTGTGCCCGCAGCATCGCCTACCCTGCCTCTTGGACCTTCTGAGCAGCTCCACCACCGCCGCTCCACCTGGCGAGTATGGCTCTCACAGAATTACATTTTAAAATGTGGCGTTCATAGCTCTGCCAAAAAAAAAAAAAAAAAGTTCCCGACCCCTGCTTTATATTAAGCTCTATTCTTTCAGCCCCTCTGTACAAAGCCCCATCCGACAGTACATCGCTCATCAGCCCCCTTATATAGAGCCCCATCCTGCAATAAATACATCACTTGTCAGCTACATTGCCATTTTGAAAATTACCCATTGAGACCTAGAAAGCCTTTACACACCTTTGTGACAAAGTTTTCACACATTCGTTATCCTGACATTTCCTAAAGGCACTTGGCAAGATAAAAGCAACAAAGAAGGGAATTTTGTTTACTTACCGTAAATTCCTTTTCTTCTAGCTCTAATTGGGAGACCCAGACAATTGGGTGTATAGGCTATGCCTCCGGAGGCCGCACAAAGTATTACACTAAAAGTGTTAAGCCCCTCCCCTTCTGCCTATACACCCCCCGTGCTCCCACGGGCTCCTCAGTTTTGGTGCAAAAGCAAGAAGGAGGAAAAAGAATTATAAACTGGTTTAAAGTAACTTCAATCCGAAGGAATATCGGAGAACTGAAACCATTCAACATGAACAACATGTGTACACAAAAAAACAGGGGCGGGCGCTGGGTCTCCCAATTAGAGCTAGAAGAAAAGGAATTTACGGTAAGTAAACAAAATTCCCTTCTTTGTCGCTCTATTGGGAGACCCAGACAATTGGGACGTCCAAAAGCAGTCCCTGGGTGGGTAAAATAATACCTCGTAAGAGAGCCGTAAAACGGCCCTTTCCTACAGGTGGGCAACCGCCGCCTGAAGGACTCGTCTACCTAGGCTGGCATCCGCCGAAGCATAGGTATGCACCTGATAGTGTTTCGTGAAAGTGCAGGCTCGACCAGGTAGCCGCCTGACACACCTGCTGAGCCGCAGCCTGGTGCCTCAAAGCCCAGGACGCGCCCACGGCTCTGGTAGAATGGGCCCTCAGCCCTGATGGAACCGGAAGCCCAGCCGAACGGTAAGCTTCGATAATTGGCTCCTTGATCCACCGAGCCAGGGTTGATTTGGAAACCTGTGACCCTTTACGCTGGCCAGCGACAAGGACAAAGAGTGCATCCGAGCGGCGCAGGGGCGCCGTACGAGAAATGTAGAGTCTGAGTGCTCTCACCAAATCTAACAAGTGCAAATCCTTTTCACATTGGTGAACTGGATGAGGATAAAAAGAAGGTAAGGAGATATCCTGATTGAGATGAAAGGAGGATACCACCTGTGAGGCAAACCCTGGGATATGAAGATGAATTATGACTTCCAGTCATAATCGCTCTCATCACTCCATGGCAGTGCCCCCTCCCTTCTTGTTCTCAGATGTCCAGCATCTGTGAAAGTGTCACATCCTAGCAACACGTCCCATGGCCATCTCCTGTGATATGGAGATTAGGTGATGTGGGAACAATGGACACAGGATGACTCCCTGCCGTGACCCTGTAGTAGGGGCTGCTATCTAGTTAGCAAGCTTGGAAGTATCCAGACAGGACGACTCCAGTAAAAAATGGTTCATATCTCGCAAGCCATATTTCCGATAAATATGGCAACCATAAAAATGGTGTCTCCGCATGCGGACGATGTTGGCACACCCTTTTTATGGGAGCAGGACCTGGGGAAATACCCCAGGCGTGATATCAGCCAATGGGGAACTAGTAGACAAGTCATGAGTCCTCTCGTTCTGTAGCTAAATTCATAGCTGTCACAATGAGAGCGTTGGCGTCCGCCTACGACGCTCCCAGGCAAAGTTATGGCCCATATTCCATGTGTGGGTATTGTCCATAACTCCAGCCAGGGGTGGAGCCGTGCTCCCTCTGAGGTCACTAAGGTAGGAGGGGACCTGGATTTGCCCAGGTTGATAACCCTACTTCGGCCATTTTCCAGTGTTCTTCTGCTCGGGGGCCTGGTTGGGAAAGACCTGTGAGGGAGTTCCTGGAAACCTGGTCTACAGCGCCCCCCTGTGGCCAGACGCACAAGGTAACTGCTGGAACTGTGTATGCCTGTTTGTAACCCATGCTTTGATTGTAACTGTACTCTGACCTATGTATATTCTGTAGATTCCCTATTGTATATATTGTAGTTTCTAGTGTGGCTTTAGGCCGATTAAATTATATAATTAATCTTGGGCTGTTCTGTTATCTCGATCTTGAATCCCACGTCTGTGTGTTCGGCTAATAGTTACCGTGAAGCGGTTGGTGGCAGCGAGTTGTGCCAAGGATTATTGTGGGGAGGCCAGTGAGATTCGGGGAGGTTTTATATATTCCGCCCGCGGAGGTCGGGGGAATATATACCCTACTCTCACCGGGGACCCTTCAATAATCGGCATAAGTAGTATAGCGGCCTCCTTGCTTATTGTCGGGCAATTCCATAATTGGCCTGACTATAAGAGGGGCGCTAGAGAGCGCGTCACGTGCTCTGTCTGTCGGTCGGGAGGTATAAAGGAGGGGTGACCCCCACTTGTTACCCCCCGATTGTGACGTACTGGTAGCCAGCGCGGGGGATTTATGAGTGACCCCCCCCGGTGGTTCGTGACACCACCTTAGGGAGAAAATCCGGAACCGGACGTAGAACCACCTTGTCCTGGTGAAACACCAGGAAAGGGGCTTTGCACGACAATGCTGCTAGCTCAGACACTCTCTGAAGAGAAGTGACTGCTACTAGAAAAAAACACTTTCTGCGAAAGTTGTGAGAGGGAAATATCTCTCATTGGCTCGAATGGTGGTTTCTGAAGAACCATCAGAACCCTGTTTAGATCCCAGGGTTCTAACCGCCTCTTGTAAGGTGGAACGATGTGACAAACCCCCTGCAGGAACGTGCGTACATGTGGAAGTCTGGCTAGGCGCTTCTGGAAAAACACAGAGAGCGCTGAGACTTGTCCCTTAAGGGAGCCGAGCGACAAACCCTTTTCCAGTCCAGATTGAAAGAAGGTTAGAAAAGTGGGCAAGGCAAAAGGCCAGGGAGAAAAAACCCTGAGCAGAGCACCACGACAGGAAAATTTTCCACGTCCTGTGGTAGATCTTGGCGGACGTTGGTTTCCTAGCCTGTCTCATAGTGGCAAAGACGTCTTGAGATAACCCTGAAGACGCTAGGGTCCAGGACTCAATGGCCACACAGTCAGGTTGAGGGCCGCAGAATTCAGATGGAAAAAACGGCCCTCGAGATAGCAAGTCTGTTTGGTCTGGTAGTGTCCACGGTCGGCCGACCGTGAGATGCCACAGATCCGGGTACCACGACCACCTTGGCCAGTCTGGAGCGATGAGGATGGCGTGGCGGCAGTCGGTCCTGATCTTGCGTAACACTCTGGGCAACAGTGCCAGCGGAGGAAACACATAAGGGAGCTGAAACTGCGACCAATCCTGAACTAAGGCGTCTGCCGCCAGAGCTCTGGGATCTTGAGACCGTGCCATGAACGCCGGTACCTTGTTGTTGTGCCGGGACGCCATGAGGTCGACGTCCGGCACCCCCCAGCAGCAACAGATCTCCTGAAACACGTCCGGGTGAAGGGACCATTCCCCTGCGTCCATGCCCTGGCAACTGAAATAATCTGCTTCCCAGTTTTCCACGCCTGGGATGTGAACTGCGGATATGGTGGATGCCGTGGCTTCCACCCACATCAAAATCCGCCGGACTTCCTGGAAGGCTTGCCGGCTGCGTGTGTCGCCTTGGTGGTTGAAGTATGCCACCGCTGTGGAATTGTCCGACTGAATTCGGATCTGCTTGCCCTCCAGCCACTGCTGGAACGCTTTCTGGGCAAGATACACTGCCCGTATGTCCAGAACGTTGATCTGAAGCGAGGACTCTTGCTGGGTCCACGTACCCTGAGCCCTGTGGTGGAGAAAAACCGCTCCCCACCCTGACAGACTCGCGTCTGTCGTGACTACTTCCCAGGATGGGGGTAGGAAGGATATCCCCTTCGATAATGAAGTGGGAAGAAGCCACCACCGAAGGGAAGCTTTGGTCGCCTGAGAGAGGGAGACGGTCCTGTCGAGGGACGTCGGCTTCCTGTCCCATTTGCGTAGGATGTCCCATTGAAGGGGACGCAGGTGAAACTGCGCGAAAGGGACTGCCTCCATTGCTGCCACCATCTTCCCCAGGAAGTGCATGAGGCGCCTCAAGGGGTGTGACTGGCCTTGAAGGAGAGATTGTACCCCTGTCTGTAGTGACCGCTGCTTGATCAGCGGAAGCTTCACTATCGCTGAGAGGGTATGAAACTACATGCCAAGATATGTCAGCGATTGGGCCGGTGTCAGATTTGACTTTGTAAAATTGAGGATCCACCCGACACCCTGGAGAGTCTCCAGGGAAGCGTCGAGGCTGTGTTGGCATGCCTCTTGAGAGGGTGCCTTGATCAGTATCCAAGTACGGGATCACCGAGTGACCCTGAGAGTGGAGGACCGATACTACAGTAGCCATAACCTTGGTAAAAACCTGTGGGGCTGTTGCCAGGCCGAACGGCCGTGCCACGAATTGCAGGTGTCCATTTCCTATGGCGAAGCGCAAGAAGCGCTGGTGCTCTGGAGCAATCGGTACGTGGAGATAAGCATCTTTGATATCGATCGACGCAAGGAAATCTCCTTGGGACATTGAGGCGATGACGGAGCGGGGGGATTCCATCCTGAACCGTCTGGTTTTTACATGTTTGTTGAGCAGTTTCAGGTCCAGGACCGGGCGGAAAGACCCGTCCTCCTTTGGGACCACAAACAAGTTGGAGTAAAAACCGTGGCTCAGTTGCTGAAGAGGAACCGGGATCACCACTCCTTCTGCCTTCAGAGTGCGCAGCGCCTGCAGAAGAGCCTCGGCTCGCTAGTGAGGCGGGGATGACCTGAAGAATCGAGTCGGGGAACGAGAGGTGAACTCAATCTTGTAACCGTGAGACAGAATGTCTCTCACCCAGCGGTCTTTTATTTGTGGCAGCCAGGTGTCGCAAAAGCGGGAAAGCCTGCCACCGACCGAGGATGCTACTAGAGGAGGTCGAAAGTCATGAGGAAGCCGCTTTGTTAGCGGCGCCTCCGGTGGCCTTTTAAGGACGTGACTTAGACCGCCATGCATCAGAGTTCCTTTGTACTTTCTGAGACCTTTTGGACGAGGAGAATTGGGACCTGCCCGCGCCCTGAAAGGACCGAAACCTCGACTGCCCTCTCCTCTGTTGGGGTATGTCCTGTTTGGACTGGGGTAAGGATGTATCCTTTCCCTTGGATTGTTTGATGAGTTCATCCAGACGCTCGCCAAACAGCCTGTCGCCAGAAATTGGCAAACTGGTTAAGCGCTTTTTTGGAAGCAGAATATGCCTTCCATTCCCGTAGCCACAAGGCCCTGCGGAGTACCACCGAATTGTCGGCCGCGACCGCCGTACGGCTCGCAGAGTCCAGGACAGCAATAATAGCGTAAGACGCAATTGCCGAGGTCTGGGTGGTAATGGATGCCACTTGTGGCGCGGCCGTGCATGTGGCTGCTTCAATTTGCGCTTGACCTGCTGAGATAGCTTGTAGCGCCCATACAGCTGCGAATGCTGGGGCAAAAGAAGCTCCGATAGCTTCATAGATGGATTTCAACCAGAGCTCCATCTGCCTGTCAGTGGCATCCTTGAGCGAGGCCCCCTCGTCCACTGCAAGTATGGATCTAGCCGCCAGTCTGGAGATTGGAGGATCCACTTTGGGACACGGAGTCCAACCTTTAACCACGTCAGGGGGAAAAGGATAACGTGTATCCTTAAGGCGCTTAGAAAAAACGCTTATCTGGACAAGCATGATGATTCTGGATTGCCTCTCTGAAATCAGAGTGGTCTAGAAACACACTCTGTGTAAGAGAAGCTGACTCCTCCGCCGGAGGAGCTGAGGGAGAAATATCCAGCATTTGATCGATGGACGCAATAAGAACGTTCAGTATGGCGTCCCCGTCTGGAGTATTAAGATTGAGAGCGCCCTCAGGATCAGAATCCTGATCAGCTGTCTCCGTATCATCAATCAGATATTCCCCCCGCTGAGACCCTGAACAATATGATGTCGAGGGAAATTCTAAGCGAGCCCGCTTAGTCGGTCTGGGGCTGGGGTCTGTGTCAGAACCCTCAGCTTGGGATCCATGAGATACCCCGGGAGGACATTGTTGGTCCAACTGAGGGGGGCCAGGGAACAATGATTCAACAGAGTCCCTTTGCTGAGATACCGGCCTGGACTGCAAGGCTTCTAGTATCTTAGCCATAGTCTCAGAGAGTTTTGCAAACTCCGTCCCCGTCACTAGGACAGTGTCAACAGGTGGCTCCCCCTGGGCCCCTCTTAGCAGAGGCCCTGGCTAAAGAAGTGTCACCGGGGCCGAACATTGCACACAATGAGGGTCAATGGAACCTGCCGGCAGCTGGGCCGTACAAGCGCCGCAGGCAGCATAATAAGCCTGTGTTTTTGGCACCCCTGCCTTTTGTGGGCGCCATGCTATTGTTTTCCCTGAGTAACACACTAGGGTATATAGCCAGAATGAACTGTGCTCATACAGTGTAAAATATATACTAAAAACAAATAATGTATCAGTACACTACAGCACCATGAGGCTAGCACCACAGGTGCTGCTTACCATCCGCCTAAAGCGGTTATGAGGCCACCAGAGACCGTGTCTGGGTCTCTCAGGGTTTGTCCCTCTCTGCAGCGTCGTAGGAGCTGACAGGAAATGGCTGCGGCGTCCTGACGAGAGGAGGGAGCCGTGGGCGTAGCCGAGGTGCTCACACTGTGCACAGTGAGGGGGGTGGAGTATGGAAATCATATTCCAGCCCTCAGTGCTGCTCTTCCGTGCAGCGTCCCACCCTTCCCCTGCCTGTCAGGGCTGAGGGCGGGAGAAAAGGGAAACTAGGCCGCAAGCCAAGCCGGGGACTCGAGTATAAGCGTGGCCGCCGTAAAAGCGCGGCCAACGCCGAAGTCCCCGGCGAACTACAAGTCCCAGCCGCGCCGCAGTTTCCCATGGCAGCGGCGGTTAGCGCGGTAGCCCCTACATATAAACACACTCAGCGACGCTGAGTGTGTAATGGCACAGTTTAACCCGGTCCCCCGGTGCACTAGCACACCCAGCAAAGCTGAGGTGTTGCCGTGCGCGGTCCCCACAGGGATACAGAGTACCTTCACGTAGCAGGGCCATGTCCCTGAACGGTACCCGGCTCCTATCCAGCAGTCTCCACAGGAGTTGTGGATGAAGCACGGTCTCAGTGCCTGGAGACCGATAGGATCCCACTTCACCCAGAGCCCTGAGGGGGATGGGGAAGGAAAGCAGCATGTGGGCTCCAGCCTCTGTACCCGCAATGGATACCTCAACCTTAACTACACCGCCGACAAGAGTGGGGTGAGAAGGGAGCATGCTGGGGGCCCTATATGGGCCCACTTTTCTTCCAACCGACATAGTCAGCAGCTGCTGCTGACCAATCTGTGGAGCTGTGCTGTGCGTGTCTGACCTTCGCACAAAGCAAAAAACTGAGGAGCCCGTGGGAGCACGGGGGGTGTATAGGCAGAAGGGGAGGGGCTTAACACTTTTGAGTGTAATACTTTGTGCGGCCTCCGGAGGCATAGCCTATACACCCAATTGTCTGGGTCTCCCAATAGAGCGACAAAGAAATTTACTAGTTGACCAGAAATAGTCTTTAAACACCTGAATTTGCCATGATAGCCTAATAATGTGCATTGGCTAGCGCTGATCATCATGTAACGACTAGATACTGTATTTTACATGCAAATGTGAAGGCGGCCTGAGCGAACAGCGGGGCTGCAGCAGCCCCTCCGGTACATGATACGGGCACGTCATACCTTCTCAAACAGGGGATAGTACAGGGCGGCATATTTTCTTTCCAGCTCATGCACCTCTTCATAGAATTTCGCTTCTATGTGTGCACATTTCTCCTGAAGTTGCTTCAGCGCATTGATTCTCCTCTTCACAGCTTTGGGTAAACTGTTTGGGAAAGAGGGGAGGGGGGGGGGGGGGGAACAAAAAAAAAAAAAAACACACCCAGTTATATTTGACCATTTCACAATCACCACCCTACCCCAAATCATGCCATGGAGCCCTTATGTGAAGGGTTTTGAGAAGCTTAGGGAGGGGGGGGGGGGCAGGGAGACAAATCACAGCTGCAATAAAAAAAAAAAAAAAAAAAAAAAAAAAAAAAAAAACACACACGACTAAAAGCCACTACAGTATTTATGACATCGGCGCAAATTCTGTTGACAAGATTTGTAAAAGGGTCTTGAAACAAGTGTCAATTGACAATACAAATCCATGGGTGATCATTCTAGCAGGCGGTTTGGCTGTGTTAGGGTATGTGCGCACGTTGCGTACTAGCCCAGCACCGTAAAAGGTGCGCTTCAGAGCGCAGCTGAAAAGCTCCGTTCTGAGGCGCATGGTGCCGGCGAGAACGTGCGCTCTGCCTGCAGCTCCTGCCATAGACAGAGCAGGAACTGCCGGCAAAGCGCACGGAAGAAGTGACATGTCACTTCTTTTTACGCAGCACTTCGGCAGTAGCCGAAGCGCTGCGTTGTAATATGCCACGTGCGCACGGCCCCTGCACAATCTCCATAGATTGTGCAGGGGACGCAGGACGCATGCAGTTACGCTGCGCTACAAAGCGCAGCGTAAATGCATGAATTTACGCAACGTGCGCACATAGCCTAAATCTGCTTTCACACATCCGTTTTTCACCGTGCGGCACAATCCGAAAAAAACCCGGAAAGAACGGATCCGGTGTGTATTGCCACTGGATCCGTTCTTTCCCCCATAGACTTGTATTAGCACCGGATTGTGCCGCATGGCCTTGTGTTGCATCCGGCTTTTGCCGGATCCGGCTTAAATAGCCGATCCGGCGGCCAGATTGAACGCTGCTTGCAGCGTTTTTTTGTCTCTCGCAAAAAAAACGTACGGCGCCGGATCCGGTGCCATGCAGCGCAAGTTACAATGAAAGCCTATGGGCGCCGGATCAGTCATCATCCGGCATATGACAGACTCCAACGACTGTTCCAGTAGCACAATGGATCCATCAAAAAACGGAAGGAACGCATGGAAAAACCTGATGCAACTGATCCGTTTTTTCGCTGGATCCGTTGCATCAGTTTTTTTGCCGGATTGTGCCGCACGGCAAAAAAACAAAAAAACGGATCTGTGAAAGCAGCCTTAGGCAAATCTGGAGATACCCTTGTTTGCCAGAAGTATATAAAAGTGATCCCTGTGGCTCCTAAGCCTTGTCAAGGTGTGCTGGGAGCTGTAGTTCTGCAGTGGATGACGACCAGCATAACTATAGTATATCTATACCTGGGATGACAGTTCAAATCTGATTAAAAGGCTCGCACACTGACGAGTCCCGGCGTTAAAGGTACTCAATATCCGACAGACACCAAGCACCTTCATGGAACAGCTGTTATTAAATATTAACATTGAATGGAGCTAAACGGCCCAGTGTAAATGTGTAGCTACCACAGATTGCAGATCAGCTGCTTTATCACAGAAGCCGATCTGCAGGTCTCCGCTGTTAGGCTACTTTCACACATCAGTTTTCTGTATTCAGGCACAGTCCTTTTTTTTCCTGATCCAACGGATCCTGAAAAAAAAAGTGAAAACCGTATCCACCGGATCCGTTTTTTAACGGATCCGTTAAAAAACGGATTCGGTGGATACGGTTTGCATCCGTTTTTGCATCCTTTTCGTCCGTTTTTTGGCTGGATCCGTTTTGTTAATTACATTGGAGCATGCTCAGTTTAGAAAAACGGATCCGGCGGCCGCATCCGTTTTTTACCGCATTACGCCGGATCCGGCGTCCATAGGCTTCTATTGTAAAACACGCCGTATCGCGCCGGATCCGGCGCGATGCGGTTTTTTTTGCCGGACAAAAAAACGTTGCAAGCTACGTTGCCTCCGGCCGCCGCTTTAACTAATTTTGCCGCATCCGGAAAAAAACGGATGCAACGCAAAGCCATCCGGTACAATCCGGTAACAATGCAAGTCTATGGGGAAAAAACGGATGCGGTACCGGATCCGTTTTACCCGTTTTTTTTCCGGATTGAACCTGATGGCAAAAAACTGATGTGTGAAAGTAGCCTAACATGCAGAATGGAGCTGTGACGTACCTCCATTAAATGCCTGATCGGTGGGGGTGGTGGATCCCCAGAGATCTGATAGATCAATATTATATGCCAAGATAACTGCTTTAAACTAAGCACTTTGCATGGAGGCGATTAGTGTACAGCGCTCTGCAATACATGGGTGCTATAAATGGAATATACACGAGCGGAAACCTTACGATGATCGTTTGTCAACTGTGTTCCTCTTATGTTGACATTTAGCTGCTGACCTGAAAAATGTTACTCACAGTCCCAGGGTCACTTACGTTTCGATGTAGCTGGACGGTGTCTGAGAGACGCTGTCGAGCCTTTCCTGAAGGGCAGCGAGAACCTGAGGATTCTGCATTATCTGATCGGCCAGTTTTTCTGTTGACAAACAATAGAAATATCAGCCATGGATCAGTACAGTGATAACGTCTCCCTCTCGTGTTATATCGCTCCGTCCACCTAATAGAGGAGGATCGCGTCCTTTTGCTCTCTGACAGGTTTGTATACCCTTTTATCTTGATACCTCCTTTTATAAGCTCAGTCCCAAAAATGTATTAGAAAAAGGAGTCAAGACTGCCCTTTTGGAAATCCAGTCCCATGAACTCCAAAAATCCATCAGCAAACAATAGAAATGGTGCGTGAAGAATCCGTGCATTACCAGTGTAACGTCAGATGAATGGAGACACAGGAGAGGGCGATGTACACAACTGCTACCGTGCATATAATGCTAATAGCCACAGGCCTGTATTACCCTGCATAGTGCCCTTGTGACACAATGTGTGCCCCCCCCCCCTAGGAAACTACTGTATATACTAGAGTATTAGCCAATCCAAATCTAAGCCAAGGCCCCTAATGTTACTACAAAAGACTGGGAAGACTTATTGACTCGAGTATAAGCCTAGGGTGGTAAATGCAGCAGCTACTGGTGAATTTCAAGAATAAAAATATATACCGGTAAAATGTAATATTCTCCATAGTAATGTGCCCTGCAGTAATGTGCCCATCCTTTAGTAATGTTCTCATTCCGGTTCCCTTCTTGTCCCCTATGATACAAGTGTGTGACACACACACACACACACACACACACACACACACACACACACACACACACACACACACACACACACACACACACACACACACACACACACACACACACACACACACACACACACACACACACACACACACACACACACACACACACACACACACACACACACACACACACACACACAGCGGTGTGCTTACCTGCTCCTTGTAGTCTGCAGGCACACAGACCCCTCCGTGATAGTGTCCGGTGAATGGAGCCGCTGCAGCCATGGTTTTACCAAAACCATGACGGCAGCGTCTCCATGCACCAGACACGATCATCGAGGGGCGTTTCTTGCAGTCCGCAGGCACATAGTCCCCTCGGTGGTCTCATCCAGCGCACGGGGCCACTGCTGGAGGCTGCAGTCATAGCTTTACTGCAGTTCAATGCTTTGCAGCACCGTAAAGCATTCAACTGCAGTAAAGCCTGACAGCGGCGGAGGGCCCGTGCACCAGCCGTGATCAAGGGGTGCTTCTTGCAGTCCGCAGGCACATAGACCCCTTGATGATTTCATCCCATGCACAGAGCTGCCGCTGCTGTCAATCCTTTACTGCAGTTGAATGCTTTACTGCGCAAAGCATTCAACCGCAGTAAAGCCCTGACGGCAGTGGTGGCTCTGCACGGGACAAGATCACCTAGGGGGTCTGTGTGCCTACAAGCTGCAAGAAGCAGCTAAGGACACCATAGGAACGGAGGATAGGAGAGTAATTTTTTTTTTATGTGGGAACCACACTCAAGGGGGGGCATTTTCAGCATAAAAAAAAAAAACAAAAAAAAAAAACACACCACTGGGCTGGAAATCTTGACTTAGGCTCACATCAGTGGTATTTTGTCGCAAAACCGGATCCGTTACAACTGCGTTTCAGTTCAATTCATTTCCAATGGAATCTCGGCAACATGTGGTCACATGAAGTTGTGTGTGACGCTCGCAACCTCATCTTGCCACGATTGCATTGGAAATGAATTGAAAAGCATTTGTAATGGATTCGGTTTTGCGGCAAAATACCGCTGATGTGAAGTGGGCCTTATACTAGAATATATACCGTATGTTCCAAAGGGTTCAAGAAAAACCCTCCAAATAAAATATTGCCAATGGGTGTGGTATCACTGGTCTAGGTAATACAAGAAAAGGGAATTTTGTTACTTACCGTAAATTCCTTTTCTTCTAGCTCTTATTGGGAGACCCAGACGATTGGGTGTATAGCACTGCCTCCGGAGGCCACACAAAGCAACTACACCAAAAAGTGTAAGGCCCCTCCCCTTCTGGCTATACACCCCCAGTGGGATCACTGGCTCACCAGTTTTAGTGCAAAAGCAAGAAGGAGGAAAGCCAATAACTGGTTTAAACAAATTCACTCCGAGTAACATCGGAGAACTGAAAACCGTTCAACATGAACAACATGTGTACCCGCAAACAAACCAACAATCCCGAAGGACAACAGGGCGGGTGCTGGGTCTCCCAATAAGAGCTAGAAGAAAAGGAATTTACGGTAAGTAACAAAATTCCCTTCTTCTTCGGCGCTCTATTGGGAGACCCAGACGATTGGGACGTCCAAAAGCTGTCCCTGGGTGGGTAAAGAAATACCTCATGTTAGAGCTGCAAGACAGCCCTCCCCTACGGGGAGGCAACTGCCGCCTGCAGGACTCTTCTACCTAGGCTGGCGTCCGCCGAAGCATAGGTATGCACCTGATAATGTTTGGTGAAAGTGTGCAGACTCGACCAGGTGGCTGCCTGGCACACCTGTTGAGCCGTAGCCTGGTGTCGCAATGCCCAGGACGCACCCACGGCTCTGGTAGAATGGGCCTTCAGCCCTGATGGAACCTGAAGCCCCGCAGAACGGTAGGCTTCAAGAATTGGTTCTTTGATCCATCGAGCCAGGGTGGCCTTAGAAGCCTGCGACCCTTTGCGCTTACCAGCGACAAGGACAAAGAGTGCATCCGAACGGCGCAGGGGCGCTGTGCGGGAAATGTAGATTCTGAGTGCTCTCACCAGATCTAACAAATGTAAATCCTTCTCATACCGATGAACTGCATGAGGACAAAACGAAGGCAAAAAGATATCCTGATTAAGATGAAAAGAGGATACCACCTTCGGGAGAAACTCCTGAATGGGGCGCAGCACTACCTTGTCCTGGTGGAAGACCAGGAAGGGAGCCTTGGAAGACAACGCTGCTAGCTCAGACACTCTCCGAAGAGATGTGATCGCTACCAGAAAAGCCACTTTCTGTGAAAGTCTAGAAAGTGAAACCTCCTTCAGAGGCTCGAAGGGCGGCTTCTGGAGGGCAACTAGTACCCTGTTCAGATCCCATGGATCTAACGGCCGCTTGTACGGGGGAACTATATGGCAAACCCCCTGTAGGAACGTGCGCACCTTAGAAAGTCGTGCTAGACGCTTCTGAAAAAAGACGGATAGCGCCGAGACTTGCCCTTTAAGGGAGCCGAGCGACAAACCTTTTTCTAACCCAGATTGGAGGAAAGAAAGAAGGGTAGGTAATGCAAATAGCCAGGGAGACACTCCCTGAGCAGAGCACCAGGATAAGAATATCCTCCACGTTCTGTGGTAGATCTTAGCAGACGTGGGCTTCCTAGCCTGTCTCATGGTGGCAACGACCCCTTGGGATAAGCCTGAAGACGCTAGGATCCAGGACTCAATGGCCACGCAGTCAGGTTGAGGGCCGCAGAATTCCGATGGAAAAACGGCCCTTGGGACAGTAAGTCTGGTCGGTCTGGTAGTGCCCACGGTTGGCCGACCGTGAGATGCCACAGATCCGGATACCACGCCCTCCTCGGCCAGTCTGGAGCGACGAGTATGACGCGGCTGCAGTCGGATCTGATCTTGCGTAGCACTCTGGGCAAGAGTGCCAGAGGTGGAAACACATAAGGGAGCCGGAACTGCGACCAATCTTGCACTAGGGCGTCTGCTGCTAGAGCTCTTTGATCGCGAGACCGTGCCATGAATGTTGGGACCTTGTTGTTGTGCCGGGACGCCATTAGGTCGACGTCCGGCCTTCCCCATCGGCGACAGATTTCCTGAAACACGTCCGGGTGAAGGGACCATTCCCCTGCGTCCATGCCCTGGCGACTGAGGAAGTCTGCCTCCCAGTTTTCTACGCCGGGGATGTGAACTGCGGATATGGTGGAGGCCGTGGCTTCCACCCACATCATAATGCGCCGGACTTCCTGGAAGGCTTGCCGACTGCGAGTCCCTCCTTGGTGATTGATGTATGCCACCGCTGTGGAGTTGTCCGATTGAATTCGGATCTGCTTCCCTTCCAGCCACTGCTGGAAGGCTAGTAGGGCAAGAAACACTGCTCTGATTTCCAGAACATTGATCTGAAGGGTGGACTCCTGCTGAGTCCACGTACCCTGAGCCCTGTGGTGGAGAAACACTGCTCCCCACCCTGACAGACTTGCGTCTGTCGTGACCACCGCCCAGGACGGTGGTAGGAAGGATCTTCCCTGTGATAATGAGGTGGACAGGAGCCACCACTGCAGAGAGTCCTTGGTCGTCTGGGAAAGGAAGACTTTCCTGTCCAGGGATGTCGACTTCCCGTCCCATTGGCGGAGAATGTCCCATTGAAGTGGACGCAGATGAAACTGCGCAAACGGAACCGCCTCTATTGCCGCCACCATCTTCCCGAGGAAGTGCATGAGGCGTCTTAAGGAGTGCGACTGACCCTGAAGGAGAGCCTGCACCCCTGTCTGTAGTGACCGCTGCTTGCTCAGCGGAAGCTTCACTATCGCTGAGAGAGTATGAAACTCCATGCCAAGATACGTTAGTGATTGGGTCGGTGACAGATTTGACTTTGGGAAGTTGATGATCCACCCGAACGCCTGGAGAGTCTCCAGTGCAAAATTCAGGCTGAGTTGGCATGCCTCCTGAGAGGGTGCCTTGACTAGTAGATCGTCCAAGTAAGGGATCACAGAGTGTCCGTGAGAGTGCAAGACTGCTACCACTGCCGCCATGATCTTGGTGAACACCCGGGGGGCTGTCGCCAGACCAAATGGCAGAGCCACGAACTGAAGATGTTCGTCTCCTATGACGAAGCGCAGAAAGCGTTGGTGTTCCGTAGCAATCGGCACGTGGAGATAAGCATCTTTGATGTCTATTGATGCTAGGAAATCTCCTTGGGACATTGAGGCAATGACTGAGCGGAGGGATTCCATCCGGAACCGCCTGGCGTTCACATGCTTGTTGAGCAGTTTTAGGTCCAGAACAGGACGGAAGGAGCCGTCCTTTTTTGGAACCACAAAGAGATTGGAGTAAAATCCTCGCCCCCGTTCTAGAGGGGGGACAGGGATCACGACTCCTTCTGCTCTTAGAGAGTCCACCGCCTGCAGCAGGGCATCTGCTCGGTTGGGGTGTGGGGAGGTTCTGAAGAACCGAAGTGGAGGCCGAGAACTGAACTCGATTCTGTACCCGCGAGACAAAATGTCTGTCACCCACCGGTCTTTGACCTGAGACAGCCAAATGTCGCAAAAGCGGGAGAGCCTGCCACCGACCGAGGATGCGGAGGGAGGAGGCCGAAAGTCATGAGGTAGCCGCCTTGGAAGCGGTTCCTCCATTTGCTTTCCTGGGGCGTGAGTGAGCCCGCCAGGAATCTGAGCTCCCTTGTCCTTTGAGTCCCTTTGGACGAGGAGAATTGGGGCTTGCCCGAGCCTCGAAAGGACCGAAACCTCGACTGCCACTTTTTCTGTTGAGGTTTACTTGCTCTGGGCTGTGGTAAGGAAGAGTCCTTACCCTTGGACTGTTTTATGATTTCAGCCAATGGCTCACCAAACAGTCTGTCTCTAGATAATGGCAAGCTGGTTAAGCATTTTTTGGAACTAGCATCTGCTTTCCAGTCCTTTAACCATAAGGCTCTGCGCAAAACCACAGAATTGGCGGCCGCCATAGAGGTACGGCTCGTAGATTCTAGGACAGCATTGATAGCATAAGTCGCAAACGCAGACATTTGCGAAGTTAGGGACGCCACCTGTGGCACTGCTGGATGTATGAAAGCATCCACCTGTGCTAAACCAGCTGAAATAGCTTGGAGTGCCCACACGGCCGCGAATGCTGGAGCAAACGACGCGCCGATAGCTTCATAGACAGATTTCAACCAAAGGTCCATCTGTCTGTCGTTGGCATCTTTAAGTGAAGCGCCATCCTCTACTGCGACTATGGATCTAGCCGCAAGCTTGGAAATTGGGGGGGGATCAACCTTTGGGCACTGGGTCCAGCGTTTGGCCACTTCAGCGGGAAAAGGATAACGGGTATCCTTAGAACGTTTAGAGAAACGCTTGTCTGGATGAGCGTCGTGCTTCTGGATAGATTCTCTGAAGTCAGAGTGGTCCAAAAAAGCACTTAATTTACGCTTGGGATATAGGAAATGGAACTTCTCCTGCTGTGCAGCTGCCTCCTCTGCTGAAGGAGCTGGGGGAGAAATATCCAACAGTATTAATCGCCGATATAAGGTCATTAACCATGGCGTCACCCTCAGGGGCATCCAGATTGAGAGGGGCCTCAGGATTAGAATCCTGATCACCGTCCTCAGTCTCATCACAGAGAGATTCTTCTCGCTGAGACCCTGAGCAGTGTGATGACGTGGAGGGTCTTTCCCAGCGAGCTCGCTTAGGCTGCCTGGGACTGTCATCTGAGTCAGACTTCAGCTTGTGATGCTTGAGACCCCCTTGAAGTACGGATTAGTTCCAACTGAGGGGGACCAGAGAGCATAGCCACAGCAGTGTCCATGGTCTGAGGAACTGGCCTGGCCTGCAAGGTCTCCAGGATTTTTGTCATAGTCACAGACATTTTATCAGCAAACACTGCAAAGTCTGTCCCCGTCACCGGGGCAGGGCTCACAGGCGTCTCTGCCTGGGCTACCACCACAATAGGCTCTGGCTGACGAAGTGCCACTGGGACTGAACATTGCACACAATGTGAATCATTGGAGCCTGCCGGTAGATCAGCCCCACATGCAGCACAAACAGTGCACACAGCCCGTGCCTTGGCAGCCTTGCGTTTTGCGGATGACATGTTGCTGCCTCCTCAGAGCAGTACAGGGTGTCCAGCCAAGAAGCGACCTACAGTGCAACTATATATATATATATATATATATATATATATATATATATATATATATATATATATATATATATATATATATATATATATATATATATATATATATATATATATATATATATATATATATATATATATATATATATATATATATATATGGTACCGAGATAAAAGTACACTAATATATCACTGAGGCACTAGTGGGGCCAGCACTACTGTGCAGCTTACCGCCCGCTTAGGAGCGGTGTGTGGTCGCCAGAAATCCCTCTAGTCTGGGTCTCCCAGAGCCTGCTGCCTCTCTCCAGCCAGATCGCATGTGTAATGGCTGCCGGCGTCCTTGTGGAGAGGTGGGGCGGGCCCTGGGCGTACACCGACGAAGAGCGGGAAGTCTGCTTCCCCTTGTGCCTAGTGAGAGGGCTGGAGCATGTAAATAAGGCTCCAGCCCTCGGCGCTGCCTATTGAGCAGCGTCTCTCCCCTACCCTGATTGACAGGGTGGGGGCGGGAACGAAGCGGCGCTAGGCCGCAGAAGCCGGGGGCTAAAGTTAGAAGCGCCGCCGCCGTAAAAGCGCGGTCGGCGCAAAGCCCCCGGCGCACCACAAGTCGCAGCTGCGCCGCCGCTCCAGGAGCGGTCGGCGCAGTAGTTCCCAATACACAACGTCACTCAGCAAAGCTGCAGTGACCTAACCCCCAGCGTACCGCGCCACTGTCCCCGGCGCACTACAACGCTCAGCAAGCCCTGAGAGTGTCCGTGCCTGCCGGGGACACAGAGTACCTGAAAGTTGCAGGGCCTTGTCCCTGAACGGCACTCCAGCTCCACATCCAGCAGGTTCTATGGGTCTGTGGATGGAGCCCGGCCCCAGGGCTTGGGGGCCGGCAAGATCCCACTTCCACAGAGCCCTAAGGGGATGTGGAAGGAAAACAGCATGTGGGCTCCAGCCTCCGTACCAGCAATAGGTACCTCAACCTTACAAGCACCAACCGCGGGTGAGAAGGGAGCATGCTGGGGGCCCCATATGGGCCCTCTTTTCTTCCATCCGATAGAGCCAGCAGCTACTGCTGACTACAAACAGTGGAGCTATGCGTGGATGTCTGACCTCCTTCGCACAAAGCAGAAAACTGGTGAGCCAGTGATCCCACTGGGGGTGTATAGCCAGAAGGGGAGGGGCCTTACACTTTTTGGTGTAGTTGCTTTGTGTGGCCTCCGGAGGCAGTGCTATACACCCAATCGTCTGGGTCTCCCAATAGAGCGCCGAAGAAAATGATAATTTGCCTTAAGCCAGAATGATAAAGTATCTCACCCCTCCCTCCAATATCCCTGTATTTGTCACGTGCAATCTACATAGGACCGCTGCAGCCAATCACTGGCTACAGTAGTAAAATCAACATAGAAGGCACAAGATCGATGGGAGCAGTAGGGAGCACCGCAGAGGTGCTAGAGTCAAAAGGCTCATCTTATAAGTGATGCAAGTTTTGAGATATTATGGCAGTCACCCTTATTTTGTCATCAAGCAAGTTTGCATTGTGCCTGGAAATCCTTTTAAAAAAGGGTTTTGTTTTCCACCAGAATTGCAAGTTATCCCCCCCACGCCCCCCTCTGCACTTTACTGACTGATGGGACCTCCAGAGAGTGTGGTGCAGAAGCCCCTGTTAATGGACCAGAGAAGGCAATGCTTAACCTTTCCTCAACTCATTATCTAAGGGACTGCTCCCAAGAGCACATCGGATCAGGATATAAGGAGGCTCCAGCAGTCACTATTCCATTGTAAAACTTGCAATTCTGGGAATACTACTTTAATGCCACACACTGAATTATAATGCAATGATATTAAATATGTTGATAGTGTATGGTATTTCCTAGCAGCGCCTCACCTTTCTTATCACCTGCATGTTTATTCCCTTCCATGGGCGCTCCAGCAGTTGTCAGCTTTGCTGCAGAAGAAAACAGAAAAGGTTCAGTCGATACTTCTCATACGTAAGAGAGCCTTTACCACCACTCAGGTCCAGCGCTACACCCCCCCCCCTCCCCACAAGATATCCCCCTCTCCCCCCATTAACCACATCTCAGGGAACATGGTGACTCAGTGGTTAGCACTGCAGTCTTGTGGTGACTCAGTGGTTAGCACTGCAGTCTTGTGGTGGCTCAGTGGTTAGCACTGCAGCCTTGCAGCACTAGGGTCCTGGGTTCAAATCCCACCAAGGACACCATCTGCAAGGAGTTTGTATGTTCTCACCGTGTTTGCGTGGGTTTCCTCCGGTTTCCTCCCACACTCCAATAACATACAGATAGGGACTCTAAATTGTGAGCCCCAATGGGGACAGAGTTGCCAATGTATGTAAAGCGCTGTGGAATTAATAGTGCTATATAAATTAATAAAATTATTATTATTATCTCAGCACATAGAGCCCAAGGTTAGGGGGTCAGAGAGGCCACAAATCATTAGAATGCAGAGTTCCTCCATGTGCTGAGATCTATGGGCAGGATATATAGTCCAAACGTCTCTGAAAGGTCTTGGCTCCTGTGAGAGGGGTACAGGCCTTTAATTCTAGTGCTTGGTACAGGTCACAGCTTGTAGGAGGCCATTCATTTTTAGAGGTCATTGTAAGACTGCAGCGACTATTAAAGGTGCTCATTTGATTAACAAAATGTTACGAGACGCGTCTCCTCCCAAGTGATAATCTGCTGCATAAAAGACGTGTAGGAGATTGAAATGGAGCAGATCAGCCCTGTGTGGAGCAATGCACACAGGACACAGACCGGTCCTACCAGTTTAGGATCCACTTCAGGGTTCATGTGCTACAGCCATGACCTGGGACGTGCCCAGCACCGCAGAGACACCAGGACAGGTCTTAAAAAGGGAACCTGTCCGGTCCAATATGCACCCAGAGCCACGCGCAGTTCTAGGTGCATATTGCTAATCCCTGCCTAACCGTCCCTGTATACAAGAGATCTGTATATAAAGAGATCTTATATCGTATGCTAATGAGCGTGGGGACTAGTCGGCCAGATTAGCATGTTAGTACCCCCCTGTGGGTGTACTAGTATGCTAATGAATGCGCAGCGTCACAGGATGATCTCACTCACCCCTCCACCGCCATCGCGCGCCCAACACTGGATTTCAGCTCAGTGCACATGACCCCGGAGGTTCGGTCATGCGCACTACTTCAGTTTGAAGCTAGGACGTGTACACCCGGCTTCATAGTGCGCATGCCCCAAACTTCGGGGTCATGCACACTGAGCCGAAATCCAGTGTCAGACGCAATGGCGGCGGAGAGGTGAGCAAGATCATCCTCTGACACATTCATCAGCATGTTAATACCCCTTGTAGGTGTACTAACATGCTAATGGGGACGACTAGCCAGGGGAACTAACGCCCAGGGGACTAGTCCCCGAGATCATTAGCAAAGGTAAAAGATCTTAAGAAACCTTTCCTATAGATCTCTTTATCTATGCTAGTGTATACAGGGACGGTTAGGCCAGGATTAGCAATATACACCCAGAACTGCTCGTGGTACTGGGTGCATATTGCACCTGACAGGTTCCCTTTAAATTATAAATATGAAGGGGCTTCAAAGTAAATTTTCATTTCAATGCATCCAAAATAAAACATGACTAATAACCTTGATTCTATTTAATAAATATCTTATACTTTTTAGTGCACACAGCTCCCCATACGAGCCATGTGTCTCCATGGTTACACAATATAAACAAACTGCTACAGGAAGATTTTAATCATTCATCGGGCAGATCCCGGCCTGTTTAGGTGTGCCGATAAATCGGAAAAGAGCATTTCTAGTCTTCTATACTCTTGACGATTAGGCAGCTGGTTGGGTTTGCCGAAGCACTCAAGCTAGGTTTATAGAAAACCGGGACTTTTCAGGTACTGAAGTGGTGAGCCGACATCGCCCGCTGTCCTGATGAGGGTTCATCCACCACCCCCCCATAAAGCTCAGAGGCTATCTGCAAATGAGCAATGTTATCCTGAAGGAAAAAGCCGTCTGCGGAGAGGGGTCTGCATGAGACAACACTACAAGTATGAAGGGGGATGCGGAGAAGAACTAGAGATGCTGCACCAAGATATTAAATGGCTGATAACAGGGAACAACCGATTGCATTCAAGTCTGAAGAGGCCGACTTTATTTCACATGGCAGAGGCGGCTGCCCAGCTGTCCGGGAGGCTGCAAACTCCCAATACAGGAATGCGCTAACATTAGGGACAAAGGCTCCTTTCTTCAATGGCCGCACGATTTTCGGTAGTGGCAATGATTTGCCCTCGGCCTGCAATATTATTATTATTATTATTATTATTATTATTATTTATTATTATAGCGCCATTTATTCCATGGCGCTTTACAAGTGAAAGAGGGTATACGTACAACAATCATTAACAGTACAAGACAGACTGGTATAGGAGGAGAGAGATCCGATTCCCACGCACAACATTAAAGTTGTATTTGTACTTTGGACATTAGATATAAATACCATGAACATGTGCCCGGGCCATGTGTGCCCGCTGTGCCAGTCCTGGCCTATTAATAACTTCACACACTTTGCCCTGCAGCACATGTGCCGCACGTGTAGGATTACAGGGGTCGCTCACATGACAGCTGCCACCACTAATGTGGCAAGTACAGCAATACAAGAGGGAACTGGGCCCTTTAAATTAGGATGGCTGTGCCCTGACTGGGCATTACCAAGGTGGGGACTTCATGCCACATAATGCTGGCACAGTACAGTGCTACAGCAAAGAGACCATGAAAACTGCTCTGCGGGTAGGTATGGAGAGGGCCCATACCAGCCTCCATAAAGAGAGCCATGTGCAACTATACACAGCACCCACTGCAGGAAGTGTGTGTGTATGGGGGTGCACAGGTCAGGGTGGCAGGAGGCCTCAATGGTGGCTGTGGGCACATGTTGGAGAGGGGAGGGGGCATTACAAGGCCATCTGTAACAAATTTTGCAGGGAGGGTGGGGGTTTAGGGCGATAGGAGGCCAGCTGTGGGCACACGGCGGTGCGGCAGGAGGCCCTGATGCTAGCACATGTCTGGTGTGCGGGGCAGGAGTTGTCAGCAAAGTAGGAGGTCTGTTGTGGGCACATCAGGGCAGCAGGAGGCCCCCGCTGCCAGCATATGGGAGGGGCGGGGTGGGGTGGCAGGAGGCCAGCTATGGGCACATCAGGGCACAAGGAGGCCCCACTGCCAGCATATGTCAGGGGTGGGGTGGAAGGAGGCCCTGCTGCTGGCACATGCCCGGAGTGGTGGGCCTCACTGCCAGCACATGACAAGGGTGGGGGGCAGCAGGAGGCCAGCTGTGGGCACATCGGGCAATAGAAGGCCCTGCTGCTGGCACATCTGGGGTGGGGGGCAGCAGGCCAGCTGTGGGCACATCGGGCGGTAGGAGGCCCTGGTGGCGGCTGTAGACCCAGGTCAGGGCGGCAGGATGCCCCACTGCTAGCACATGTCGGAGGGAGGACGGCACGAGTTGTCAGGACGGAGGTAGGCCCCGCTGTGGGTGACAGGAGGCAGTGTGTGGGCACACGGGTGGGGGATGGGGCAGCAGACCGGCTGGGGGCACATGTCGGAGGGGGGCTGGCTACGGGCAAGTCAGGGCAGCTGGGGGCACATGTCGTCACGGGTCGGCAGGAGGCCACACTGACAGCACATGTCCGGGGTGCCGGGCAGGAGTTGGCATGGCAGCTGTAGGCCGGCTGTGGGCACATGTCGGGGCTCAGCACGGGTGAGTGTCCGGTCACTGTGAGGGGCAGTCAGTGGGGCGCACGGTGCGGAGCTGTCAGGAGTTCAGGTGGTGCCCGGCTCCGGCCTACACCCGGCGCCGCCATTATTCCTCACACAGCCCCCTCCCGTCACGCCCGCTCTCTCGGCCCCGCACACGTCCCCCGCCACATCCTCGCTGCCGGTCGCACCCGCTTACCAGCCGCCTCAGATCTCCGCACTCTGTTGCTCAGCGCCTGCCAGGCACGGCTCAAACACGGTGGCAATAATTGGTTGGGGCGGAATGACGCAAATACGTAACCTGGCGCTGATTGGTGGACGCAATGTCACTCCTGCAGTCACGTGATCATCAGGCGCTGCAGCTGCCGCTCATATAGTGTCCATGCTGCCTGCGGTACTAATGGCAGATACATCGCCACTATATATTACTTATATACTGCCCCCTGTATTACATATATAAATACCGCCCCCTATATTACATATATACCGCCCCCTATACTACATATATACCGCCCCCTATACTACATATATACCGCCCCCCTATATTACATATACACCGCCCCCTATATTACATATATACCGCCCCCTATATTACATATATACCGCCCCTATACTACATATATACCGCCCCCCTATATTACATATACACCGCCCCCTATATTACATATACACCGCCCACTGTACTATATATACAATGTACACATATATACCGCCCACTGTACTATATATACAATGTACACATATATACCGCCCACTGTACTATATATACAATGTACACATATATACCGCCCCCTATACTACATATATACCGCCCCCTATACTACATATATACCGCCCCTATACTACATATATACCGCCCCCTATATTACATATACACCGCCCCCTATATTACATATATACCGCCCCCTATACTACATATATACCGCCCCTATACTACATATATACCGCCCCCCTATATTACATATACACCGCCCCCTATATTACATATATACCGCCCCCTATATTACATATATACCGCCCCTATACTACATATATACCGCCCCCTATATTACATATACACCGCCCCTATATTACATATACACCGCCCACTGTACTATATATACAATGTACACATATATACCGCCCACTGTACTATATATACAATGTACACATATATACTGCCCACTGTACTATATATACAATGTTCACATATATACCGCCCACTGTACTATATATACAATGTACACATATATACCGCCCACTGTACTATATATACAATGTACACATATATACCGCCCACTGTACTATATATACAATGTACACATATATACCGCCCACTGTACTATATATACAATGTTCACATACATACCGCCCACTGTACTATATATACAATGTTCACATACATACCGCCCACTGTACTATATATACAATGTACACATGTATACCGCCCACTGTACTATATATACAATGTACACATGTATACCGCCCACTGTACTATATATACAATGTACACATATATACCGCCCACTGTACTATATATACAATATTCACATATATACCGCCCACTGTACTATATATACAATGTACACATATATACCGCCCACTGTACTATATATACAATGTACACATATATACCGCCCACTGTACTATATATACAATGTACACATATATACCGCCCACTGTACTATATATACAATGTTCACATACATACCGCCCACTGTACTATATATACAATGTACACATGTATACCGCCCACTGTACTATATATACAATGTACACATGTATACCGCCCACTGTACTATATATACAATGTACACATGTATACCGCCCACTGTATTATATATACAATGTACACATATATACCGCCCACTGTACTATATATACAATGTACACATATATACCACCCATTGTAATATATATATACAATGTACATATATATACTGCCCACTGTACTATATATACAATGTACACATATATACCGCCCACTGTACTATATATACAATGTACACATATATACCGCCCACTGTACTATATATACAATGTACACATATATACCGCCCACTGTAATATATATATACAATGTACATATATATACTGCCCACTGTACTATATATACAATGTACACATATATACCACCCACTGTACTATATATATATATATATATATACAATGTACACATATATACCGCCCACTGTACTATATATACAATGTACACATATATACCGCCCACTTTAACATATATACAATGTACACATATATACTGCCCACTGTACTATATATACAATGTACACATATATACCGCCCACTGTACTATATATACAATGTACACATATATACCGCCCACTGTAATATATACAATGTACACATATATACTGCCCACTGTACTATATATACAATGTACACATATATACCGCCCACTGTACTATAGATACAATGTACACATATATACCGCCCACTATATTACATATACTATGTACATATATAAGTGTGTGTATACATAAACATACCACTAACTGTACTATAGATAATGTGTACACGTACACACACATACTGTATATATACAGTATATATATTGCCCACTGTACTATGTATACTGTGTACATGTGCAGTATATATACACTACCCACTATAATATATATACAGTGTGTGACACATCTGCTGTTTTTTCCCTCCACTCTCTATACAGACACATCTGCAGGTTTTTACCTCCGCTCTCTATACAGACACATCTGCATGTTTTTTCCTCCACCCTTTATACAGACATATCTGCATGTTTTTCCCTTCCCTCGCTATACAAACACATCTGCATGTTTTTCCCTCCACTCTCTATAAAGACACATCTGCAGGTTTTTCCCTCCGCCCTCTATACAAACACATCTGCAGGTTTTCCCCTCCGCCCTCTATACAGACACATCTGCAGGTTTTTCCCTCCGCCCTCTATACAGACACATCTGCAGGATTTCCCTCCACTCTCTATACAGACAAATCTGCAGGTTTTTCCCTCCGCTCTCTATACAGACACATCTGCAGGTTTTTCCCTCCGCTCTCAATAAAGACACATCTACAGGTTTTTCCCTCCGCTCTCTATACAGACACATCTGCAGGTTTTCCCTCAGCTCTCTATACAGACACATCTGCAGGATTTCCCTCCGCTCTCTATGCAGACACATCTGCAGGTTTTTCCCTCCGCTCTCTATACAGACACATCTGCATGTTTTTCCCTCCGCTCTCTATACAGACACATCTGCAGGTTTTTCCCTCCGCTTTCTATAAAGACACATCTGCAGGTTTTTCTCATTATCTGACATGAAATCAGAATAAACCTTTCCCGTTTTAAGTCAATTAGGAACCAGAATTATTTCTATTTGCCAAATAACAGAATAATGAGAGAGAGAGAATGTTTTCAGGCATTTTTATTCCTTTCTGCACAGTGAAGTTCCCTCCATGTCATTAGTATTTGGTGGCATTGCCCTTACACTGTGTGATTTAGGGGACACATTTTGGATCATTCCAGAAGCTTCTCACAATAGTTGGTGGAATTTGGGTCGATTCCTCCTGACAGATCTGGTGTAGCTGAGCCATGTTTGTAGGTCGCCGCTCGCACCGGCCTTTTCAGCTTCGCCCATAAATTTTCAATAGGATTGAGATCAGGGCTTTGTGATGGCCACTCCAAAACATTGACTTTGTTAAAGGGTTATTCCCATCTCCAAGATCCTATCCCAATATGTAGTAGGTGTAATAATATTAGAAAATGCCTCCAATTAGAAATGTAGTATAGTTCTTCTGATTCACTATGTCTCTTACCTCATGTGCAGGGCATTGCAGGACCTTAGGTAGCGATGGTTATGACCACGCATATAGTCAGATAGTTGATTGTGGTCACAATCATGGATACCTAAGGTCCTGCAATGCCCTGCGCATGAGGTAAGCGACATACTGAATCAGAACGATACATCTCTAAATGGAGACACTTGCTAATATTATTATTACACCCACTACATATTGGGATAGGATCTTGGAGATGGGAATAACCCTTTAACCTTAAGCCACTTTGTAGGCAGTTTGGCAGTAGCTTCGGGTCATTGTCCATTTGGAAGACCCATTTCCGCCCAAGCTTTAAGTTCCTGGCTGATGTCTTGAGATGTTCTTCAGTATTGCCACATATTCTTCTTTCTTCATGCATGATGCCATCTATTTTGTGAATTCACCAGTCCCTCCTGCAGCAAAACAACCCCACAACATGACGCTGCCGCCCCCGTGTGTCAGTTGGGATGATGCTCTTAAGCCTGCTTTACACGGTACGACCGATTGTGCGATTTCACAATCGATCGTACCCGCCCCCGTCCTTTTTGCGTCACGGGCAAATCGCTGCCCGTGTCGCACAAAGTTAGTAACCCCCGTCACACATACTTACCTCTCGTGCGACCTCGCTGTGGGCGGCGAACGTCCACTTCCTGGAGTGGGAGGGACGTTCGGCGTCACAGCGACGTCACACGGCCGCCGGCCAATAGAAGCGGAGGGGCGGAGATGAGCGGGATGTAAACATCCCGCCCACCTCCTTCCTTCCACATAGAGACGGCGGCGGCCGCGGGAGGCAGGTGAGCTGCTCATCGTTCCCGTGGTGTCACACGGAGCGACGTGTGCTACCACGGAAACGATGGTCAACTAAAGTAAACGATATTATGGAACCTAACGAGCAGTACCCGACTCACGATTTGTGAGCGATACTGCGTCGCTAGGAGGTGTCACACAGGCCGGCATCGCCAGCGATGCCGGATGTGCGTCACAAAAACCGTGACCCCGACGATCTATCGCACGATAGATTGCCTGGTGTAAAGCACCCTTTAGACTTCCCTTTTGCTTCCAAACGTAACAATGGTCATTATGGCCAAACAGTTCAATTTTAGTTTCGTCAGACCCCAGGACATCTCCAGAAATTAAGGTCTTTGTTCCTGTGTGCATTTGTAAACATTAATCTGGCTTTTTAATGTTTCTTTTGAAGTAATGGCTTCTCCCTGGCAGAGTGGACCTTCAGCCCATGTTGATACAGGACTCCTTTCACTGTGGATAATGACACAATGTTACCAGCTTCCGCCAGCATCTTCACAAGGTCTTCTGCTTTTGTTCTTGGGTTGATCTGCACATGTCTAACCAAAGCACGTTCATCTCTGGTATACAGAACCCGTCTCCTTCCTGAGCGGTATGATGGCTGGACATTCCCATCTTGTTTGTACTTGCGTATAATTGTTTGTACAGATGGATGAGGCACCTTCAGTTATCTGCAAAATTGCTCCCAAGGATGAACCAGACATGTACAAGTCCACAATTCTCTTCCTGAGATCTTGGCTGATTTATTTTGACACTGAGGCTTATTGCCAGTACATAGAAAAGTAGAATATCAATACATAGACTATATACAGGGGAGCGGTGTATAAAATATTTAGTGTGGAGTTGTGCCAATGTATATAATTTGTGGTGGAAAATCAACACTATATACTGTATTACAAAACATAGTATACAGCTGTGTTTAGACAATATAGTAGAGATGTGGCTGTGTATAGTGTGAGGTCCACTATATATGTTATATACACAGCAGTGTATTATACACATTTATATACAAACAGCACCTTACTATATACTATGTATACAGATCTATACTACCGTATATACTAAATTATGCTGTATAAATCACAGAAGACATTTATACTAGTGTATATACATCATATAGGAGAAACGGAGGCCGACGTATATACACCACATAGGATACACTAAGGCTGGTGTTTATACATAAAATAGGATACACAAGGGTTGATGTATACACACCACATAGGATAAACTGGGGCTGATGTATATACACCAATTAAGATACTCTGAGACTGGTTTATATACACATCACATACAATATGTTGAGGCTGATATATATGTACCATAAAGGATACACTGGGGCTGGTGTATAGACATCATATAGGACACACTGGGGCTGGTGTATGTACACCAAGTAAGATACTCTGAGGATTGTGTATATACATCACATAGGATACACTGTGGCTGATGTATATACATCATATGGGAGATGCTTTGGCTGATGTATATACACCAGCCTCAGTGTATCCTGTGTGGTGTATGCACATCAAGATCTCCTATATGATGTGTATATTCACCAGCCCCAGCATATCCTACACCGTGTGTGTGTGTTTGTGTGTGTGTGTGTGTGTGTGTGTATATAACACACACACACACACATACATATATATACACATATATATATGTGTATATATATATGTATGTGTATATATATATTATATATATATATATATATATATATATATATAATGTGTATATATATGACACCATTACCTGTATCATGTATATGCATCAGCCTCAGTGTATCCTATATGGTGTATGCAAATCAGCCTCAGCATCTCCTATATGATATGTATATTCACCAGCCCCAGCATATACTACATGGTGTGTATATATATAGATCAGCCTCACCATCACCTATATCATGTATATACACCAGCCCCAGTGTATCCTATATGGTGTATATACAGTACATCATTTACAAGATGCTAAGGCTGATGTATATACACCACATAGGATACACTGTGGTTGTTGTATATACATCATATAGCAGGGGCATTGCTAGAGTCAGGAAAGATCACGAGCTCAAGACATTTTATACCCCACGTCTTAAAAAAATTCAAAAACAACCCCCCCCCCCCAAAAAAAAACAACAACCCACAGATAAGAGTGCTGACTCTCTTAGAACCGCAGGTGACATCTACTACACTATTTGTACTCAGAGTGATCACTGTTATCTGTGGTGTTACATAGGACTGCAGGTGACATGTATCACATTATCTGTACTCAGAGTTAATATGGTGTTATCTGTAGTGTTACATAGGACTGCAGGTGACATCTACTACATTATGTATACAGAGACCTATCACTGTGTAATCTGTGGTGTGACATTTACTGCATTATCTGTACTGAGAGATCTCACTTTGTGATCTGTGGTGTTACATAGGACTGCAGGTAAAATCTCCCACATTATCTGTACTCTAAAGGGCACTTTAGACGCAGCGCTATCGCTTTCGATATCGCTAGCGAGTGTACCTGCCCCTGACGGTTGTGGGACACGGGCAAATCGCTGCCCGTGGCGCACAACACCGTTTACACCCGTCACACGCACTTACCTGCCTAGCGACGTTGCTGTGACCGGTGAACTGCCTCTTTTCTAAGGGGGCGGTTCGTGCGGCGTCACAGCAACGTCACTAAGCGGCCGGCCAATAGAAGCGGAGGGGCGGAGATGAGCGGCCGTAACATCCCGCCCACCTCCTTCCTTCCGCATTGCCGGTGGACGCAGGAAGGAGATGTTCCTCGTTCCTGCGGTGTCACACATAGCGATGTATGCTGCCGCAGGAACGAGGAACAACCAGCGGCAAGCACCAGCAACGATATTAGGAAAAGGAGCGACGTGTCAACGATCAACGATTTTTGACGTTTTTGCGATCGTTGATCGTCGATCCTAGCGGTCACACGCTGCGATGTCGCTAACGAGGCCGGATGTGCGTCACTAACGACGTGACCCCGACGATGTATCGTTAGCGATGTCGCAGCGTGTAAAGCACCCTTTAGAGTTGATACGGTGTTATCTGTGGTGTTACATAGGACTGCAGGTGACATCACTACATTATCAGTACTTAGGGAGATATCACTGTTATCTGTGGTGTTACATAGGACTGCAGGTGACATCTACTACATTATCTGTACTCAAGAGAGTTATTACTGTTTTATCTGTGGTGTTACATAGGACTGCAGGTGACAGCCACTACATTATCTGTACTCTCTTCCTGAATGGCAATCACTTCTCTAAAGAAGAGGACAGCAGCAATCACCACTCCGATCCTCGCATCCTGCAGAAGAAGCTCCAGCAATGTCTGTACAGACGCCGCTCTGCAGAGGCGGGAAGAGGGGAGCAGAAGACTGATGGTGATTGGCCAAGAAGAAGAGGACGAGCCGGGAGGACAAGCAGCGGCGAGCATGGCCTGTAGGACGACCCATCAACATGTATGGTATTTGAATAAAATAAGCTTTATTGAAAATTGAAAAGCAGCATTAGAGAGCTGAGGCTTTGCACTTACATGGTGGGGCCTGTGCCTAAAGTATAAGAGATGCTGAGGCTGGTCACATCCAGAGCCTGGAGGAGCGTAGAGAAAGGGGTGGCTACCATGCATAGAAATACAGTACAGACCAAAAGTTTGGACACACCTTCTCATTCAAAGAGTTCTCTTTATTTTCAGGACTCTGAAAATTGTAGATTCACATTGAAGGCATCAAACTATGAATTAACCCATGTGGAATGAAATACTTAACAAAAAAGTGTGAAACAACTGAAAATATGTCTTATATTCCAGGTTCTTCAGAGTAGGCCCCTGTTGCTTTGATTACTGCTTTGCACACTCTTGGCATTCTCTTGATGAGCTTCAAGAGGTAGTCACCAGAAATAGTTTTCCAACAGTCTTGAAGGAGTTCCCAGAGATGCTTAGCACTTGTTGGCCCTTTTGCCTTCACTCTGCGGTCCAGCTCACCCCAAACCATCTCGATTGGGTTCAGGTCTGGTGACTGTGGAGGTCAGGTCATCTGGCGCAGCACCCCATCACTCTCCTTCTTAGTCAAATAGCCCTTACACAGCCTGGAGGTGTGTTTGGGGTCATTGTCCTGTTGAAAAATAAATGATGGTCCAACTAAACACAAACCGGATGGAATAGCACGCCGCTGCAAGATGCTGTGATAGCCATGATGGTTCAGTATGCCTTCAATTTTGAATAAATCCCCAACAGTGTCACCAGCAAAGCACCCCCACACCATTACACCTCCTCCTCCATGCTTCACGGTGGGAACCAGCCATGTAGAGTCCATCCGTTCACCTTTTCTACAAAGACACGGTGGTTGGATTCAAAGATCTCAAATTTGGACTCATCAGACCAAAGCACAGATTTCCACTGGTCTAATGTCCATTCCTTGTGTTCTTTAGCCCAAACAAGTCTCTTCTGCTTGTTGCCTGTCCTTAGCAGTGGTTTCCTAGCAGCTATTTTACCATGAAGGCTGCTGCACAAAGTCTCCTCTTAACAGTTGTTCTAGAGATGAGAAGGTGTGTCCAAACGTTTGGTCTGTACTGATATATATATCTATAGCTATCTATGAGGTCCTATTGTCATTAATTTCTCACCAGATGTCAATAACAACCCATCCAATCCAAATGGGCAAAGAAGTCATACCATAGATGTCCTTAAATTGTGTAATGAGAAATGACACAGGGAAAAAAGTATTGAACAGACACAGAAAGAGGTGCAAAAGGCCATAGAAAGTAATGACACCAGCTGAAATCTATCAGTAATTAGAAAACAATTCTGCCATTTAGTGCAAAAATATCAGGTGACTCAACTGATGGTCTGGGCGGCACAGTGTCTCAGTGGTTAGCACTGCAATCTTGCAGCGCTGGGGTCCTGGGTTCAAATCCCACCAAGGACAACATCTGCAAAAAGTCTGTATGTTTGCGTGAGTTTCCTCCGGGTTCTCCGGTTTCCTCCCACACTCAAAAAACATACTGATAGGGAATTTAGATTGTGAGCCCCATTGGGGACAGTGTTACTGATGTATGTAAAGCGCTGTGGAATTAATAGGGCAATATAAATGAATAGAAGGGAATTTTGTTTACTTACCGTAAATTCCTTTTCTTCTAGCTCCAATTGGGAGACCCAGACAATTGGGTGTATAGCTTCTGCCTCCGGAGGCCACACAAAGTATTACACTTAAAAGTGTAAAGCCCCTCCCCTTCTGCCTATACACCCCCCGTGTATCACGGGTTCCTCAGTTTTAGTGCAAAAGCAAGAAGGAGGAAAGCAAATAAATTGGTTTAAAGTAACTTCAATCCGAAGAATTTTCGGAGAACTGAAACCATTCAACATGAACAACATGTGTACACAAAAAAACAACAGCCCGAAGGGAACAGGGCGGGTGCTGGGTCTCCCAATTGGAGCTAGAAGAAAAGGAATTTACGGTAAGTAAACAAAATTCCCTTCTTCTTTGTCGCTCCATTGGGAGACCCAGACAATTGGGACGTCCAAAAGCTGTCCCTGGGTGGGTAAAATAATACCTCGTAATAGAGCCGTAAAACGGCCCGTTCCTACAGGTGGGCAACCGCCGCCTGAAGGACTCGTCTACCTAGGCTGGCATCCGCCGCAGCATAGGTATGCACCTGATAGTGTTTGGTGAAAGTGTGCAGGCTCGACCAGGTAGCCGCCTGGCACACCTGTTGAGCCGTAGCCTGGTGCCGTAAAGCCCAGGACGCACCCACGGCTCTGGTAGAATGGGCCTTTAGCCCTGAGGGAACCGGAAGTCCAGAAGAACGGTAGGCTTCGAGTATTGGTTCCTTGATCCACCGAGCCAGGGTGGATTTGGAAGCCTGTGACCCCTTACGCTGACCAGCGACAAGGACAAAGAGTGCCTCCGAGCGGCGCAGGGGCGCCGTACGGGAAATGTAGATTCTGAGCGCTCTCACCAGATCTAACAAATGCAAATCCTTTTCACATTGATGAACTGGATGAGGACAAAAAGAAGGTAAGGATATATCCTGATTGAGATGAAAGGTGGATACCACCTTAGGAAGGAATTCCGGAACCGGACGCAGCACCACCTTGTCCTGTTGAAACACCAGGAAAGGAGCCTTGCATGACAACGCTGCTAGCTCAGACACTCTCCGAAGTGATGTGACTGCTACTAGGAAGACCACCTTCTGCGAAAGGCGAGAAAGAGAAATATCCTTCAAAGGCTCAAAAGGTGCCTTCTGAAGGGCCATCAGAACCCTGTTCAGATCCCAGGGTTCTAACGGCCGCCTGTAAGGAGGGACAATGTGACAAACCCCCTGCAGGAACGTGCGTACCTGAGAAAGCCTGGCAAGACGCTTCTGAAAGAACACAGAGAGCGCTGAGACTTGTCCCTTAAGGGAGCCGAGCGACAAACCTTTTTCCAATCCTGATTGAAGAAAGGAAAGAAAAGTGGGCAATGCAAATGGCCAGGGAGAAAATCCCTGATCAGAGCACCAAGATAGGAATATCTTCCACGTCCTGTGGTAGATCTTGGCAGACGTTGGTTTCCTGGCCTGTCTCATAGTGGCAATGACCTCTTGAGATAACCCTGAAGACGCTAGGATCCAGGACTCAATGGCTACGCAGTCAGGTTGAGGGCCGCAGAATTCAGATGGAAAAACGGCCCTTGAGACAGCAAGTCTGGACGGTCTGGTAGTGCCCACGGTTTGGCCCACCGTGAGATGCCACAGATCCGGGTACCACGACCTCCTCGGCCAGTCTGGAGCGACGAGAATGGCGCGGCGGCAGTCTGACCTGATCTTGCGTAACACTCTGGGCAACAGTGCCAGAGGTGGAAACACATAAGGGAGTTGAAACTGCGACCAATCCTGAACTAAGGCGTCTGCCGCCAGAGCTCTGTGATCGTGAGATCGAGCCATGAATGCCGTGACCTTGTTGTTGTGCCGGGACGCCATTAGGTCGACGTCCGGCAACCCCCAGCGGCAACAGATCTCCTGAAACACGTCCGGGTGAAGGGACCATTCCCCTGCGTCCATGCCCTGGCGACTGAGAAAGTCTGCTTCCCAGTTTTCTACGCCCGGGATGTGAACTGCGGATATGGTGGAGGCCGTGGCTTCCACCCACATCAAAATTCGCCGGACTTCCTGGAAGGCTTGCCGACTGCGTGTTCCGCCTTGGTGGTTGATGTAAGCCACCGCTGTGGAGTTGTCCGACTGAATTCGGATCTGCTTGCCTTCCAGCCACTGCTGGAACGCTTTTAGGGCAAGATACACTGCCCTGATCTCCAGAACATTGATCTGAAGGGAGGACTCCTGCTGAGTCCACGTACCCTGAGCCCTGTGGTGGAGAAAGACTGCTCCCCACCCTGACAGACTCGCGTCCGTCGTGACCACCGCCCAGGATGGGGGTAGGAAGGATTTCCCCTTCGACAATGAAGTGGGAAGAAGCCACCACCGAAGGGAAGCTTTGGCTGCCTGAGAGAGGGAGACGTTCCTGTCGAGGGACGTCGACTTCCTGTCCCATTTGCGTAGGATGTCCCATTGAAGAGGACGCAGGTGAAACTGCGCGAAAGGGACTGCCTCCATTGCTGCCACCATCTTCCCTAGGAAGTGCATGAGGCGCCTCAAGGGGTGTGACTGACCTTGAAGGAGAGATTGCAACCCTGTCTGCAGCGACCGCTGTTTGTTCAGCGGGAGCATCACCATCGCTGAGAGGGTATGAAACTCCATGCCAAGATATGTCAGCGATTGGGCCGGTGTCAGATTTGACTTTGGAAAATTGATGATCCACCCGAAACTCTGGAGAGTCTCCAGAGTAGCGTTGAGGCTGTGTTGGCATGCCTCTTGAGAGGGTGCCTTGACCAGCAGATCGTCTAAGTAAGGGATCACCGAGTGACCCTGAGAGTGGAGGACCGCAACTACTGTAGCCATGACCTTGGTGAAAACCCGTGGGGCTGTCGCCAGGCCGAACGGCAGTGCCGCGAACTGAAGGTGTTCGTCTCCTATGGCGAAGCGCAGGAAGCGCTGATGCTCTGGAGCAATCGGTACGTGGAGAAAAGCATCTTTGATATCGATCGATGCAAGGAAATCTCCTTGGGACATTGAGGCGATGACGGAGCGGAGGGATTCCATCCGGAACCGCCTGGTCTTTACGTGTTTGTTGAGCAGTTTTAGGTCCAGGACAGGACGGAAAGACCCGTCCTTCTTTGGAACCACAAACAGGTTGGAGTAAAAACCGTGACCCTGTTGCTGAAGAGGAACCGGGACCACCACTCCTTCTGCCTTCAGAGTGCCCACCGCCTGCAGAAGAGCATCGGCTCGCTCGGGAGGCGGAGATGTTCTGAAGAATCGAGTCGGAGGACGAGAGCTGAACTCTATCTTGTAACCATGAGACAGAATGTCTCTCACCCAACGGTCTTTTACCTGTGGCAGCCAGGTGTCGCAAAAGCGGGAGAGCCTGCCACCGACCGAGGATGCGGTGTGAGGAGGCCGAAAGTCATGAGGAAGCCGCCTTGGTAGCGGCACCTCCGGCGGTCTTTTTAGGACGTGACTTAGACCGCCATGAATCGGAGTTCCTCTGATCCTTCTGAGGCCTTCTGGACGAGGATAATTGGGACCTGCCCGCGCCCCGAAAGGACCGAAACCTCGACTGTCCCCTCCTCTGTTGGGGTATGTTTGGTTTGGCCTGGGGTAAGGATGTATCCTTTCCCTTGGATTGTTTGATGATTTCATCCAATCGCTCACCAAACAAACGGTCGCCAGAAAATGGCAAACTGGTTAAGCACTTTTTGGAAGCCGAATCTGCCTTCCATTCCCGTAGCCACAAGGCCCTGCGTATTGCCACCGAATTGTCGGATGCAACCGCCGTACGGCTCGCAGAGTCCAGGACAGCATTAATAGCGTAGGACGCAAATGCCGACGTCTGAGAGGTTATGGACGCCACTTGCGACGCAGATGTACGTGTGATTGCGTCAATTTGCGCTTGACCCGCTGAGATAGCTTGGAGTGCCCATACGGCTGCGAATGCTGGAGCAAAAGACGCGCCGATGGCTTCATAGATGGATTTCAACCAGAGCTCCATCTGTCTGTCAGTGGCATCCTTGAGTGAAGCCCCATCTTCCACTGCAACTATGGATCTAGCCGCCAGCCTGGAGATTGGAGGATCCACCTTGGGACACTGAGTCCAGCCCTTGACCACGTCAGGGGGGAAGGGATAACGTGTATCCTTAAGGCGCTTGGAAAAACGCTTATCTGGACAAGCTCGGTGTTTCTGGACTGCCTCTCTGAAGTCAGAGTGGTCCAGAAACATACTCGTTGTACGCTTGGGAAACCTGAAACGGAATTTCTCCTGCTGAGAAGCTGACTCCTCCACTGGAGGAGCTGAGGGAGAAATATCCAACATTTGATTGATGGACGCGATAAGATCATTCACTATGGCGTCCCCATCAGGAGTATTAAGGTTGAGAGCTGCCTCAGGATCAGAATCCTGATCAGCTACCTCCGCTTCATCATACAGAGAGAGTCCTCCCGCTGAGACCCTGAACAATGTGATGATGTCGAGGGAATTTCCCAGCGAGCTCGCTTAGGCGGTCTGGGGCTGCGGTCCGTGTCAGAGACCTCACCCTGGGATCTATGAGACACCCCGGGAGGACATTGTTGTTCCAACTGAGGGGGACCAGGGTGCAATGATTCCACAGTGCCCATGGTCTGAGACACCGGTCTGGACTGCAAGGCTTCTAGTATCTTAGCCATAGTCTCAGAAAGTCTATCAGTAAAAACTGCAAACTCCGTCCCCGTCACCTGGACAGTGTTAGCAGGTGGTTCCCCCTGGGCCACCCTTAGCAGAGGCTCCGGCTGAGTAAGTGCCACAGGGGCCGAGCATTGCACACAATCAGGGTCAGTGGAACCTGCCGGTAGTATAGCCGTACATGCGGCGCAGGCAGCATAGTAAGCCTGTGCTTGGCACCCTTGCTTTTTGCGGACGACATGCTGTTGTCTCCTCTGAGCAATCCAGGAGGGTATATAGCCAAAAATCAACCGTGCACCATACAGTGTAAAGTATAGCCTATAAGCATATAATCTATATGTACACTTCTGCACTAGTGGGGCCAGCACCTCAGGTGCTGCTTACCGCCCGCTCAAAGCGGTTGTGTGATCACCAGAATCCCTGCCTGGGTCTCCCAGAGCTTGTCTCCCCTCTCCAGCGTCAGAAGAGCTGACAGGAATGGCTGCCGGCGTCCTGAGGAGAGGAGGGGGCCGTGGGCGTGCCCTGGAAAGTGCGGGAATCTGGTGCCCCACTGTGCACAGTGAGGGGGGTGAAGTATGCAAAGCATGTTCCAGCCCTCAGCGCTGGCATCCTGTACAGCGTCCCGCCCTTCCCCTGACTGGCAGGCCTGGGGGCGGGAAAAAAGTGAGACTAGGCCGCAAAAGCCGGGGACTAAAGTTATAAGCGCGGTCAGCGCGGTAGTCCCCGGCGTACTAACACTCCCAGCCGCGCTGCAGTGTGAAATGGCAGCGCGCGGTCAGCGCGGTAGTCCCCAGTAAACTAACACACCCAGCCACGCTGCAGTGTGTGATGGCACAAGCGCGGTCAGTGCTGCGGTCCCCGGCGCACTAACACACCCAGCAATGCTGGAGTGTTTCTGTGTGCGGTCCCCACGGGGACACAGAGTACCTCAAAGTAGCAGGGCCTTGTCCCTGACGATACTCGGCTCCTTGTCCAGCAGAGTCCCCAGGGGCTGTGGATGGAGCACGGTCTCAGTGCCTGGAGACCGATAAGGATCCCACTTCACCCAGAGCCCTAAAGGGATGGGGAAGGAAAACAGCATGTGGGCTCCAGCCTCCGTACCCGCAATGGATACCTCAACCTTAACAACACCGCCGACAAGAGTGGGGTGAGAAGGGAGCATGCTGGGGGCCCTGTTATGGGCCCTCTTTTCTTCCATCCGACATAGTTAGCAGCTGCTGCTGACTAAGCTGTGGAGCTATGCGTGGATGTCTGCCTCCTTCGCACAAAGCATGAAAACTGAGGAACCCGTGATACACGGGGGGTGTATAGGCAGAAGGGGAGGGGCTTTACACTTTTAAGTGTAATACTTTGTGTGGCCTCCGGAGGCAGAAGCTATACACCCAATTGTCTGGGTCTCCCAATGGAGCGACAAAGAAAATATTATTATTGTCTATAAAAAGGTGTCTGATTACAAAGGTGCCACACAAGAAACATCTCATAATAGGTAAAACCAGTGAGCTGTCGCAAGACCTTCACAACTTAATTGTTATCAGACAATAAATGCTTCATCTAATATCGCAATTTCATAAACAATGGAACAATTGGTTGTCTTCTTGTTTAAATACTGTTATTAAATGACTCCGTAGATTTATATATATATATTAATTTTCTAATCACATTCTCTCTCTCTCTCTCTCTATATATAGAATGTGATTGGAAAATTAATGTAAGGTCACCATCTCCCCCTCCCCTCCATAACCCTCTTAATAATGTGTTGATTTATTTAATGTCAATATGATGTAATATTTGACACATTTTGTTAATAAAAATGTTATGGTTTAAAAAAGACATAATGGAATTGACAAATTTAGAGCATGCTGGGATTTATAGTGCCTCAACATTTGGAGAAGCGACATTATAGACAAAGTTAATCAGACACTGATGTTCTTGATGGGAAAAAATGTTTTAATCATCGATAAAAAAACAAGACATGGGCAGTTTAGTATAGAATTTGTCAGTATTGAACTAGTGGTGTAGTCCAAGCTGCTGCTGATTGTACAGTGATATCAGGCGGGCTGGTCGCCGTACAGAGCCAGGACCCCCTATGTCCCATGGCTAGTATCACCCATGGACCGCTATGAGCCGCACTGGTGGCGTTACAATACGCCCGCCGCTGGGGAACGCGCAGGAATAAACAGTTTGTTCTCGCACTCCAGTCGCCGGATTATCCGTTACACGTTGCTGTTCGGAGCCATCTGCAGATATTCTTTGTAGAGTTTCTCTTGGGCTTCGTATAATTTCCTGAGTTTTTTGGTCTGACCTTTGCTCAGCTCCTTCCCTTCAGTGTCATGTGTTGGGAATCCCTAGAAAAACGAAGACAATAAACACGTCATATAAATAAAGAATTCCATTCATCCGGCATCTGATAATCTGCCATCGGCTCACGTTTTCATCAAACTTTGAGTACTTGTCGATTTCGGTCTTGAACATTTCACTTGGACAGATCTTCATTTTTCCGAGTTTTGCCGCCTGCGAGAAAAATAAGAGAAAACAAACTGGAATTAAAGCTAAAATCGGAACTTACAGGTTGTCAGGCTTCTGTAACGCAAACAATGCAGAACTTTATTATATACCGATATATATACACACACACACACACACAGATAGATAGATATATTAGTATATATCTATATATCTATCTATCTATATATAGACACACTACATAGGGGAAAAGCCGCAGCTCCCCCCTGGGCACAGATAATTCCTTCAAGCAGCCGCACATTTATGAGGTTACTGACTGTGACAATAGGAAAAGGAAACAGGACATCCTCCTATTGTCCCCCTACACTACTAATGAGATACACAGATTTCTTCATACATAATATCAGGCCTATCCTGAATTACATCCTGCATTATACTCCAGAGCTGCATTCACTATTCTGCTGGTGCAGTCACTGTGTACATACATTACATTACTGATCCAGAGTTAAATCCTGTATTATACTCCAGAGCTGCACTCACTATTCTGCTGGTGCAGTCACTGTGTACATACATTACATTACTGATCCAGAGTTAAATCCTGTATTATACTCCAGAGCTGCACTCACTATTCTGCTGGTGCAGTCACTGTGTACATACATTACATTATTTCCCCTGTACTGATCCTGAGTTACATCCTGTATTATACTCCAGAGCTGCACTCACTATTCTGCTGGTGCAGTCACTGTGTACATACATTACATTGGACAGGTTGATATTTTAACCTGCATTATTCAGTTTCTTCCATCCTTTCTAGTAAATATCACGCTGTTCAGACTATGTAGCTGCAGGAATCCGGTGTATATCGTCAGCCATTAATCATCCTGGAAAGGTTTAGGGAAATAGTTAGCAGATTACCAGGGAGTCCGGGGCAATTTACCTCCTGCTCCAGTTTTTTCCTAGCAGCTTCTTCTTTTTTCCTTTTCTTCTCCTCCTCAGCCTGGAAATACACAAGAGATGTCCTTTTATTATACTATGCAGTACAAGATATGTTTTTCTGCTTAGCTGGAGGGTGGGGGGGAACAATCAGGGTGGACATTAGCATCTGGCTGCTGCCAAAAAGAAGTGGCCACTCAGCTGAACGGCCGTCCATGTAATGCACGCGTGCGGTTCCGGCTCAGAGGTGGGGCCGAGCGGCGGACCCCCCAAATATCCAAAAAGACCATGTGGACTATGAAACACGTGGATTTTACCTTTTTCTTTTCCTCCTTCTCTTTCAGCAGCGTCTCCCTATCCACGAGTTTCACCACAGTGGGAAGTCCTACAAAAAGAATGGAGTTTGGTGGGAGGTTGTCTCTTCGGTACAGAAGACAATGGATCCTACTGCGCATCGGGGTTTAGAGAAGCCACAACGCTTGTTACGTTGCAGCTGGAAATGGGGGGGCTGGGTTTTTCAGTTGTACGCTCAGTGGAAAAGTAACACCTGGTACTGGAGAACATCACGATCCATAAGTAGAAACCAGTCTGTACCATCATTTATGTGCTTGTGCTGGACACAAGGGAAGGTTTCCATTAGTGGGTCTGCTAATTAGGTTTCACAGGCAGAGAAGGGGGCTGGCTGAGCTGCTACAAGGAGCCGATACCCTTCACCCTCAGCTCTGACAACATGCGGCACAGTAAATGTACCTGCTGAACCCCGGACAAAAAGGGAAATCTACAGGTCAGGGTCTCTGATGGGCTTCCACAGCCTCTATGTGTCATAGTACATACCCTATTTCCCCTAAACTAAGACCTATCCCGAAAAAGAGAATTTTGTTTACTTACCGTAAATTCTTTTTCTTATAGTTCCGTCTTGGGAGACCCAGACCTTGGGTGTTTAGCTTCTGCCTCCGGAGGACACACAAAGTACTACACCTAAAAGTGTAGCTCCTCCCTCTGAGCTTATACACCCCCTGGTGAGCAGACCCAGCCAGTTTAGTGCAAAAGCTGAAGGAGAATAGCCACCCACAAGTAGAACAGAGCAAGAGCCGGAACGACCGGAGACTCTGTCCACGACAACAGCCGGTGATAACACGCGGAACAAGGAAATTGCCAACAGGCAACAGGGAGGGTGCTGGGTCTCCCAAGACGGAACTATAAGAAAAAGAATTTACGGTAAGTAAACAAAATTCTCTTTTTCTTTATCGTTCCTTTGGGAGACCCAGACCTTGGGACGTTCCAAAGCAGTCCCTGGGTGGGAAATAAACAGAAAAACTAAGTAGGCAGAACCTAACTTCACAAATGGGCGACAGCCGCCTGAAGGATGCGTCTGCCAAAGCTCGCATCTGCCGAAGCATGAGCATGCACTTGGTAGTGCTTCGAGAAGGTATGCAGGCTAGCCCAAGTGGCAGCCTGACAGACTTGCTGAGCCGTAGCCTGGTGCCTAAAAGCCCAAGAGGCACCGACAGCTCTGGTCGAGTGTGCCTTGATCCCCGGCGGGGGAGACGCCTGCGTACTCTGGTAGGCGTCCGAAATGGTCGACCTAATCCAACGGGCTAAAGTCGGCTTAGAAGCAGGGAGGCCCTTGCGCCGCCCTGTGGTTAGCACAAAAAGAGAGGTGCACCGCCTAAGTGCAGCAGTGCGAGACACATAGATCCGGAGAGCACGCACCAGATCTAGAGTATGTAGAGCTTTTTCAAAGCGATGAACAGGGGCCGGACAGAAGGAAGGTAAGGTAATGTCCTGGTTTAGGTGGAAGGGAGAGACCACCTTAGGAAGAAAGTCCGGAGTCGGACGGAGAACCACCTTGTCTTGATGAAAAACTAAAAAAGGTGACTCAGAGGAGAGCGCAGCCAAATCAGAGACTCTCCTGAGTAAAGTTATGGCAACCAGAAGGGCCACTTTCTGTGAAAGACGGTACAAAGAAACCTCCCTAAGAGGCTCAAAGGGGGGTTTCTGCAAGACCGTGAGAACCAAGTTAAGGTCCCAGGGGTCCAAGGGCCGCCGGTAAGGCGGAATGATGTGAGACGCGCCCTGCATGAAGGTGCGGACCTGAGCCAGCCGAGCGAGACGCCGCTGGAACAGAACTGACAGAGCCGAAACTTGTCCCTTGAGAGAGTTGAGGGACAGTCCTAGCTGCAGACCGGACTGTAGAAAAGACAGAAGGGTCGGCAAGGAGAATGGCCAAGGAGGATGGCCGGAAGAGCGACACCAGGACAGGAAAATTTTCCAAGTCCTGTGATAGATCTTAGCGGAGGAAGACTTACGGGCCCGAGTCATAGTGGAGATGACTTCAGGGGGAATACCAGAAGCCGTCAAAATCCAGGACTCAAGAGCCACGCCGTCAATTTGAGGGCCGCAGAATTCGGGCGGAAAAACGGACCTTGCGAGAGTAGGTCTGGACGGTCCGGGAGATGCCACGGCATCTCTACAGACAGTTGGAGCAGGTCCGGATACCAAGCTCGCCTGGGCCAGTCCGGTGCAATGAGGATGACTCGACGACCCTCCATTCTGATCTTGCGCAGGACTCTGGGCAAGACAGCTAGAGGAGGAAACACGTAGGACAGACGAAACTGGGACCAGTCCTGAACCAGAGCGTCCGCGGCGAAGGCCTGAGGATCGTGGGAGCGAGCCACGTAAACCGGAACCTTGTTATTGTGACGGGATGCCATTAGATCCACGTCCGGAGTGCCCCACTTGCGGCAGATCGACTGAAACACTGCCGGGTGCAGGGACCACTCGCCACCGTCCACGGTTTGACGGCTGAGATAATCTGCCTCCCAGTTTTCTACGCCTGGGATGAGGACTGCGGATATGGTGGACCTGGAGTCCTCCGCCCATTGAATAATGCGTTGTACCTCCGTCATTGCCAGGCGGCTGCGTGTCCCGCCTTGGTGATTGATGTAGGCAACCGCTGTCGCGTTGTCTGACTGGACTCGAATGTGCCTGCCCGCCAGCAGATGGTGAAATGCTAGGAGAGCTAGAAGCACGGCTCTGGAACTGGGCAAAGGGAACAGCCTCCATTGACGCCACCATTTGACCCAGCACCTGCATCAGGCGCCTGAGGGAATAACAGCGGGGCCTCAGCAGAGAGCGCACCGCCAACTGGAGTGACAGCTGTTTGTCTAAGGGCAACTTCACAAGTGCCGGCAAAGTCTCGAACTGCATCCCTAGGTACGTGAGACTCTGGGTCGGAGTCAGAGTGGATTTGGAAAGATTGACAAGCCACCCGAATTGGGCTAGAGTGGCGAGAGTGAGCGAGACACTCCGCTGACAGTCTGCGCTGGATGGAGCCTTGACTAGAAGGTCGTCCAGGTAAGAGAGCACTGCCAACCCCTGGAGGTGCAGAACCTCAAATCACTGCTGCCATGACCTTGGTGAATACCCGAGGGGCCGTGGCTAACCCGAAGGGGAGAGCCACGAATTGGAAATGATCCTCTCCTATTGCAAAGCGTAGCCAACGCTGGTGTGAAACTGCAATTGGCACATGTAGATAGGCATCTCTGATGTCGATGGACGCCAGGAAATCCCCTTGGGTCATTGAGGCAATGACTGATCGCAGAGACTCCATGCGAAAGTGCCGCACCTGAACATGCTTGTTGAGAAGCTTGAGATCCAGGATGGGCCGGAAGGTACCGTCCTTTTTGGGAACTAGGAAGAGGTTTGAGTAAAAACCTCTGAACCGTTCCCGGGCGGGAACTGGTACAATTACTCCGTTGGCCTGCAAGTCTGCCACGGCCTGTGAGAAGGCGGTGGCCTTGGAGCAGGGGGGAGTCGACAGAAAAAATCTGTTTGGCGGGCTGGAAGAGAATTCTATCCTGTAGCCGTGAGAGATGATATCTCTCACCCACTGATCGGAAATTTGTTGAAACCAAGCATCGCCAAAGTGGGAGAGCCTGCCACCGATTAAGGACGTTGCTGGAGCGGGCAGAGAGTCACGAGGAGGCTGCCTTAGTGGCAGGACCTCCTGCGGTCTTCTGTGGACGCGCTCTTGAGCGCCAGTGGGATTTCTGGCCCTTAGCTGAGTTAGCGGACGAGGCAGAGGGCTTAGAGGACGACCAGTTGGAGGAACGAAAGGAGCGAAACCTCGACTGAATCCTACCCTGGGCAGGTTTCCTGGTCTTGGTTTGTGGCATGGAAGTACTCTTCCCGCCAGTAGCCTCTTTAATAATTTCATCCAGTTGTTCACCGAACAGCCGGGACCCAGCAAAAGGGAGCCCAGCAAGGTACTTCTTTGAAGAAGCATCTGCCTTCCACTCTCGAAGCCACAAGATCCTGCGGATAACGAGGGAATTAGCCGAAGCCACTGCAGTGCGGTGAGAAGCCTCTAGCATGGCAGACATGGCATAAGAAGAAAAAGCTGAAGCTTGAGAAGTTAAGGCAACCATCTCGGGCAGAGATTCCCTGGTGATGGAATGCATCTCCTCTAGAGAAGCAGAGATGGCTTTGAGGGCCCACACTGCTGCAAAAGTTGGGGAAAACACGGCCCCCGCCGCTTCATACACGGATTTGGCCAGAAGGTCAATCTGACGGTCAGTGGCATCCCTAAGGGAAGTGCCATCAGCCACCGACACAACGGTCCAGGCTGAGAGCCTAGACACCGGAGGGTCTACCTTTGGGGAGTGAGCCCACTCCTTGACCACCTCAGGTGAAAGAAGGGAATTTTGTTTACTTACCGTAAATTCCTTTTCTTCTAGCTCCAATTGGGAGACCCAGACAATTGGGTGTATAGGCTATGCCTCCGGAGGCCGCACAAAGTATTACACTTAAAAGTGTTAAGCCCCTCCCCTTCTGCCTATACACCCCCCGTGCTCCCACGGGCTCCTCAGTTTTGGTGCAAAAGCAAGAAGGAGGAAAAAGAATTATAAACTGGTTTAAAGTAACTTCAATCCGAAGGAATATCAGAGAACTGAAACCATTCAACATGAACAACATGTGTACACAAAAAAACAGGGGCGGGTGCTGGGTCTCCCAATTGGAGCTAGAAGAAAAGGAATTTACGGTAAGTAAACAAAATTCCCTTCTTCTTTGTCGCTCCATTGGGAGACCCAGACAATTGGGACGTCCAAAAGCAGTCCCTGGGTGGGTAAAATAATACCTCGTAAGAGAGCCGTAAAACGGCCTCTTCCAACAGGTGGGCAACCGCCGCCTGAAGGACTCGCCTACCTAGGCTGGCATCAGCCGAAGCATAGGTATGCACCTGATAGTGTTTCGTGAAAGTGTGCAGGCTCGACCAGGTAGCCGCCTGACACACCTGCTGAGCCGTAGCCTGGTGCCTCAAAGCCCAGGACGCGCCCACGGCTCTGGTAGAATGGGCCTTCAGCCCTGAGGGAACCGGAAGCCCAGCCGAACGGTAGGCTTCGAGAATTGGCTCCTTGATCCACCGAGCCAAGGTTGATTTGGAAGCCTGTGACCCTTTACGCTGGCCAGCGACAAGGACAAAGAGTGCATCCGAGCGGCGCAGGGGCGCCGTACGAGAAATGTAGAGTCTGAGTGCTCTCACCAGATCTAACAAGTGCAAATCCTTTTCACATTGGTGAACTGGATGAGGACAAAAAGAAGGTAAGGAGATATCCTGATTAAGATGAAAGGGGGATACCACCTTAGGGAGAAATTCCGGAACCGGACGCAGAACCACCTTGTCCTGGTGAAAAACCAGGAAAGGGGCTTTGCATGACAGCGCTGCTAGCTCAGACACTCTCCGAAGTGAAGTGACTGCTACTAGAAAGAAGGGAATTTTGTTTACTTACCGTAAATTCCTTTTCTTCTAGCTCCAATTGGGAGACCCAGACAATTGGGTGAATAGCTACTGCCTCCGGAGGCCGCACAAAGTACTACACTTAAAAGTGTAAGGCCCCTCCCCTTCTGGCTATACACCCCCCCGTGGGAGCACGGGTCCCTCAGTTTTAGTGCAAAAGCAAGAAGGAGGAAAGCCAATAACTGTTTCAAAAACAAATTCAATCCGATAAACAATATCGGAGAACGTAACTTATCAACATGAACAACATGTGCACCCGAAAAACAAATACCCTAAGAAAAGAAGGGAATTTTGTTACTTACCGTAAATTCCTTTTCTTCTAGCTCTTATTGGGAGACCCAGACGATTGGGTGTATAGCTACTGCCTCCGGAGGCCACACAAAGCATTACACTAAAAAGTGTAAGGCCCCTCCCCTTCTGGCTATACACCCCCCGTGGGATCACGGGCTGCTCAGTTTTAGTGCTAAAGCAAGAAGGAGGAAAGCCAATAACTGGTTTAAACAAATTCACTCCGAGTAACATCGGAGAACTGAAAACCGTTCAACATGAACAACATGTGTACCCGCAAACAAACCAAAAATCCCGAAGGACAACAGGGCGGGTGCTGGGTCTCCCAATAAGAGCTAGAAGAAAAGGAATTTACGGTAAGTAACAAAATTCCCTTCTTCTTCGGCGCTCTATTGGGAGACCCAGACGATTGGGACGTCCAAAAGCAGTCCCTGGGTGGGTAACAAAATACCTCAAGTTAGAGCTGCAAGACAGCCCTCCTCTACGAGGAGGCCACTGCCGCCTGCAGGACTCTTCTACCTAGGCTGGCGTCCGCCGAAGCATAGGTATGCACCTGATAATGTTTGGTGAAAGTGTGCAAACTTGACCAGGTAGCTGCCTGGCACACTTGTTGAGCCGAAGCCTGGTGTCGTAATGCCCAGGACGCACCCACGGCTCTGGTTGAATGGGCCTTCAGCCCTGAAGGAACCGGAAGCCCCGCAGAACGGTAGGCTTCCAGAATTGGTTCTTTGATCCATTGAGCCAGGGTGGCTTTAGAAGCCTGCGACCCCTTGCGCTGGCCAGCGACAAGGACAAAGAGTGCATCAGAGCGGCGCAGGGGCGCCGTGCGGGAAATGTAGATTCTGAGTGCTCTCACCAGATCTAACAAATGTAAATCCTTTTCATACCGGTGAACCGGATGAGGACAAAAGGAAGGTAAGGAGATATCCTGATTAATATGAAACGAGGATACTACCTTAGGGAGAAACTCCTGAATGGGGCGCAGCACTACCTTGTCCTGGTGGACCACCAGGAAGGGAGCCTTGGATGACAGCGCTGCTAGCTCAGACACTCTCCGAAGAGACGTGATCGCTACCAGAAAGGCCACTTTCTGTGATAGTCGAGAGAGTGAAACATCCCTCAGAGGCTCGAAAGGCGGCTTCTGGAGAGCAACTAGTACCCTGTTCAGATCCCATGGATCTAACGGCCGCTCGTACGGGGGGACGATATGACAAACCCCCTGCAGGAACGTGCGTACCTGCGGACGTCGTGCTAGACGCATCTGAAAAAACACCAATAGCGCCGAGACTTGCCCTTTAAGGGAGCCGAGCGACAAGCCCTTTTCCAACCCAGATTGCAGGAAGGAAAGAAAAGTAGGCAATGCCAATGGCCAGGGGGACACTCCTTGTACAGAGCACCAGTAAAAGAAAATCTTCCACTTCCGTGGTAGATCTTAGCAGACGTGGGCTTCATAGCCTGTCTCATGGTGGCAACGACCCCTTGGGATAATCCTGAGGACACTAGGATCTAGGACGCAATGGCCACACAGTAGGTTCAGGGCCGTAGAATTCAGATGGAAAAACGGCCCTTGGGACAGTAAGTCTGGCCGGTCTGGTAGTGCCCACGGTTGACCGACCGTGAGATGCCTGTCGCCAGAGCTCTTTGATCGTCATGAAAACCGGGACCTTGCTGTTGTGCCGATTCGTGAAACCCGTCCGGGTGCAGAGACCATTCTCCTGCGTCCACGCCCTGGTGACTGAGGAAGTCTGCTTCCCAGTTTTCTACGCCCGGGATGTGAACTGCGGATATGGTGTATGCTCTGTCTTCCACCCCTAGCAGAATCCGGCGGACTTCCTGGGAGGCTCGCCGACTGCGTAGTCCGCCTTGGTGGTTGATGTATGCCACCGCTGTGGATTGTCCGACTGAATTCGGATCCGTTTGCCTTCCAGCCACTGCAGGAAGTCTTGCAGGGCAATATACACTGCCCAGAGCTCCAGACAATTGATCTGAAGAGTGGACTCCTCTGAAGAGAGTCCTTGATCGTCTGAGAAAGGGGGACGTTCCTGTGTAGGGACATCGACTTCCCCTCCCATTAGCGAAGAATGTTCTATTGAAGTGGACGCAGATGAAACTGCGTGAAAGGGACTGCCTCTGGATGAGGTGTCTCCTTGAAGGAGAGACTGCACCCCCGTCTGTAGTGACCGCTGTTTGTCCAGTGGAAGCTTCACCATCGCTGAGAGAGTGTGAAACCCCAAGCTAAGATATGCCAGCGATTGGGTTTAACTTTGAAAAGTTGAGGACCCACCCGAAACTCTGGGAAGTCTCCAGCGCCATGTTCAGGCTGTGTTGGCATGCCTCTTAAAAGAGTGCCTTGACAAGTAGATGGTCTAAGTAAGGGATCACAGGGTGACCCTGAGAGCGCGGGAGTGGTCCCACTGCTGCCATGAACTTGGTGAAAACCCGTGGGGCTGTCGCCAGACCGAAGGGTAGGGCTACGAACCGAAGATGCTCGTCTTCAATAACGAATCGTAGCAAACGCCGGTGCTCTGGAGCAATCGGCACGTGGAGATAAGCATCCTGATGTCTATTGATGCTAGGAAATCTCCTTGAGACATTGAGGCAATGACGGAGCGGAGGGATTCCATCCGGAACCGCCTGGTTTTCACGTGCTTGTTGAGCAGTTTAAGGTCCAGAACGGAACGGAAGGAGTCGTCCTATTTTGTCACCCCGACCAGATCGGAGTAAAAAGTGTCTCTGGTTCCTGAGGAGGAACCGGGATTACGACTCCTACTGCCTGCAGAAGAGCCTCGGCTCGGCCGGTGAGGAAGTTTTTGCGACAAACTGTCTCTCACCCACCGGCCATTGACCTGTGGCAGTTAAATGTCGCTAAAGCGGGGGAGTCTGCCACCGACCGCGGACGCGGAGAGAGAGGGCTGAAAGTCATGAGGAAACCGCCTTGGTAGCGGTTCCTCCGGCTGCCTTCTCCGGGCGTGATTGAGCCCGCCAGGAACCTGCGCCCCTCTGAGCCTTTTGAGTCCTGTTGGACGAGGGCAATTGGGACGTGCCCGAGCCTGGGAAGGACCGAAACCTCGACTGTCCCTTCTCCTGATGGGTCTTGTTTGATAGCTGGGGTAAGGAAGAATCCGTACCCTTGGACAGTTGAATGATTTAATCCAACCGCTCACGAAACAGTCTGTCACCAGATAAAGGCAATCTGGTTAAGCACTTTTGTGGAAGCAGCATCTGCTCCAATCCCTTAACACTAGGAGCGTAACAACACGGAGTTGGCGGACGCCACTGACGTACGGCTCGTAGAGTCCAGGACAGCATAAATAGCTTGAGTCGCAATGCCGACATTGCGAGGTGAAGGACGCTACTGCGGCCAAGATGTACATGTGACCGCGTCCCTCTGCGCAATACTAGCTGAAATAGCTTGGAGTGCCTCTATGGCTGCGAATGCCGGGGCAACCGACCCGCCGATAGCTTCATAGACAGATTGCAACCAGAGGGCTATCTGTCTGTCAATGGCATCTTTAAGTGAAGTCCCATCTTCCACTGCAACTATAGATCTAGCCGCAAGCCTGGAGATTGGGGGATCCACCCTTGGAGCGCTTGAGCACGTCAGGGGGGAAGAGACAACGCGTATCCTCAATACGGTTGGAGAAACGCTTATCGAGATAAGCGTGGTGTTCCTGGACTGCTTCTCTGGAGTCAGAGTGACCAGAAAAGTACTCAATATACGCTTGAGATACCGAAATAGGGATTTCTTCTGCTGTGAAGCTGACCCCTCCACTGGAGGAGTTGAGGGAGAAATACCCAACCTTCCATTGATGGACGCTATAAGATTATGCACTATAGCGTCACCATCCGGTGTATCCGGATTGAGAGCGGTCTCAGGATCAGAGTCCTGAACAGCTACGTCTGCATCATCATACAGAGAGTACTGTGATGAAGTCGAGGGCCGTTCTTAGGGAGCTCGCTTAGGCCGTCTGGGACTGTCGTCCGTGTCAGAGCCTGCACCCTGGGATGCATGGGACCCTCCTGGAGCCATGATTTGTTTCGAAATCAGGGTGGCCAGGGGCATTGAATCAACATGGCCCAAGGTCTGTCTGGACTGCAAAGTCTGTAAGATGTTAGTCATAGTCACAGACAATATATCAGCGGAAACTGCAATTCCGTCCCTGTCCCTGGACAGGGATCACAGGTGGTTCTTTTGGCCACCTGTAGCAGAGACCCCGTTGAGTAATTGCACACACTGGGGGTCCTGGAACAGTATCGCATGCAGTACAAGCAGCATAGAAAGCCTGTGCCTTGGCACCCATGCTTTTTTTTTGCTGTTGCTGTCTAGCCATCTAGGAGCATTAGCCAAGAATAGCGACCGTACAGTGCAATGTATAGCATACAAGCATGAAGTACAATAAACACTTCAGCACATGCAGTACAAGGAGCATAGAAAGCCTGTGCCTTGGCACCTTTGCTTTTCTGCTGCCGTTGTCTAGTTATTCAGGAGCATTAGCCAAGAAAAGCGACATACAGTGAATGTATAGCATACAAGCATGAAAATAACCACTGCAGCACATGCAATCCAAGCAGCATTGAAAGCTTGTGCCTTAGCACCCTTGCTTTTCTGCTGCTGTTGTCTAGTCATCAAGGAGCATTAACCAAGAATAGCGACATGCAGTGAATGTACAAGCATGAAAATAAACTCTGCAGTACATGCAATCCAAGCAGCATTGAAAGCTTGTGCCTTAGCACCCTTGCTTTTCTGCTGCTGTTGTCTAGTCATCAAGGAGCATTAGCCAAGAATAGCGACATGCAGTGAATGTACAAGCATGAAAATAAACTCTGCAGTACATGCAATCCCAGCAGCATTGAAAGCTTGTGCCTTAGCACCATTGCTGTTTGCTGCCGCTGTCTAGCCATCTAGGCGGGTAGACAGCCAAGAATAGCCCTTACAGTGCAATGTAAGGCATACAAGCATAAAGGACACATGACACTGCAGCACATGCAAGACAAGCAGCATATAGAGTCTGTGCTTTAGCACCCCAGATCTTTTGCTGCTGTTTCTAGGTCTGCATCCTGAATAGCGACCGTACAAAAGTACAACAGGACACTTCGGCATTAGTGGGTCAGCACTTTAGTTGCCGCTTACCGCCCGCACAAAAGCGGGTGTGTGGCGCCGGAATCCTGTGCTGGTAGCTCAGCGCTTGTCTCAGTTTTCCCGCTCTGCGTGCCGGAATGGCTGCCGGCGTCCAGAGGAGAGGGGCGGGCCGAGGGCGTGCCCGAGACAAGAGCGGGAACCCGGCGCCCACTGTGTCTAGTGAAGGGGGCTGGAGAATGCAAATAAGGCTCCAGCCCTCGACGCTGCTATAGAACAGCGTCTCTCCCTTACCCTGAGTGACAGGGTGGGGGCGGGAACGAAGCGGCGCTAGGCCGCAAAAAGCCGGGGACTAAAGTTAGAAGCGCCGCCGCCGTAAAAGCGCGGTCGGCGCGTCCCCGGCGCACTACAAGTCGCAGCTGCGCCGCCGCTCCAGGGGCGGTCGGCGCGGCGGTCCCCACACGTAAAGTCCCCCAGTAATCTGCAGGGACTATAAGCCCAGCGCACAGCGCTACAGTCCCCGGCGCACTAGCACACCCAGCAAGCCTGGAGTGTGCGTGGCCTGCCATACGGGGACACAGAGTACCTGAAAGTTGCAGGGCCTTGTCCCTGAACGGCACTCCCGCTCCACATCCAGCAGGTTCTATGGGTCTGTGGATGGAGCCCGGCCTCAGGGCTTGGTGGCCGGAAAGATCCCACTTCCTCAGAGCCCCTCAGGGGGATGGGGAAGGAAAACAGCATGTGGGCTCCAGCCTCCGTACCAGCAATAGGTACCTCAACCTTACAAACCGCAAGTGGGGTGAGAAGGGAGCATGCTGGGGGCCCTAGTATGGGCCCTCTTTTCTTCCATCCGATATAGTCAGCAGCTACTGCTGACTAAACAGTGGAGCTTATGCATGGATGTGTGCCTCCTTCGCACAAAGCTTGAAAACTGAGCAGCCCGTGATCCCACGGGGGGTGTATAGCCAGAAGGGGAGGGGCCTTACACTTTTTAGTGTAATGCTTTGTGTGGCCTCCGGAGGCAGTAGCTATACACCCAATCGTCTGGGTCTCCCAATAGAGCGCCGAAGAAAACAGGGCGGGTGCTGGGTCTCCCAATTGGAGCTAGAAGAAAAGGAATTTACGGTAAGTAAACAAAATTCCCTTCTTCTTTTTCGCTCCTAATTGGGAGACCCAGACAATTGGGACGTCCAAAAGCAGTCCCTGGGTGGGTAAAAGAATACCTCGTGATCGGGCTGTCAGGCAGCCCTTTCTTACAGGTGGGCCACCGCCGCCTGCAGGACTTGTCTACCTAGGCTGGCATCCGCCGAAGCGTAGGTATGCACCTGATAATGCTTGGTAAAAGTGTGCAGACTCGACCAGGTAGCCGCCTGGCACACCTGCTGAGCCGTAGCCTGATGCCGTAATGCCCAGGACGCACCCACGGCTCTGGTAGAATGGGCCTTCAGTCCAGAAGGAGTCGGAAGCCCAGCAGAACGGTAGGCGTGAAGAATTGGTTCCTTGATCCACCTCGCAAGGGTGGATTTGGAAGCTTGCGACCCTTTATGCTGACCAGCGACCAGGATAAAGAGTGCATCCGAACGGCGCAGAGGCGCCGTGCGGGAAATGTAGATCCTGAGTGCTCTCACCAGGTTCAACAGATGCAAACCCTTTTCAAATTGGTGAACTGGATGCGGACACAAAGATGGTAAAGTGATATCCTGATTGAGATGAAAGGAAGATACCACCTTGGGAAGAAACTCTGGAATTGGACGCAGTACTACCTTGTCTTGGTGAAACACCAGAAAGGGAGATTTGCAAGATAACGCCGCCAGCTCGGACACTCTCCGAAGAGACGTGACCGCCACCAGAAAAGCCACTTTCTGTGAAAGCCGAGAAAAGGAAATCTCCTTCATAGGCTCGAAAGGTGGCTTCTGGAGAGCAATTAGAACCTTGTTCAGATCCCAGGGTTCCAATGGCCGCTTGTAAGGGGGAACGATATGACAAACCCCTTGCAGGAACGTGCGTACCTTAGGAAGTCGCGCCAGGCGCTTCTGAAAGAATACGGATAGCGCAGAGACTTGTCCTTTAAGGGAGCTAAGCGACAAACCTTTTTCCAACCCAGACTGCAGGAAGGAAAGAAAAATAGGCAATGCAAATGGCCAGGGAGAAACTCCCTGAGCAGAGCACCAAGATAAGAATATCTTCCACGTTCTGTGGTAGATCTTGGCGGAGGATGGTTTCCTAGCCTGTCTCATGGTGGCAACAACATCATGAGATAAACCTGAGGTCCCTAGGATCCAGGACTCAATGGCCACACAGTCAGGTTCAGGGCCGCAGAATTCAGATGGAAAAACGGCCCTTGAGACAGCAAGTCTGGACGGCCTGGTAGCGCCCACGGTTGTCCTACCGTGAGATGCCACAGATCCGGGTACCACGACCTCCTTGGCCAGTCTGGAGCGACGAGAATGGCGCAACGGCAGTCGGACCTGATTTTGCGGAGCACTCTGGGCAACAATGCCAGAGGTGGGAACACATAAGGTAGTCGGAACTGCGACCAATCCTGAACTAAGGCGTCTGCCGCCAGAGCTCGGTGATCGTGAGACCGTGCCATGAAAACCGGGACCTTGTTGTTGTGCCGTGACGCCATCAGGTCGACGTCCGGCATCCCCCAGCGGCGACAGATCTCCTGAAACACGTCCGGGTGAAGGGACCATTCCCCTGCGTCCATGCCCTGGCGACTGAGAAAGTCTGCTTCCCAGTTTTCCACGCCTGGGATGTGAACTGCGGATATGGTGGATGCTGTGTTTTCCACCCACGTCAGAATCCGCCGGACTTCTTGAAAGGCTTGCCGACTGCGTGTTCCCCCTTGGTGGTTGATGTACGCCACCGCTGTGGAATTGTCCGACTGAATCCGGATCTGCTTGCCCTCCAGCCACTGTTAGAAGGCTCGCAGAGCAAGATAGACTGCTCTGATTTCCAGAACATTGATCTGAAGGGTGGACTCTCTCTGAGTCCACGTACCCTGAGCCCTGTGGTGAAGAAACACTGCTCCCCACCCTGATAGGCTCGCATCTGTCATGACCACCGCCCAGGATGGGGGTAGGAACGACTTTCCTTTTGACAATGAGGTGGGAAGAAGCCACCATCGGAGAGAGTCCTTGGCTGCCTGAGAGAGGGAGACATCCCTGTCGAGGGACGTCGACTTCCCGTCCCATTGGCGGAGAATGTCCCATTGTAGAGGGCGCAGATGAAACTGCGCGAAAGGGACTGCTTCCATTGCTGCCACCATCTTCCCTAGGAAATGCATGAGGCGCCTCAAGGAGTGGGACTGGTTCTGCAGGAGAGATTGCACCCCTGTCTGCAGAGAGCACTGCTTGTCCAGTGGAAGCTTCACTATCGCTGAGAGAGTATGAAACTCCATGCCAAGATATGTTAGTGATTGGGTCGGGGTTAGATTTGACTTTGAAAAGTTGATAATCCACCCGAAACTCTGGAGAGTCTTCAGTGCCACGTTCAGACTGTGTTGGCATGCCTCTTGAGAGGGTGCCTTTATAAGTAGATCGTCCAAATACGGGATCACGGAGTGACCCTGCGAGTGCAGGACAGCTACTACTGCTGCCATGACCTTGGTGAAGACCCGAGGGGCTGTTGCCAGCCCGAAAGGTAACGCTACGAACTGCAGGTGTTCGCTTTCTATAACGAAGCGTAGAAAACGCTGATGCTCTGGCGCAATCGGCACGTGAAGATAAGCATCTTTGATGTCTATTGATGCTAAGAAATCTCCTTGAGACATGGAGGCTATGACGGAGCGTAGAGATTCCATCCGGAACCTCCTGGTTTTTACGTGTTTGTTGAGCAACTTTAGATCCAGGACGGGCCGAAAGGACCCGTCCTTCTTTGGCACCACAAACAGATTGGAGTAAAAACCGTGACCTTGTTCCTGAAGAGGAACGGAAGTCACCACTCCTTCCGCCTTTAGAGCGGCCACCGCCTGCAGCAGAGCATCGGCTCGGTCGGGCGGTGGGGAAGTTCTGAAGAAACGAGTTGGAGGACGAGAGCTGAACTCTATCCTGTACCCGTGAGACAGAATGTCCCTCACCCAACGGTCTTTGACCTGTGACAGCCAAATGTCGCCAAAGCGGGAGAGCCTGCCACCGACCGAGGATGCGGAGAGAGGAGGCTGAAAGTCATGAGGAAGCCGTCTTGGTAACGGTTCTTCCTGCTGTCCTTTTTTGGGCGTGACTGAGTCCGCCAAGAATCTGAGCCTCTCTGATCCTTTTGAGTCCTTTTGGACGAGGAGAATTGGGACCTGCCTGAGCCTCGAAAGGACCGAAAACCAGACTGACCCCTCCTTTGTTGGGGCTTGTTTTGTCTGTGTTGAGGTAAGGATGAGTCCTTACCCTTGGAGCGTTTAATGATTTCATCCAAACGCTCCCCAAACAATCGGTCACGAGAAAAAGGCAAACTGGTTAAGCACTTCTTGGAAGCAGAATCTGCCTTCCATTCTCTCAACCACAGGGCTCTGCGCAAAACCACGGAGTTGGCTGACGCCACCGCCGTACGGCTCGTAGAGTCCAGGACAGCATTAATCGCGTAAGACGCGAATGCAGACATTTGAGAGGTCAATGGTGCCACCTGCGGGGCAGATGTACGTGTGACCGAGTCGACTTGTATAAGCCCAGCTGAAATAGCTTGGAGTGCCCATACGGCTGCGAAAGCTGGCGCCAACGACGCTCCAATAGCTTCATAGATGGATTTCAGCCAGAGCTCCATCTGCCTGTCAGTGGCATCTTTAAGTGCCGCTCCATCTTCTACTGCAACTAAAGATCTAGCTGCAAGCCTGGAGATTGGAGGGTCCACCTTGGGACACTGGGTCCAACCCTTGACCACGTCAGGGGGAAAAGGATAGCGTGTATCTTTAAGCCGTTTAGAAAACCGCTTCTCAGGATAAGCGTGGTGTTTCTGGATTGCATCTCTAAAGTCAGAGTGGTCCAGAAAAGTGCTTAATTTACGCTTGGGATACCTGAAATGGAATTTCTCCTGCTGTGAAGCTGCCTCCTCCGCAGGAGGAGCTGGCGGAGAAATATCTAACATCCTATTGATGGACGCTATAAGATCATTCACTATGGCGTCACCATCCGGTGTATCCAGATTGAGAGCGGTCCCAGGATCAGAATCTTGATCAGTTACATCCGCCTCATCACCCATAGATTCGTCCCGCTGGGATCCTGACCAGTGAGACGAAGTTGAGGGCCCCTCATAACGAGCCCGCTTAGGTTGTCTGGGACTGTCGTCCGAGTCAGAATCGTCACCCTGGGGTGCATGTGACACCCCCGGAGCTTGGAAGTGTTCCAGCTGAGGGGGACCAGGGAGCAATGATGCCACAGTGTCCATGGTCTGAGTTACTGGTCTAGACTGCAATGTTTCAAGAATCTTTGACATGGTCATAGACAATCTGTCAGCAAAAGCTGCAAACTCCGTTCCTGTCACCTGGACAGCATTCACAGGTGGTACACCCTGGGTCACGTCCAGCAGAGGCCCCGGCTGTGCAAGTTGCACAGGGGCCGAACACTGCACACAATGGGGGTCAGTGGAACCTGCCGGTAGAGCAGCCCCACATGCGGTACAGGCAGCATATAATGTCTGTGCCTTGGCACCCTTGCGTTTTGCGGACGACATGCTGTTGCCTCCTTGTAATCTAGGAGGGTATATAGCCGAGAATCACCAGCGACCGTACAGTACAAAGTATTTGCAACCACAAAATACTCAGTATACAAACGGCACAAGTGGGGGTGAGCCCTTGAGGCTGCTTACCGCCCGCTGAACAGCGGGTATGAGGCCGTAGAATCCCGTGTCTGGGTCTCCCCGTCTCCCCTCTGCAGCTCAGCGTGCAGGCAGGAATGGCTGCCGGCGTTCTGTGAAGAGGGGCGGACCGTGGGCGTGCCACAAACAAAGAGCGGGAAACTGCGTCCTACTGTGCCTGGTGTGAGGGCTGGAGTATGTAAAAGAGACTCCAACCCTCAGCGCTGATGCTCTGTACAGCGTCCCGCCCTCCTCCTGACTGGCAGGTGCGGAGGCGGGAACGAACGAACTAGGCCGCAAAAGCCGGGGACTGTAGTAATAAGCGCGGCCGTGATATATGCACGGTCAGCGCGGAAGTCCCCGGCGCACCCCAAGTCCCAGCCGCGTCGCAGTCCCAGCGGCCGGCGCGACCGTTCTCCCTGAGTCTACCCACTCAGCTAAGCTGAAGTGAGGAAATGGCACAAGCGCAGCAGCGCTGTTGTCCCCGGCGCACTAACACACCCAGCAATGCTGCGGTGTGCGCGCGTATGCACGGGGACACAGAGTACCTTGACGGAGCAGGGCCATGTCCCTGACGATACTCAGCTCCATATCCAGCGGCTTCTCCAGGGGCTGCGGATGGAGCACGGTCTCAGTGCCTGGAGACCGGTAAAATCCCACTTCGCCCAGAGCCCTAATGGGGATGGGGAAGGAATCAGCATGTGGGCTCCAGCCTCCGTACCCGCAATGGGTACCTCAACCTTAACAAGCACCACCGACAGAAAGTGGGGTGAGAAGGGAGCATGCTGGGGGCCCTGTATGGGCCCTCTTTTCTTCCATCCGACATAGTCAGCAGCTGCTGCTGACTAAACAGTGGAGCTATGCGTGCGTGTCTGACCTCCTTCGCACAAAGCAAAAACTGAGGGACCCGTGCTCCCACGGGGGGGTGTATAGCCAGAAGGGGAGGGGCCTTACACTTTTAAGTGTAGTACTTTGTGCGGCCTCCGGAGGCAGTAGCTATACACCCAATTGTCTGGGTCTCCCAATTAGGAGCGAAAAAGAAAACCACTTTCTGCGAAAGGCGTGAGAGAGAAATATCTCTCATTGGCTCGAATGGTGGTTTCTGAAGAACCAGCAGCACCCTGTTCAGATCCCAGGGTTCTAACGGCCGCTTGTAAGGAGGAACGATGTGACAAACCCCCTGCAGGAACGTGCGTACCTGTGGAAGTCTGGCTAGGCGCTTCTGGAAAAACACAGAGCGCTGAGACTTGTCCCTTAAGGGAGCCGAGCGACAAACCCTTTTCCAGTCCAGATTGAAGGAAGGACAGAAAAGTGGGCAAGGCAAAAGGCCAGGGAGAAAAACCCTGAGCAGAGCACCACGACAGGAAAATTTTCCACGTCCTGTGGTAGATCTTGGCGGACGTTGGTTTCCTAGCCTGTCTCATAGTGGCAATGACGTCTTGAGATAACCCTGAAGACGCTAGGATCCAGGACTCAATGGCCACACAGTCAGGTTGAGGGCCGCAGAATTCAGATGGAAAAACGGCCCTTGAGATAGCAAGTCTGGTCGGTCTGGTAGTGCCCACGGTTGGCCGACCGTGAGATGCCACAGATCCGGGTACCACGACCGCCTCGGCCAGTCTGGAGCGACGAGGATGACGCGGCGGCAGTCGGCCCTGATCTTGCGTAACACTCTGGGCAACAGTGCCAGCGGAGGAAACACATAAGGAAGCTGAAACTGCGACCAATCCTGAACTAAGGCGTCTGCCGCCAGAGCTCTGGGATCTTGAGACCGTGCCATGAACGTCGGTACCTTGTTGTTGTGCCGGGACGCCATGAGGTCGACGTCCGGCACCCCCCAGCGGCAACAGATCTCCTGAAACACGTCCGGGTGAAGGGACCATTCCCCTGCGTCCATGCCCTGGCGACTGAGATAATCTGCTTCCCAGTTTTCCACGCCTGGAATGTGAACTGCAGAGATGGTGGAGGCCGTGGCTTCCACCCACATCAAAATCCGCCGGACTTCCTGGAAGGCTTGCCGACTGCGTGTGCCGCCTTGGTGGTTGATGTATGCCACCGCTGTGGAATTGTCCGACTGAATTCTGATCTGCTTGCCTTCCAGCCACTGCTGGAACGCTTTCAGGGCAAGATACACTGCCCGTATTTCCAGAACATTGATCTGAAGCGAGGACTCTTGCTGGGTCCACGTACCCTGAGCCCTGTGGTGGAGAAAAACCGCTCCCCACCCTGACAGACTCGTGTCCGTCGTGACCACCTCCCAGGATGGGGGTAGGAAGGATTTCCCCTTCGATAATGAAGTGGGAAGAAGCCACCACCGAAGGGAAGCTTTGGTCGCCTGAGAGAGGGAGACGTTCCTGTCGAGGGACGTCGGCTTCCTGTCCCATTTGCGTAGGATGTCCCATTGAAGAGGACGCAGGTGAAACTGCGCGAAAGGAACTGCCTCCATTGCTGCCACCATCTTCCCCAGGAAGTGCATGAGGCGCCTCAAGGGGTGTGACTGGCCTTGAAGGAGAGATTGTACCCCTGTCTGTAGTGACCGCTGCTTGATCAGCGGAAGCTTCACTATCGCTGAGAGGGTATGAAACTCCATGCCAAGGTATTTGAGCGATTGGGCCGGTGTCAGATTTGACTTTGGAAAATTGTTGATCCACCCGAAACTCTGGAGAGACTCCAGGGTAGCGTCGAGGCTGTGTTGGCATGCCTCTTGAGAGGGTGCCTTGATCAGGAGATCGTCCAAGTAAGGGATCACCGAGTGACCCTGAGAGTGGAGGACCGCTACTACAGTAGCCATAACCTTGGTGAAAACCCGTGGGGCTGTTGCCAGGCCGAACGGCAGTGCCACGAACTGCAGGTGTTCGTTTTCTATGGCGAAGCGCAAGAAGCGCTGGTGCTCTGGAGCAATCGGTACGTGGAGATATGCATCCTTGATATCGATCGATGCAAGGAAATCTCCTTGGGACATTGAGGCGATGACGGAGCGGAGGGATTCCATCCGGAACCGCCTGGTCTTTACGTGTTTGTTGAGAAGTTTCAGGTCCAGGACAGGACGGAAAGACCCGTCCTTCTTTGGGACCACAAACAAGTTGGAGTAAAAACCGTGACCCTGTTGCTGAATAGGAACAGGGACCACCACTCCTTCTGCCTTCAGAGTGCCCAGCGCCTGCAGAAGAGCCTCGGCTCGCTCGGGAGGCGGGGATGACCTGAAGAATCGAGTCGGGGGACGAGAGGTGAACTCTATCTTGTAACCGTGAGACAGAATGTCTCTCACCCAACAGTCTTTTACCCGTGGCAACCAGGTGTCGCAAAAGCGGGAGAGCCTGCCACCGACCGAAGATGCGGAGTGGAGAGGCCGAAAGTCATGAGGAAGCCGCTTTGGTAGCGGCACCTCCGGTGGCCTTTTTAGGACGTGACTTAGACCGCCATGCATCAGAGTTCCTTTGATCTTTCTGAGGCCTTGTGGACGAGGAGTATTGGGACCTGCCCGCGCCCCGAAAGGACCGAAAACTCGACTGCCCCCTCCTTTGTTGGGGTATTTTCGGTTTGGGCTGGGGTAAGGATGTATCCTTTCCCTTGGATTGTTTGATGATTTCATCCAAACGCTCGCCAAACAATCGGTTGGCAGAAATTGGCAAACTGGTTAAGCGCTTTTTGGAAACAGAATCTGCCTTCCATTCCCGTAGCCACAAGGCCCTGCGGAGTACCACCGAATTGGCGGCTGCAACCGCCGTACGGCTCGCAGAGTCCAGAACAGCATTAATAGCGTAAGACGCAAATGCCGAAGTCTGTGTGGTTATGGACGCCACCTGTGGCGCGGACGTGCGTGTGGCTGCGTCGATTTGCGCTTGACCTGCTGAGATAGCTTGCAGCGCCCATACGGCTGCGAATGCTGGGGCAAAAGAAGCGCCGATAGCTTCATAGATGGATTTCAACCAGAGCTCCATCTGCCTGTCAGTGGCATCTTTGAGTGAAGCCCAGTCTTCCACTGCAAGTATGGATCTAGCTGCCAGTCTGGAGATTGGAGGATCCACTTTGGGACACTGAGCCCAACGTTTGACCACGTCAGGGGGAAAGGGATAACGTGTATCCTTAAGGCGCTTAGAAAAACGCTTATCTGGACAAGCATGGTGATTCTGGACTGCCTCTCTGAAATCAGAGTGGTCCAGAAACATACTCTGTGTACGCTTGGGAAACCTGAAACGGAATTTCTCCTGCTGTGAAGCTGACTCCTCCACCGGAGGAGCTGAGGGAGAAATATCCAACATACGATTGATGGACGCAATAAGGTCGTTCACTATGGCGTCCCCGTCCGGAGTATCAAGATTGAGAGCGGCCTCAGGATCAGAATCCTGATCAGCTGTGTCCGCATCATCAACTAGAGATTCCCCCCGCTGAGACCCTGAACAATATGAGGATGTCAAGGGAATTGTCAAGCGAGCTCGCTTAGTCGGTCTGGGGCCGGGGTCTGTGTCAGAACCCTCAGCCTGGGATCCATGAGACACCCCAGGAGGACATTGTTGGTCCAACTGAGGTGGGCCAGGGGACAAAGATTCAACAGAGTCCCTGTGCTGAGATACCGGCCTGGACTGCAAGGCTTCTAGTATCTTAGCCATAGTCTCAGAGAGTTTATCCGTAAAGACTGCAAACTCCGTCCCCGTCACCTGAACAGTGTTAGCAGGTGGCTCCCCCTGGGCCCCCCTTAGCAGAGGCTCTAGCTGAGTAAGTGCCACAGGGGCCGAACAGTGCTCACAATGAGGGTCAGTGGAACCTGCCGGTAGCGGGGTCATACATGCGGCGCAGGCAGCATAATAAGCCTGTGTTTTGGCACCCCTGCCTTTCGTGGGCGCCATGCTATTATCTTCCCTGAGTAACACAATAGGGTATATAGCCAGAAATCAACTGTGCACCATACAGTGTAAAATATGTATACCATAAAACATATAATGTTACACTACTGCACAATGGGGCTAGCACCACAGGTGCTGCTTACCACCCGCTTAAAGCGGTTGTGAGGCCACCAGAGTCCCTGCCTGAGTCTCCCAGACTTTGTCCCCCTCTGTAGCGTCCAAGGAGCTGACAGGAATGGCTGCCGGCGTCCTGAGGAGAGGTGGGAGCCGTGGGCGTGGCTCAGAAAGTGCGGGAGCTGGTGCCTGCACTGTGCACAGTGAGGGGAGTGGAGTATGCAAAGCATGCTCCAGCCCTCAGTGCTGCTCGTTCTGTGCAGCGTCCCGCCCTTCCCCTGCCTGTCAGGGCTGTGGGCGGGAGGAAAGGAAACTAGGCCGCAAAAAGCCGGGGACTCTAGTAATAAACGCGGCCGCCGTAAAAGCGCGGCCGGCGCGAAAGTCCCCGGCGCACTACAAGTCCCAGCCGCGCCGCAGTGTTTCCCTGGCAGCGGCGGTTAGTGCGGCAGTCCCTATACATAAACACACTCAGCAGCGCTGAGTGTGTAATGGCACATATTAACCCGGTCAGCGCCGCGGTCCCCGGTGCACTAGCAGACCCAGCAATGCTGGAGTGTTGCTGTGCGCGGTCCCCACGGGGACACAGAGTACCTCCAAGTAGCAGGGCCATGTCCCTGAACGATACCCGGCTCCTATCCAGCAGGCTCCACAGGAGTTGTGGATGAAGCACGGTCTCAGTGCCTGGAGACCGATAGGATCCCACTTCACCAGAGCCCTGAGGGGGATGGGGAAGGAAAGCAGCATGTGGGCTCCAGCCTCCGTACCCGCAATGGATACCTCAACCTTAACTACACCGCCGACAAGAGTGGGGTGAGAAGGGAGCATGCTGGGGGCCCTATATGGGCCCACTTTTCTTCCATCCGATATAGTCAGCAGCTGCTGCTGACCAATCTGTGGAGCTGTGCGTGCGGGAGCACGGGGGGTGTATAGGCAGAAGGGGAGGGGCTTAACACTTTTAAGTGTAATACTTTGTGCGGCCTCTGGAGGCATAGCCTATACACCCAATTGTCTGGGTCTCCCAATGGAGCGACAAAGAAAGGGAAAACGGTCATCAGAACCACGCTTTGGGAAGCGTTTGTCAGGACAGGCCCTGGGTTTGGTCACAGCGGTCTGAAAACTGGAGTGGTTAAAGAACACTCTTTACTCTCTTAGGCGAGGTAAACTGGTGCTTTTCTGCCAGAGAGGGTTGCTCCTCTGATACTGGCAGATTGAGATCCAGTACAGAATTAATGGAAGCAATCAAGTCACTAAGTTCTGAGTCACCCTCAGAAAGAGCAATGGGGCACTTGGAGTTAGCCTCCGAGCCCCCTGTAAAGGCATCCTCCTCATCCTGCGAGTCAGCTCCTGAATCAGAGCCGCGGGATGAGGAGGGGGAGGAAACCCTGCGGAGCCTCTTAGGAGGACGGGGTCTGTGCCCTGATGATGAATCCTCTGTGAGCTCCAGTGGACGGAGGTCAGAGGATAGGGAACCTAAAGGACCCTTAGCAAGAGCATTAGATGCACCCTGTGAAGGGGGCTGATGCATATTCATCAAAGTCCTGGACAGAAGTCCCATGGACTCAGCAAATGACTGGGATATGGACCTAGAGAAGGACTCTACCCAGGCCGGGGGTTCAGCCACAGGTGCAGCAGCAGCCTGAGGGACCACTGGGGGTGAGGCTCCAGGCTGTGGCACCGCCAAGTTAGAGCAGACATCACAATGTGGATAGGTGCTCGGTTCAGGCAGCAGGAGCTTACATGCAGAGCATGTAGTATAAAGCTTTGGAGCCTTGCTCCTCGTGTGAGACATGCTGCTGGAGTGGGACAGCTTCTACAAGAGAATGAACCCCAGGGAGTATATTCAGAGGTCCACAACCAGAGACCGGCTGTGGCTTACCAGACCGCTGGAAGTGGTGTTGTGTGCCCTCCAGATCCCAAAGCCCGGACCCCCAATGCACAGCACCTCAGCAGGGATGCAGAGTGCAGGATGGCCCAGCGCAGAGTGAACCCTGTCCAAGAAAATGGCCGCCGGAGCGAAGAGAGGGGGCGGGACGGGGGCGTCCCTGTAGAAAAAGCGGGATCTGGAGGGCCATAGAGACCTGCAGGGGGGGGTCACGCACAAGCAGTGGGGAGTGTCCCTCCCCTGTGCAGGACGGCCACCGGGTGGAGCCGTCCCTGTCCCTCTGCATGAGTGACATGCGAGGGCAGGTAACAGAAACTAGGCCTCCGGCGAAGCCGGGGCCTAAATTTGAGCAGCGAGGCCGACGCGCAGGGACCATCGGCGCGGTTTTCGGGCGAAAAGCCAGAGGACCCGCCGGAAATGCCAAAACAAATACAGCAAACACACTCTCCCCACACAATAAAGGACAGGGACCCCCAACATATGAACGTCTCAGGTACTTAGCTGCTGAGACGCAGGGCCAGGTCCCTGGGGATGAGTGCTCCGGTCCAGCAGGGTCCTGAAGGGGCTGTGGACGGAGACCGGACTCCTGCCAGGCATGGAGACCGCGCTGGCTCCCACTTCAAGCCAGAGCCCGAGGGATGTTGAAGGAGCACGGCATGTAAGGCTCCAGCCTTGGAAATCAACCTTACAACACCACCGACACAGTGGGGTGAGAAGGGATATGCCGGGGGTCCAGACGTGGACCCGCACTTCTTCAATCTTTTTCCAAAAAGGAAAAAGAAAAAAAAAATCATATGTGTGGATGTATGCCTCCTGAACACAAAGCGATAACTGGCTGTGACTGGCTCACCAGGGGGTGTATAGGCTCAGAGGGAGGAGCTACACTTTTAGGTGTAGTACTTTGTGTGTCCTCCGGAGGCAGAAGCTAAACACCCAAGGTCTGGGTCTCCAAAAGGAACGATAAAAAAAAATAAGCCCTAGTAGGATTTTTTGGATTATGCTTAAAATATAAGCCCTAGTTGAGATTTCATATGGAAGTGTCCCAGCAGCAAAATTAAAGAATAAAGCAGGACTCTCCATCAAATAAAGGAGACATCACCAAAAGAAAGCAAAGCCCCCAAAAGAAAGCAGACTCCCCACCCCTCAAAAAGAAATAAATCGCACTCACCAGACCCCTCACAATTACACTTGGTAAAGTACAGATGGTGGATGGGCTCTCACACAGAGATTGGCATCACTGTCAGGTCGCTCGCTGTTCCAGCTGCATTACACTGCAGCTCTCACACAGATCGCGTACCAGTATCACTCCACGCGAGTGATACCGCTTCCAGTCCCCTGGGGGAGCCAACCGCTGTATAACATTGGGGGTCCTGATAGTGATGCAGATTTGTATGTGAGAGCCCACTCACTTGCCAACTCTAATTGTTTGGAGTCTGGTTAGTGCGATTCTTTTAGGGAGTGTGCGCTTTCTTTTGGGGATTAGCAGTAAATCGAGAATAATAAATGTAAGCAGGTAACTTCAACCTTTGTAAATATGGCATGTACCCACCACTACAGGGTTGGACCATGAACATAACAGAAAAAATAAGAAAATGTGCATCTGAGCCAGTAACAGGAAAAACACGAAATGTTACAAAATGTGATGACAGGATATTTGCATAACGGTTGATTCCGCTGTTTCCCATAGACTTGCATTGATGACGGATTGTGCCAGAAGTACCTGCGTTGCTTCCGTTGGCCAACGCTCCGTTGCTTCCGCCGAGCAGAAGCAACGCTGAATGTAACGTTATTTGCTTGCGTCAAAATGATGCCGACCAGCGGATTCCGTTGCTTCCATTAAAATTTATAATGGCTCCCTATGGTAGCGGATTCCATTGCAAAGTGCTTTACAACGGAATCCGCTGCTGGAATCCGCTAATTTCTACTGAGCATGCCCAGAATGAAAAAAATGAAAGAAAAAAAAACCCCAGAGCTGATGCATTCCGTTAGACCAGGGATGGGGAACCTCCGGCCCGCGGGCCGTATGCGGCCCGCCATGACCTTTTCTGCGGCCCCCGGGCACATTCCACAGAGCTCGGGAGGCAGCAGCGTCTTGCATGCTGCTGGCCCATTAAACCCTGTATGGCTTACGTCCTCATGCTAGCGTGAGGACGTACTTTGTGGGTGGAGTAAGCGCTCAACTTGCTCTTTTTCCACAGAAGAGAAGCTACTACCTCAGCGTCCGACAGGTGTGTTTGTGCTCCCATGCCTGTGTGTGCCCCTGCACATCCCCACTGCAGCCTGTGCTCCGTGCAGCGTCCCATCCACCTTGCGCATCCCCACTGCAGCGTCCCGTCCTCCTCGTGCATTCCCGCTGCAGCCTGTTCTCCGTGCGGCGTCCCGTCCTCCTCGCGCATCCCCGCTGCAGCCTGTTCTCCGTGCGGCGTCCCGTCCTCCTCGCGCATCCCCGCTGCAGCCTGTGCTCCGTGCGGCGTCCCGTCCTCCTCGCGCATCCCCGCTGCAGCCTGTGCTCCGTGCGGCGTCCCGTCCTCCTCGCGCATCCCCGCGGCAGCCTGTGCTCCGTGCGGCGTCCCGTCCTCCTCGCGCATCCCCGCGGCAGCCTGTGCTCCGTGCGGCGTCCCGTCCTCCTCGCGCATCCCCGCGGCAGCCTGTGCTCCGTGCGGCGTCCCGTCCTCCTCGCGCATCCCCACGGCAGCCTGTGCTCCGTGCGGCGTCCCGTCCTCCTCGCGCATCCCCACGGCAGCCTGTGCTCCGTGCGGCGGCCCGTGCTCCTCACTCTCCCCCCACGGCGGCCCGTGCTCCTCACTCCCCCCCACGGCGGCCCGTGCTCCTCACTCCCCCCCACGGCGGCCCGTGCTCCTCACTCCCCCCCACGGCAGCCCGTGCTCCTCACTCCCCCCCACGGCAGCCCGTGCTCCTCACTCCCCCCCACGGCAGCCCGTGCTCCTCACTCCCCCCCACGGCAGCCCGTGCTCCTCACTCCCCCCCACGGCAGCCCGTGCTCCTCACTCCCCCCCACGGCAGCCCGTGCTCCTCACTCCCCCCCACGGCAGCCCGTGCTCCTCACTCCCCCCCACGGCAGCCCGTGCTCCTCACTCCCCCCCACGGCAGCCCGTGCTCCTCACTCCCCCCCACGGCAGCCCGTGCTCCTCACTCCCCCCCACGGCAGCCCGTGCTCCTCACTCCCCCCCACGGCAGCCCGTGCTCCTCACTCCCCCCCACGGCAGCCCGTGCTCCTCACTCCCCCCCACGGCAGCCCGTGCTCCTCACTCCCCCCCACGGCAGCCCGTGCTCCTCACTCCCCCCCACGGCAGCCCGTGCTCCTCACTCCCCCCCCACGGCAGCCCGTGCTCCTCACTCCCCCCCCACGGCAGCCCGTGCTCCTCACTCCCCCCCCACGGCAGCCCGTGCTCCTCACTCCCCCCCCACGGCAGCCCGTGCTCCTCACTCCCCCCCACGGCAGCCCGTGCTCCTCACTCCCCCCCACGGCAGCCCGTGCTCCTCACTCCCCCCCACGGCAGCCCGTGCTCCTCACTCCCCCCCACGGCAGCCCGTGCTCCTCACTCTCCCCCACGGCAGCCCGTGCTCCTCACTCTCCCCCACGGCAGCCCGTGCTCCTCACTCTCCCCCACGGCAGCCCGTGCTCCTCACTCTCCCCCACGGCAGCCCGTGCTCCTCACTCTCCCCCACGGCAGCCCGTGCTCCTCACTCTCCCCCACGGCAGCCCGTGCTCCTCACTCTCCCCCACGGCAGCCCGTGCTCCTCACTCTCCCCCACGGCAGCCCGTGCTCCTCACTCTCCCCCACGGCAGCCCGTGCTCCTCACTCTCCCCCACGGCAGCCCGTGCTCCTCACTCTCCCCCACGGCAGCCCGTGCTCCTCACTCTCCCCCACGGCAGCCCGTGCTCCTCACTCTCCCCCACGGCAGCCCGTGCTCCTCACTCTCCCCCACGGCAGCCCGTGCTCCTCACTCTCCCCCACGGCAGCCCGTGCTCCTCACTCTCCCCCACGGCAGCCCGTGCTCCTCACTCTCCCCCACGGCAGCCCGTGCTCCTCACTCTCCCCCACGGCAGCCCGTGCTCCTCACTCTCCCCCACGGCAGCCCGTGCTCCTCACTCTCCCCCACGGCAGCCCGTGCTCCTCACTCTCCCCCACGGCAGCCCGTGCTCCTCACTCTCCCCCACGGCAGCCCGTGCTCCTCACTCTCCCCCACGGCAGCCCGTGCTCCTCACTCTCCCCCACGGCAGCCCGTGCTCCTCACTCTCCCCCACGGCAGCCTGTGCTCCTCACTCTCCCCCACGGCAGCCTGTGCTCCTCACTCTCCCCCACGGCAGCCTGTGCTCCTCACTCTCCCCCACGGCAGCCTGTGCTCCTCACTCTCCCCCACGGCAGCCTGTGCTCCTCACTCTCCCCCACGGCAGCCTGTGCTCCTCACTCTCCCCCACGGCAGCCTGTGCTCCTCACTCTCCCCCACGGCAGCCTGTGCTCCTCACTCTCCCCCACGGCAGCCTGTGCTCCTCACTCTCCCCCACGGCAGCCTGTGCTCCTCACTCTCCCCCACGGCAGCCTGTGCTCCTCACTCTCCCCCACGGCAGCCTGTGCTCCTCACTCTCCCCCACGGCAGCCTGTGCTCCTCACTCTCCCCCACGGCAGCCTGTGCTCCTCACTCTCCCCCACGGCAGCCTGTGCTCCTCACTCTCCCCCCACGGCAGCCTGTGCCCCTGTGGCCTCCCCCACGGCAGCCTGTGCCCCTGTGGCCTCCCCACGGCAGCCTGTGCCCCTGTGGCCTCCCCACGGCAGCCTGTGCCCCTGTGGCCTCCCCACGGCAGCCTGTGCCCCTGTGGCCTCCCCACGGCAGCCTGTGCCCCTGTGGCCTCCCCCACGGCAGCCTGTGCCCCTGTGGCCTCCCCACGGCAGCCTGTGCCCCTGTGGCCTCCCCACGGCAGCCTGTGCCCCTGTGGCCTCCCCACGGCAGCCTGTGCCCCTGTGGCCTCCCCACGGCAGCCTGTGCCCCTGTGGCCTCCCCACGGCAGCCTGTGCCCCTGCGGCCTCCCCACGGCAGCCTGTGCCCCTGCGGCCTCCACACTGCTGCCTATGCCCCTGCGGCCTCCACACTGCTGCCTATGCCCCTGCGGCCTCCACACTGCTGCCTATGCCCCTGCGGCCTCCACACTGCTGCCTGTGCCCCCCTGGTATGTCAGAACCCCTAGCAATGTCCTTATATTTCTCCCAGCCCTCCCAAGTGATATATAATCCTCCCTAGTGATGTCTAGTGCTCCCAGCCCTCCCCAGTGATGCCTAGTGCTCCCAGCCCTCCCCAGTGACGTCTAGTCCTCCCAGCCCTCCCCAATGATGTCTAGTCCTCCCAGCCCTCCCCAGTGATGTCTAGTCCTCCCAGCCCTCCCCAGTGATGTCTAGTCCTCCCAGCCCTCCCCAGTGATGTCTAGTCCTCCCAGCCCTCCCCAGTGATGTCTAGTCCTCCCAGCCCTCCACAGTGATGTCTAGTCCTCCCAGCCCTCCACAGTGATGTCTAGTCCTCCCAGCCCTCCACAGTGATGTCTAGTCCTCCCAGCCCTCCCCAGTGATGTCTAGTCCTCCCAGCCCTCCCCAGTGATGTCTAGTGCACCCAGCCCTCCCCAGTGATGCCCTCAGTATCTCCTGTGATGTATATGCCCTCAGCATCTCCTGTGATGTATATGCCCTCAGCATCTCCTGTGATGTATATGCCCTCAGCATCTCCTGTGATGTATATGCCCTCAGCATCTCCTGTGATGTATATGCCCTCAGCATCTCCTGTGATGTAAGTGCCCTCAGCATCTCCTGTGATGTAAGTGCCCTCAGCATCTCCTGTGATGTAAGTGCCCTCAGCATCTCCTGTGATGTAAGTGCCCTCAGCATCTCCTGTGATGTAAGTGCCCTCAGCATCTCCTGTGATGTAAGTGCCCTCAGCATCTCCTGTGATGTAAGTGCCATCAGCATCTCCTGTGATGTAAGTGCCCTCAGCATCTCCTGTGATGTAAGTGCCCTCAGCATCTCCTGTGATGTATATACCCTCAGCATCTCCTGTGATGTATTTACAGCAGTCCCAGCTGACACAAACGTGGAAAAGCAGTTGTGAGAAGCAATAAGATCAATATTGAATAATATAGCCGCACCAAAAACAAGAAGCTTCAGCCGCCACGATGAGTTAATTGTTTGACTAAGTATAGCAGGGTAATTTTAAGTTGATAGTTTTGTGCGGCCCCCGAAGGTTGGTAGAAAATTCCAAATGGCCCTCGGCATTAAAAAGGTTCCCCACCCCTGCGTTAGACGGACGCCAAACAGATGCAACGGGTGTGTTATTTCACAGGAATCAGCTAACGGATTCCTGTGAAATAACGGATCCGTTGGCACCACAAAAGTAATGGATGCGTCAAGACGACGCAGCAACGGACCCAGCGGATTTTGCCCAACGGAAGTGTGAAGCTAGCCTTACCAGTGAAATGTATGCATTGTCCTATATAGAGGCTGCAGAAGACAATCTAGAATAATAAGATTCTACTGCAAAAGGCCTTTGAGGCAAAGAAGGGAATTTTGTTACTTACCGTAAATTCCTTTTCTTCTAGCTCTTATTGGGAGACCCAGACGATTGGGGTATAGCTACTGCCCTCTGGAGGCCACACAAAGCACTACATTAAAGTGCAAGGCCCCTCCCCCTCTGGCTATACCCCCCCCGTGGTATCACGGGTTCTCCAGTTTTAGTGCCAAAGCAAGAAGGAGGAAGCCAATAACTGGTTTAAACAAATTAACTCCGAATAACATCGGAGAACTGAAAAACCGTTCAACATGAACAACATGTGTACCCGCAAACAACAAAAAAAATCCCGAAGGACAACAGGGCGGGTGCTGGGTCTCCCAATAAGAGCTAGAAGAAAAGGAATTTACGGTAAGTAACAAAATTCCCTTCTTCTTCAGCGCTCTATTGGGAGACCCAGACGATTGGGACGTCCAAAAGCTGTCCCTGGGTGGGTAAAGAAATACCTCATGTTAGAGCTGCAAAACAGCCCTCCCCTACGGGGGTGTCACTGCCGCCTGCAGGACTCTTCTACCTAAGCTGGCATCCGCCGAAGCATAGGTATGCACCTGATAATGCTTGGTGAAAGTGTGCAGACTGGACCAGGTAGCTGCCTGGCACACCTGTTGATCCGAAGCCTGGTGACGTAATGCCCAGGACGCACCCACGGCTCTGGTTGAGTGGGCTTTTAGCCCTGAAGGAACCGGAAGCCCCGCAGAACGGTAGGCCTCTAGAATTGGTTCTTTGATCCATCGAGCCAGGGTGGCTTTAGAAGCCTGCAACCCCTTGCGCGGACCAGCGACAAGGACAAAAGTGCATCGGCACGGCGCATGGGCGCCGTGCGGGAAATGTAGATTCTGAGTGCTCTCACCAGATCTAGCAAACGTAAGTCCTTTTCATACCGGTGAACCGGATGAGGACAAAACGAAGGCAAGGATATATCCTGATTAAGATGAAAAGAGGATACGACTTTAGGGAGAAACTCCGGAATAGGGCGCAGCACTACCTTGTCCCTGGTGGAACACCAGGAAGGGAGCCTTGGATGACAGAGCTGCCAGCTCAGACACTCGCCCGAAGCGATGTGATCGCAACAAGAAACGCCACTTTCTGTGACAGCCGAGAAAAGGAAACTTCCTTCAGAGGCTCGAAGGGCGGCTTCTGGAGAGCAACTAGTACCCTGTTCAGATCCCATGGATCTAACGGCCGCTTGTACGGGGGCACAATATGACAGACCCCCTGCAGGAACGTGCGCACCTTAGAAAGACGTGCTAGACGCTTCTGAAAAAACACGGATAGTGCCGAAACTTGCCCTTTAAGGGAGCTGAGCGACAAGCCCTTTTCTAACCCCGATTGCAGGAAGGAAAGAAACTTGGGCAATGCAAATGGCCAGGGAGACACTCCCTGAGCAGAGCACCAGGATAAGAAAATCTTCCACGTTCTGTGGTAGATCTTAGCCGAATTCGACTTTCTAGCTTGTCTCATTGTGGCAACGACTCCTTGAGATAATCCTGCAGATGCTAGGATCCAGGACTCAATGGCCACACAGTCAGGTTCAGGGCCGCAGAATTCTGATGGAAAAACGGCCCTTGGGACAGTAAGTCTGGTCGGTCTGGCAGTGACCACGGTCGACCGATCGTGAGATGCCACAGATCCGGATACCACGACCTCCTCGGCCAGTCGGGAGCGACGAGTATGATGCGGCTGCACTCGGATCTGATCTTGCGTAGCACTCTGGGCAAGAGCGCCAGAGGCGGAAACACGTATGGGAGCTGAAACTGCGACCAATCTTGAACCAAGGCGTCTGCCGCCAGAGCTCTTTGATCGCGCGACCTCGCCATGAATGCCGGGACCTTGTTGTTGTGCCGGGATGCCATTAGGTCGACGTCCGGCACTCCCCAGCGGCGACAGATTTCCTGAAACACGTCCGGGTGAAGGGACCATTCCCCTGCGTCCATGCCCTGGCGACTGAGGAAGTCTGCTTCCCAGTTTTCTACGCCTGGGATGTGAACCGCGGATATGGTGGATGCTCTGTCCTCCACCCACATTAGAATGCGCCGGACTTCTTGGAAGGCTTGCCGACTGCGCGTCCCTCCTTGGTGGTTGATGTATGCCACCGCTGTGGAGTTGTCCGATTGGATTCGGATCTGCTTTCCTTCCAGCCACTGTTGGAAGGCCAGTAGAGCAAGATACACTGCTCTGATCTCCAGAACATTGATCTGAAGGGTGGACTCCTGCGGAGTCCACGTCCCCTGAGCCCTGTGGTGGAGAAATACTGCTCCCCACCCTGACAGACTCGCATCTGTCGTGACTACTGCCCAGGATGGGGGCAGGAAGGATCTTCCCTGAGACAATGAGGTGGGAAGGAGCCACCATTGTAGGGAGTCCTTGGCCGTCTGGGAAAGCGAGACTTTCCTGTCCAGGGACGTTGACTTCCCGTCCCATTGGCGGAGAATGTCCCATTGAAGTGGGCGCAGATGAAACTGCGCAAAGGGAACTGCTTCCATGGCTGCCACCATCTTCCCTAGGAAATGCATGAGGCGCCGCAAGGGATGCAACTGGCCCTGCAGAAGAGATTGCACCCCTGTCTGTAGTGACCGCTGCTTGTTTAGCGGAAGCTTCACTATCGCTGCTAGAGTATGAAACTCCATGCCAAGATACGTTAGTGATTGAGTCGGTGATAGGATCGACTTTGGAAAGTTGATGATCCATCCGAAAGACTGTAGGGTCTCCAGCGTAGCATTCAGGCTGTGCTGACATGCCTCTTGAGAGGGAGCTTTGACCAATAAATCGTCTAGGTAAGGGATCACCGAGTGTCCCTGAGAGTGCAAGACTGCTACCACCGCCGCCATGACCTTGGTGAAGACCCGTGGGGCTGTTGCCAGACCAAATGGCAGAGCTACGAACTGAAAATGGTCGTCTCCTATCACAAAACGTAGAAAACGTTGATGTTCTGTAGCAATTGGCACGTGGAGATAAGCATCTTTGATGTCTATTGAGGCAAGGAAGTCTCCTCTGGACATTGAGGCAATGACAGAACGCAGGGTTTCCATCCGGAACTTCCTGGCGTGCACATGTTTGTTGAGCCGTTTTAGGTCCAGAACAGGACGGAACGAGCCGTCCTTTTTTGGAACCACAAAGAGATTGGAGTAAAACCCTTGCCCTTGTTCCTGAGGAGGGACTGGGATCACCACTCCTTCCGCTCTTAGGGAGCCCACCGCCTGCAGCAGAGCATCTGCTCGGTCTGGATGTGGGGAGGTTCTGAAGAACCGAGCTGGAGGACGAGAATTGAACTCGATTCTGTACCCGCGAGACAAAATGTCCGTCACCCACCGGTCTTTGACCTGTGACATCCAAATGCCGGAAAAGCGGGAGAGCCTGCCCCCGACCGGCGATGCGGAGGGAGGGGGCTGGAAGTCATGAGGTAGCCGCTTTGGAAGCGGTACCTCCATTTGCTTTCTTGGGGCGCGTGTGAGCCCGCCACGAATCTGAGTTTCTTTGCGTCCTCTGAGTCCCTTTGGACGAGGTAAATGTTGTCTTGCCCGAACCTCGAAAGGACTGAAACCTCTGCTGCCACTTTTTCTGCTGAGGTTTGGTTGTTCTGGGTTGTGGTAAAGAGGAGTCTTTACCCTTAGACTGCTTAATGATATCAGCCAATGGCTCGCCAAACAGTCTATCTCTAGATAAAGGCAAACTGGTTAAACATTTTTTGGAACCAGCATCTGCTTTCCAGTCCTTTAACCACAAGGCTCTGCGCAAAACTACCGAATTGGCGGACGCCATTGAGGTGCGACTGGTAGATTCTAGGACCGCATTGATAGCGTAAGACGCAAACGCCGACATCTGCGTGGTAAGGTGCGCCACTTGCGGCACTGCTGGATGTATGATAGCATCCACTTTTGCTAAGCCAGCTGAAATAGCCTGGAGTGCCCATACGGCTGCGAATGCCGGAGCAAACGACGCGCCGATAGCTTCATAGACAGATTTTAACCAAAGGTCCATCTGTCTGTCATTGGCATCTTTAAGTGAAGCGCCATCCTCCACTGCAACTATGGACCTAGCTGCGAGTTTGGAAATCGGGGGGTCTACCTTTGGACACTGTGTCCAGCGCTTGACCACCTCAGGGGGGAAAGGGAAACGCGTATCTTTAGATCGTTTAGAGAAACGCCTTTCTGGGTGAGCGTCGTGCTTCTGGATTGATTCTCTGAAGTCAGCGTGATCCAACAAAGCACTCAATTTACGCTTGGGATAAAGGAAACGAAACTTCTCCTGCTCCGCAGCCGCCTCTTCTGCTGAAGGGGCTGGGGGAGAAATATCCAACAGCCTATTGATGGCTGAGATAAGGTCGTTTACCATGGCATCCCCATCAGGGGTATCCAGGTTGAGAGGGGTTCCAGGAATGGATTCCTGATCACTCTCATCAGACACATCACAGGGAGACTGATTGCGCTGAGACCCTGAGCAGTGTGATGACGTCGAGGGTCTTTCCCAGCGAGCTCGCTTAGGGTGGCTGGGGCTATCATCTGAGTCATAATCCTCGGCCTGTGAAGCCGGGGACTCCCCTGTGGGCTGGATTAATTCCAAGTGAGGGGGACCTGAGGACAGAGGCCTCGCCGTGCCCAAAGACTGAGCCCCATGCATAGATTGCAAGGTTTCAAGTATTTTTGCCATAGAGACAGACATATTATCAGCAAAAACTGCAAAGTCTGTCCCTGTCACCGGGGCAGGACTTACAGGCGTCTCAGCCTGGGTCACTACCTCTCCTGACTCCGGCTGGCGAAGCAGCACCGGATCTGAGCATTGCACACAATGGGGGTCATCGGAGCCTGCTGGTAGATTAGCCCCACATGCAGCACACGCAGTATACACAGCCCTAGCCTTGGCAGCCTTGCGTTTTGAGGATGGCATGTTGTTGCTTCCACAGAGTGATCTGGGAGATGCAGCCAGAAGCGACCTTACAGTGCAAGAAATACAATATCTCTATATCCTACACAGTACACCAATACACCGTGAGGCACTAGAGGGACCAGCACAGAAAAATCGCTTACCGCCCGCTTAAAAAGCGGGTGTGTGGTCGCCAGATAGCCCCTAGTCCAGGTCTCCCAGAGCCTTGCGTCCTTCCTCCAGCCAGACTGCATGTAATGGCTGCCGGCGTCCCTGAGAGAGAAGGGGGGCGGGCCCTGGGCGTTCCTGGCTAAGAGCGGGAAGCCTGCTTCCCTCTGTGCCTAGTGTGAGGGCTGGAGCATGTAAATCAGGCTCCAGCCCTCGTCGCTGCTAGCGAACAGCGTCTCTCCCCTACCCTGAATGACAGGGTGGGGGCGGGAACGAATCGGAGCTGCCGGCGTCCTAGGCCCAAAAAGCCGGGGACTCAATTTATAACCGCCGCCGCCGTAAAAGCGCGGACGGCGGATCCCCGGCGCACCACAAGTCACAGCAGCGCCGCCCGGTCCAGAGGGGGTCGGCGCTGCGTTCCCATACACAAACAATCCCCCAGTAATCTGTAGGGACACTAGCTCCAACGTTGCGGTCCCCGGCGCACTACAACACCCAGCCAGCCCGGAGTGTGTCTGTGCCTGCCGGGGACACAGAGTACCTGTATGATGCAGGGCCTGTCCCTGATCGTACTCCTGCTCCGTCTCCATCAGGTTCTAATGGGTCTGTGGATGGAGCCCGGCGTCAGAGCTGAGAGGCCGGCAGGATCCCACTTCCACAGAGCCCTACCAGGGGATGTGGAAGGAAAACAGCATGTCAGGCTCCAGCCCTGTACCAGCAATAGGTACCTCAACCTTACAACACCATCCAGGGGTGAGAAGGGAGCATGCTGGGGACACTATATGTGTCCTCTTTTCTTCCATCCGAAATAGTCAGCAGCTACTGCTGACTAAAATCTGTGGAGCCATGCATGGAATGTCTGACCTCCTTCGCACACAAAGCTAAAACTGGAGAACCCGTGATACCACGGGGGGGGTATAGCCAGAGGGGGAGGGGCCTTGCACTTTTAATGTAGTGCTTTGTGTGGCCTCCAGAGGGCAGTAGCTATACCCCAATCGTCTGGGTCTCCCAATAGAGCGCTGAAGAAAATAACATGAACTATAAACACTTCCCCCAAACGTATTTAGATCGTTCAATCTAGTTCATCCTCTTGGACCAGATTTGATTAAAATTAAATAAATGTAAAATCCATGACCTATTTAGATTTTAATCTTTTTATACCATAGACGGCACGGTGGCTCAGTGGTTAGCACTGCAGTCTTGTGGTGGCTCAGTGGTTAGCACTGCAGTCTTGTTGTGGCTCAGTGGTTAGCACTGCAGTCTTGTGGTGGCTCAGTGGTTAGCACTGCAGTCTTGCAGTGCTGGGGTCCTGGGTTCAAACCCCACCAAGGAGACCATCTGCAAAGACATACAGATAGGGACTCTAGTACTAGCGTGCTAATCGGGCTGACTAGCCAGGGGAACTAAAACGCCCAGGGGACTAGTCCCCGAGCTCATTAGCATACAGTAAAAGATCTTTAGAAACTTTTCCTATAGATCCCTTTATCTATGCTAGTGTATACAGGGACGGTTAGGCAGGGATTAGCAATATACACCCAGGACTGCTCGTGGTTCTGGGTGCATATTGGACCTGACAGGTTCCCTTTAATTTATCAATGTGAAGGGGCTGCAAAGTAACTTTTCATTTCAATGCATCCAAAATAAAACATTACAAATAGAAATCAAGGCTATTTAATAAATATCTTATACTTCTTAGTGCACACAGCTCCCCATACGATCCATGTGTCTCCATGGTTACACAATATAAACAAACTGCCACAGGAAGATTTCAGTCACGGTGGCTCAGTGGTTAGCACTGTAGTCTTGCAGCGCTCGGGTCCTGGGTTCAAATCCTACCAAGGACACTATCTGCAAGGAGTTTGTATGTTCTCCCCGTGTTTGCGTGGGTTTCCTCCGGTTTCCTCCCACACTCCAAAGACATACAGTTAGGGAGTCTAGATTGTGAGCCCCAATGGGGACAGTATTCCTGATCTATGTAAAGCGCTACGGAATATATGTTAGCGCTATATAAAAATAAAGATTTGATTTTGATTTTTTTTGACCATAGACACGCGGCATTAACCACACCAGCCCATTACCTTCATGGTCTTCCAGCCGGACGCCGAGCTCTGGAAGAACATCGTCCCGAAGAGAGTCGCACAGCTGCAAAACTCCCAGTACTGCGAAGAAGAAGCAAACAAATGGTTTTATTCATGCCCACAACCCTTAGCGTGTGAAGAGTATGATTAGCGCAGCGGTGCTGATCCATTCAATGTCACAGCATGATTAGCAAAATACAGAATTGGCTGTTTTGGTCAGTCCCATAATCAATAAATGGACCAGCATGGAGAAGGTTTGTCATCTACTCCAATCATACTCCTCATCGTCATGGTCAGGTAGTGAAGATCTGGGGCTGAGGGCCCTTAAGGTGGGCTTTGCACGTTGCGACATCGCAAGCCGATGCTGCGATGTCGCACGCGATAGTCCCCGCCCCCGTCGCAGATGCAATATCTTGTGATAGCTGGCGTAGCGATAATTATCGCTACGCCAGCTTCACATGCACTCACCTGCCCTGCGACTGTCGCTCTGGCCGGCGACCCACCTCCTTCCTAAGGGGGCGGGTCGTGCGGTGTCACAGCGACGTCACACGGCAGGCGGCCAATGGCGGCGGAGATGAGCAGGATGTAAACATCCCGCCCACCTCCTTCCTTCCGTATAGCCGCTGGCGGCAGGTAAGGAGATGTTCCTCACTCCTGCGGCTTCATACACAGCAATGTGTGCTGCCGCAGGAACGAGGAACTACATCGTACCTGTTGCGGCACCGGCATTATGGAAATGTCGGAGCCTGCACCGATGATACGATAACGACGCTTTTGCGCTCGTTCATCATATCATCTAGGCTTTACACACTACGACATCGCAAGTGATGCCGGATGTGCGTCACTTTCGATTTGACCCCACCGACATCGCACCTGCGATGTCGTAGTGTGCAAAGCCGCCCTAAATCTAGAGATGGAGATGCAGTCAGACAATTAAGGTCTATTGCAGGACAGCCCTTTAAAGAAACGTCAGTATATATGATTATAGCGTATGGGGGAAAAATCATACAATAATGCAACCATGTAATATGGCTGGGTAGTGTTAGGGGATTATAGTTATACGTTTGTATGGTATAAAAAAAATCAATGAGTTTCAGGAGATCCTTGCTCGTCTTACCTTTGTTCTCTCGGGCAATCTGCCGCACTCCCTCCCTGAACTGGGAGAGCACCTGAAGGTAAGGCATCACTGTGGACTCCAACTGCAAGAATAAACCAAGACAACAGTCCATTAAAATTAACAAAAAAAGGGTGCTCAAGAGCAATCAGTATGAAAGGAAACACAAAAGGAACCATAATTGTAGAAGATTAGAAATGAGGACTAAGATTTGCAGCTCCCAGTTCTGACTTCTGGTCCAGTCCTCACTTTTGGGATCGGTATCCTCAGCCCAGCATCTCCTCGGTTCCTCTGCCTTCCCCAAGACCCTACAACACCATGATATTGCAAAGCAGCAACCGCAATGAACTCCATGATGTCACATAAGGCAAGGGAAGAGACATCACGTGATGCCACGGGGCCTCGGAAAACAACAGAGGTGCCCAGGAGATGCTGGGCTGAGGATACCGACAGCAAGAGTGAAGTCCAACAGAGGACTGGACCAGAAGTTAGAACCAGGTACCATAAAGCTTTTTGCTTATCTCTATAATATAGTATTTGTAGATCAGTAATAGAAGAGGCAGGAGGGGAACTTACATTAAGATGTTGTGCGTTTCCTCCAACAGGGAATCCAATAGGTTCCTCGCCTTCTATGGCCCCAAATATCTAGAAAGTAAAATATTGTGTTAATCGTCAGTTACTTATGGAATATCCAATGTGTTCTTCATCCATTATCTCCAATGATAAACCTAGCTGCATATAGTTGGGAGTGTATCTGGTAGGATGAGATTACGCGGTCTTGGCTTAGTCTGACCTCCCGGGGGCAGCAGTTTTACCAAAGGTCATAAATGGTGTCCGAACTGAAATATAGGGTCACATTTAAGTGTGTACACTCACCTTCTGCAGCGGCGCCGATCAAGTGATGTCGGCGTCGCAATTCCTGGAGAGTGATGGGACTTGTTGTGTCAAGTGCCGGAAGCAGCTCATCATTATTGCATCAGATGAAGCCAAACTGTGAAGTAATGGAGGCTGCAGCTGCTTAAGCGGCACTAGACAAGTCACACTCCAGGAACAGCGGAAGCTACATCACTGATGAAGGAGGGGAATAGACACGGTTTTTATTTTACCTGGGTCCTGAATCAATTAAGCCAGGGTTTTCTAGTACTGGACGACCCCTTTAATGGGATGGGTATGTGGTGCCCCTGAGGCTTCCGTCACCACAGAGGTACTGCACCTCATCCAGAGGTGTGGTATCCCATCCCAGGGTAAGGAGGGTGGTCAATCCACCGGTTCACACGACACGACACACAGTCATCACAACACTCAAATAATCCGTGGTTAGGGCCTACTACAGCTGGTCTTGTATAGTGGCTAGCACCGTGACCGAAGCCAGTCTGGGGGTGCAGCTTAGTGGGTGAGGTGCCTGAGGTGAGTAGGCGGGGCGTTAGTTGACAGACAACAGTGACAGTTAGAGGTTAACGGTCAAGAGAGGGGTGGTGAGGAGGCCACCAGAGCGTAGAGACCCGGGGGTCCTGCTCGACCAGGGTGACACAGAAGAAGGGATCCTAGACACGGGAGTGTGGGAGGCACCTGTGGGCTTGCTCCACAGAACACCGGGTGGAAGGATCTGGCCGCAAAACGGGGACCCGGTCCCTAGACTAAAAGAAAACTAACATACTCTTTAGTAACACCGGGGGCCTGGGTGGCTACAAGCATCCAGGGCCGAAAATCAGCACATGAATCCGCTGGAAGGGGGCCACAGAGGATCAGGGGGCCAAGCAGGCAGAAAACCCGTTGAAGGTCCGCGGCCCCTGCGGAGGCGCGAGACAGGAGGGTGAGAGTCAGCGCAGTAGAGACCACCAGGAAAGGCACATCTGAGGGGTGCACCGGTATTGACCCTTGAGCTGCCCGGGATCGGCGGGAGCCCATCACGGTTGATCCCAGCATACTGCGGGTGATTGCCGGCTTACTGTACACCTGTGGAACCAGTACCGTGAGTAGTGACTGACTGCAACCCCCCAGTGTCGTCTACGTCCTTCCCGCTCCCTCTCATGATCCCCGGGCCTCAAGCTCTACCTGTGGGGAGCAAGATCACCTCAGCTGCACCATCATCATCTGCCCCGGGGAATACACAGCGCAGCGGCGGCCCACATAACCGCAGTGCCACAGGTGGCGTCACAACTTTTAACTATAACTTCCATCATCATAATCATCATGCCTTTACTATTGAAAGACACCGCCAGGGTCACGGAACCAGGACACGCCTCCGCAACATCACTGGACTAGTCCAGCCTGGTAATGAGTAACCCCCGGCCCTGGAACTGGGAGTGTCAGGTACACAGGAAACCAAAATGGCTTACCTGGAGCATGCTGGTCAGGTAGGTGCTGATCCCCTCCAGTAACATCCGGTTGGGGGTCTGCTTAGCCGCCTTCTTGCCTGCAATGTACGAGTTGCACTGACTGACCAGTGCCCGCATTTCCTCCATGACGGTCCGGGTGTCGATGTTATCGCACAGGGCGGCGTGTATCGAGGACTTCTTGTTGTAGAAACTGGAGAGCAGAAATCATTAGAACCAAGTCAGCATGGCGGCCCCAGAGCAAAGGAAAAGACAGACAAAGCCAGGGCTTTACCTGCTGATGAGCTCGATCTCTGGAGATTCCCACTTCACATACTGACCGGTGATGTCGGTGGGAGCCCTAAGAATATCCTTCACATTTAGGAAGAACTCCTGCAAGAAACAAAGCGTCATCTGATTAACCAATGTAAAAAAAACCAAAAAAACATGCTTGGCATTCACTTTTGCCTCCTCTCATTGTGTCGACTGGTTAGTTTAATATTTAAGGACATTAAGGCTATGTGCCCATGGGAGATCGCACCCGCGGACTTGTCTGCAGGTGTTTCCGCAGGTTCACGCAGCGGCTCCCCGGAATCCGCAGCGATCCATTGCTGCAAAATTGTTGCGGAAACAGTGCAGATTTCGTGCGGAATTGCCGTCCTGTATCTCCATAGTGGAAAGGCGGGAATTCCGCAGATATTTCCGCATGAATAATGGACAAGCAGTTACGTGCGGCTGCGGATTTATCTGGAAAATCTAGAAAATCCGCGGGTTTTCCGCGGCAAAATCCGAGTTTACTTTCTCCCGTGGGCACAAAGCCTATGACCTTGCTTTAATATAGATGAGTCATTGAGAGCGGCACGTTGGCTCAGTGGTTAGCACTGCAGCCTTGTGGCGGCTCAGTGGTTAGCACTGCAGCCTTGTGGCGGCTCAGTGGTTAGCACTGCAGCCTTGTGGCGGCTCAGTGGTTAGCACTGCAGCCTTGTGGCGGCTCAGTGGTTAGCACTGCAGCCTTGTGGCGGCTCAGTGGTTAGCACTGCAGCCTTGTGGCGGCTCAGTGGTTAGCACTGCAGCCTTGTGGCGGCTCAGTGGTTAGCACTGCAGCCTTGTGGCGGCTCAGTGGTTAGCACTGCAGCCTTGTGGCGGCTCAGTGGTTAGCACTGCAGCCTTGTGGCGGCTCAGTGGTTAGCACTGCAGCCTTGTGGCGGCTCAGTGGTTAGCACTGCAGCCTTGTGGCGGCTCAGTGGTTAGCACTGCAGCCTTGTGGCGGCTCAGTGGTTAGCACTGCAGCCTTGTGGCGGCTCAGTGGTTAGCACTGCAGCCTTGGGTGCGTCTTATAATCCAGTGCGTCTTATAAAACGAAAAATAAGATTTTTTTTTATTATGTGGGAATAGAGTCTGGGCTAAAACGCAGTAAAAGAAACTTCGACGGGAACCTTATTAGGCTCAGGACGGTATTGATTACCCAGTCAGCCCCTGCCATCGCATTGCCAATATTAACAGAGATAATAAAGTACACCCCCCTCCTTTAGTTTGCACAGGGTTCAGTATTGATTGAAGATTAAACGGCAGGGATCAGAGCTTATTCTGATCTCGGCCATTAGGGTAGGAATGGGTTAGTCACCGCTGTACTCCCGCTTCTGATCGCAGCTATTGTGCAATCCGCAATGACAAACACGTACAGCATCCGCCGGAACTACAGCCTAATGATGAGATACATAGACAACAATGGAGGCAGCGCTATCTATCCACCACAATGTACAGGCCGCTCACATTCATGAACTTCTCGTACTGGACGGCCGACTCCATGGTGTTGTTGGAATAATCCAGTGTGTCCTTCCAAGAGTGCATGAGGAAAGCCAGACGCAGCTGCCGCGCTGCAGAGAGAGAAAAGGCACTGAAAACAAAGGAAAGTTCTGCAGCTTTATAAATATAAATTGTGCTTCTATTCTTCAACATTTTCCATGTTTTGGTGATCTGGGATCCTTCAAATTTCCATTTGGAGGCAGAAAAGGTAACTACACCTAGCATTTATCATAGACGAGGATTTGGTATATTTCTGAGCAACATCAGCAGCTCAAACATTGCTTTCTATTCACTGACAGCAAGCAGAGGTCTTTGAATAATGAGGAATTAAATCATCAAGGATATGATCACATTGTAGATGTAGGATAGTGAGGGACAGGGGGCTCCTATGCTGTCTCTCACGCTACGGACCCTAGGCTAGCCATAACTCTATGCTGTCTCTCACGCTACGGACCCTAGGCTAGCCATAACTCTATGCTGTCTCTCACGCTACGGACCCTAGGCTAGCCATAACCTCTGAATTACTCCTAATGGTGGAGATGCCGGAGTCCTGTGCCTTACTATTCCCCTGACCAGAACTAATTTTTTTCCCCCTGGGGAAGGGGCAAGAGTGAGATGATAACACAGATAAAGACAGACAGGAAAAGAAAAAACTCTGACACACTGCAAACTCACAGGAACAAACAGTAAGATACTACGGAGAAAAGCAAGAGCAGGAAGGCAGCAACAAAAAAACAAAAAAAGAGAATTTTGTTACTTACCGTAAATTCTTTTTCTTATAGTTCCGTATTGGGAGACCCAGACCATGGGTGTTTAGCTTCTGCCTCCAGAGGACACACAAAGTACTACACTTAAAAGTGTAGCTCATCCCTCTGAGCTTATACACCCCCTGGTAGCCAGTCCTAGCCAGTTTAGTGCAAAAGCTGAAGGAGAATAGCCACCCACAAGTAGAACCGAGTAAGAACCGGAACAACCGGAGACTCTGTCCACGACAACAGCCGGTGATAACACACGGAACAAGAAAATTGCCAACAGGCAACAGGGAGGGTGTTGGGTCTCCCAATACGGAACTATAAGAAAAAGAATTTATGGTAAGTAACAAAATTCTCTTTTTCTTTATCGTTCCTTTGGGAGACCCAGACCATGGGACGTTCCAAAGCTATCCCTGGCTGGGAATAAACAGAAAAAACTAAGAAGTAGGCGGAGCCTAACTTCACAAATGGGCGACAGCCGCCTGAAGGATGCGTCTGCCCAAGCTCGCATCTGCCGAAGCATGAGCATGCACTTGGTAGTGCTTCGAAAAGGTATGCAGGCTAGTCCAAGTGGCAGCCTGACAGACTTGTTGAGCCGTAGCCTGGTGCCTAAAAGCCCAAGAGGCACCGACAGCTCTGGTCGAATGCGCCTTGATCCCCGGCGGGGGAGGCACCTGAGAACATTGGTAGACGTCTGAAATGGTCGATCTAATCCAACGGGCCAAGGTCGGCTTAGAAGCAGAGAGGCCCTTGCGCCGACCTGTGGTTAGCACAAAAAGAGAGGTGCACCGCCTAAGCGCAGCGGTGCGAGACACATAGATCCGGAGAGCACGCACCAGATCCAGAGTATGCAACGCTTTCTCAAAGCGATGAACAGGGGCCGGACAGAAGGAAGGCAAGGAAATATCCTGGTTAAGGTGGAAGGGAGAGACCACCTTAGGAAGAAAGTCCGGGGTCGGACGGAGAACTACCTTGTCTTGGTGAAAAACCAAAAAAGGTGAATCCGAGGAGAGCGCGGCCAAATCAGAGACTCTCCTGAGGGAAGTTATGGCCACCAGAAAGGCCACCTTTTGAGAAAGACGATACAAAGAAACCTCCCTAAGAGGCTCAAAGGGGGGTTTCTGCAATACCGTGAGGACCAAGTTAAGGTCCCAGGGATCCAAGGGCCGCCGATAAGGCGGAATGATGTGAGACGCATCTTGCATGAAGGCGCGGACCTGAGCCAGCCGGGCGAGACGTCGCTGGAACAGCACTGATAGAGCTGAGACTTGTCCCTTGAGAGAGTTGAGGGACAGACCTAAGCTGCAGACCGGACTGTAAAAAAGACAGAAGGGTCGACAAAGAAAATGGCCAAGGAGAATGGCCGGAAGAGCGACACCAGGACAGGAAAATTTTCCAAGTCCTGTGATAGATCTTGACGGAGGAAGACTTACGGGCCCGAGTCATAGTGGAGATGACTTCAGGAGGGATACCAGAAGCCGTCAAAATCCAGGACTCAAGAGCCACGCCGTCAATTTGAGTGCCGCAGAATTCAGGCGGAAAAACGGACCTTGCGAGAGCAGGTCTGGACGGTCCAGAAGATGCCACGGCATCTCCACGGACAGTTGGAGCAGGTCCGGATACCAAGCTCGCCTGGGCCAGTCCGGTGCAATGAGGATGACACGACAACCCTCCATTCTGATCTTGCGCAGGACTCTGGGCAAGAGAGCTAGAAGGGGAAACACGTTGGACAGACGAAACTGGGACCAGTCTTGAACCAGAGCGTCCGCGGCGAAGGCCTGAGGATCGTGGGAGCGAGCCACGTAAACCGGAACCTTGTTGTTGTGACGGGATGCCATTAGGTCCACGTCCGAAGTGCCCCACTTGCGGCAGATTGACTGAAACACTGCCGGGTGCAGGGACCACTCGCGACCGTCCACGGATTGACGGCTGAGATAATCTGCCTCCCAGTTTTCTACGCCAGGGATGTGGACTGCGGATATGGTGGACTTGGAGTCCTCCGCCCATTGAAGGATGCGTTGGACCTCCAAAATTGCCAGGCGGCTGCGTGTCCCGCCTTGGTGATTGATGTAGGCAACCGCTGTCGCGTTGTCTGACTGGACTCGAATGTGCCTGCCCGCCAACAGGTGGTGAAAGGCTAGGAGAGCTAGAAGCACAGCTCTGGTTTCCAGCACATTGATTGAAAGGGCTGACTAGGACGGAGTCCAAGTGCCCTGAGCTCTGTGGTGGAGATGTACCGCTCCCCAGCCGGATAGGCTGGCATCCGTGGTGAGAATCACCCAGGACGGGGCCAGGAAGGAGCGCCCCTGGGACAGGGAGAGGGGCCGAAGCCACCACTGAAGAGAGCTCCTGGTCCGTGGCGACAGAGCCACTAACCTCTGTAAGGAGGAAGGCCGCTTGTCCCAACAGCGGAGGATGTCCAGCTGCAGAGGACGCAGATGGAACTGGGCAAAGGGAACCGCCTCCATGGAAGCCACCATTTGACCCAGCACCTGCATCAGGCGCCTGAGGGAATAACGGCGGGGCCTCAGGAGAGAACGCACCGCTAGCCGGAGAGACTGCTGTTTGATTAAGGGCAACTTCACAAGTGCCGGCAAAGTCTCGAACTGCATCCCTAGGTACGTGAGACTGAGTCGGAGTCAGAGTGGATTTGGGAAGATTGACAATCCACCCGAATTGGGCTAGGGTGGCGAGAGTGAGCGAAACACTCCGCTGACAGTCTGTGCTGGATGGACCCTTGACCAGAAGGTCGTCCAGATAAGGAAGCACTGCTAACCCCTGGAGGTGCAGGACCGCAATCACTGCCGCCATGACCTTGGTGAATACCCGAGGGGCCGTGGCTAACCCGAAGGGGAGAGCCACGAATTGGAAATGATCCTCTCCTATCGCAAAATGTAACCAACGCTGATGTGACACTGCGATTGGCACATGTAGATAGGCATCTCTGATGTCGATGGACGCCAGGAACTCCCCTTGGGTCATAGAGGCAATGACTGATCGCAGGGACTCCATGCGAAAATGCCGCACACGAACATGCTTGTTGAGAAGCTTGAGACCCAGGATGGGCCGGAAGGTACCATCCTTTTTTGGAACTAGGAAGAGATTTGAGTAAAAACCTCTGAACCGTTCCTGAGCGGGAACTGGGACAATCACTCCGTTTGCCTGCAAGGACGCCACGGCCTGCGAGAAGGCGGCGGCCTTGGAGCAGGGGTGAGTTGAGAGAAAAAAATCTGTTTGGAGGGCTGGAAGAGAATTCTATCCTGTAGCCGTGAGATATGATGTCTCTCACCCACTGATCGGAGACTTGCTTTAACCAAGCGTCGCCAAAGTGGGAGAGCCTGCCACCGACTAAGGACGTGGTTGGAGCGGGCCGAGACTCATGAGGAAGCTGCCTTAGTGGCAGAACCTCCTGCGGTCTTCTGCGGACGCGCTTTTGGGCGCCAGTTGGATTTCTGATCCTTGGCTGAGTTAGCGGACGAGGCGGAGGGCTTAGAGAATGACCAGTTGGAGGAACGAAAGGAACGAAACCTCGATTGATTCCTACCCTGGGCGGGTTTCCTGGTCTTGGTTTGTGGCATGGAAGTACTCTTCCCGCCAGTAGCTTCTTTAATGATTTCATCCAGCTGTTCACCGAACAGCAGTGAACCAGCAAAAGGGAGCCCAGCAAGAAACTTCTTGGAAGAAGCATCTGCCTTCCACTCTCGAAGCCACAAAATCCTGCGGATAACGAGGGAATTAGCCGAAGCCACCGCAGTGCGGTGAGCAGCCTCTAGCATGGCAGACATGGTATAAGATGAAAAAGCTGAAGCCTGAGCAGTTAAGGTAACCATCTCAGGCATAGATTCCTTGGTGAGGGAATGCATCTCCTCTAGAGAAGCAGAGATGGCTTTGAGAGCCCACACTGCTGCAAAAGTCGTGGAAAACGCGGCCCCCGCAGCTTCATACACGGATTTGGCCAGAAGGTCAATCTGACGGTCAGTGGAATCCTTAAGTGATGTGCCGTCAGCCACCGACACAATGGTCCGGGCTGATAGCCTAGACACCGGAGGGTCTACCTTTGGGGAGTGAGACCACTCCTTGACCACCTCAGGTGGAAATGGAAACCGGTCATCAGAACCACGCTTTGGAACGCGTTTATCAGGGCAGGCCCTGGGTTTGGTCACAGCGGTCTGAAAACTGGAGTGGTTAAAAAACACACTCTTCACTCTCTTAGGCGAGGTAAACTGGTGCTTTTCTGCCAGAGAGGGTTGTTCCTCTGATACTGGCGGATTGAGGTCCAGTACAGAATTAATAGAAGCAATCAAATCACTAAGATCTGAGTCACCCTCAGAGAAATCGATGGGATACATAGCCTCTGAGCCCCCAGTGAGGGCATCCTCCTCATCTTGAGAGTCAGCTCTTGAGGCAGAGCCGTGGGATGGGGAGGGGGATGAAACCCTGCGCCTTCTCTTAGAAGGACGGGGTCTGGGATCAGATGATGAATCCTCCGTGAGCTCCGATGGACGGAGGTCAGAGGATAGGAGTCCTCTGTCAAGAGTATTAGAGGCACCCTGTGAGGGGGGTTGATGCATATTCATCAAAGTCCTGGACAAAAGTCCCATGGACTCAGCAAATGACTGGGATATGGACCTAGAAAAGGACTCTACCCAGGCCGGGGGTTCAGTCACAGGTGCAGCAGCAGCCTGAGAGACCACTGGGGGTGAGACTCCAGGCTGTGGCACCGCCAGGTTAGAGCAACCATCACAGTGTGGATAAATGCTCGGCTCAGGCAGCAGGAGCTTACATGCAGTGCATGCAGAATCAAGCTTTGGAGCCTTGCTCCTTGTGTGAGACATGCTGCTGGAGTGGGGGCTTTGCAGAGAATGAACCCCAGGGAGAATATACAGAGGTCCACAACCGGAGACCGGCTGTGGCTTACCAGACCGCTGAGCGCGGTGTTGTGTGCCCTCCAGATCCCGAAGCCCGGTCCCCCAGTGCACAGCACCTCAGCAGAGATGCAGAATGCAGGATGTCCCAGAGCAGAGTGAACTCTGCCTGAGAAATGGGGCGTTCCTATAAAAGAGCGGGAACTGGAGGGCTATAGAGACCTGCAGGGAAGGAGGGACGCCCCAGCAGTGGGGAGTGTCCCTCCCCTGTGTAGAACGGCCGCCGGGAGGAGCCGAACCTGTCCCTCTGCATGAGTGACATGCGAGGGCAGTGAAACAGAAACTAGGCCTCCGGCGAAGCCGGGGCCCAAATTTAATCGGCGAGGCCGACAAGCAGGCACCATCGGCGCGGTTCTCTGGCAAAAGCTGGAGAACCCGCCGTAAAAGTTAAAACCAATCACATACAGCATACTCTCCCCTTACAATAAAGAACCGGGACCCCCAACATAAACGTCTCAGGTACTTAGCTACTGAGACGCAGGGCCATGTCCCTGGGGATGAGTGCTCCGGTCCAACAGAACCCTCAAGGGGCTGTGGATGGAGACCGGACTCCTGCCAGGCATGGACACCGTGCTGGCTCCCACTTCAAGCCAGAGCCCAGAAGGGATGGTGAAGGAGCGCGGCATGTAAGGCTGCAGCCTTGTAAATCAACCTTAACAACACCGCCGACACAGTGGGGTGAGAAGGGACATGCCGGGGGTCCAGACATGGACACGCTTTTCTTCAAACTCTTTCCAAAAGTCAAACAAACAATCAGATGAGAATGCATGTGTGGATGTATGCCTCCTGACACAAAGCAATAAACTGGCTAGGACTGGCTACCAGGGGGTGTATAAGCTCAGAGGGAGGAGCTACACTTTTAAGTGTAGTACTTTGTGTGTCCTCCGGAGGCAGACGCTAAACACCCATGGTCTGGGTCTCCCAAAGGAACGATAAAGAAAAGGGTTATTCCCATGTCCAAGAGCGTATCCCAATATGTAATAATAATAATAATAATAATAAAAAAAAATACCTTCAATTAGAAATGTAGTATAGTTCTCCTAATATAGTCCTGTCTCTTACCTCATGTGCAGGGCATTGCAGCTTAGATATCCATACGTCTACTCATATAGTAATAATTAGTTAGTTGCTTGTGGTCATAATGCAGCTAAATGCCTGCACATGATGTAAGAGACATGGCTATATCAGGAGAACTATACTACATTTCTACTGGGATTTATTAGCAAATATCATTATGGCACCTACTAAATGTTGGGATATCATCTTACAGATGGGAATAACCCTTTAAAACCCAAACAGCAATAAAGTGCAACAACAGCCAGTAAATCTGGATCACAACACCTCGCCAGACCAGTATAGAAAAGCTATAGCTGGCATTAAAGGAAAAGTCCAGCCAGCATAAATAGGAGGAAAGCAAATGTGACTGGCTCCTCCACAGCATGTGATCAAAGGAGGCTATAAAGCAGCTCTGCAGAGATTAATTCTTGCTAGACTGCCTATGAATTACCAATCTGTGGAGTGACGCAGACATCAGGCGTAACCAGGCACAACACATCGCCAGACCAGTATAGATAAACTTACCTTAACTTAAGGGACAGGGGTTCTTCTATACTGTCCCTCACGCTAGGGGACCCTAGGCTATCCCTGACCTCAGGATTACACTTGAAGGTAGAGATGCCGGAGTCTCGGTCCTTACTAATCTCCTGACCAGATCTAATTTGTTACCATTTTCAGGGAAGGAAAGGGCAGGAGAGTAATGGAAAGACTGATTAAGACAGACATGGGAAAAACAAAACTCAGACACACAGCAAACTCACAGAAATAAAAAGTAAAAGTCTAAGGAAAAAAGTAAGAGCAGGAAGGCAGCAACAAAAAGACAACAAGGGTTAAAACCACAACCGCTGACAGCAATAATGCGCAACAATCACCAGTAAGTCTGGATCACAATGCCTCACCAGAACAGTATAGGTAAACTATAGCTGGCATTAAAGGAAGGGTCCAGCCAGCATATATAGGAGGAGAGTGAATTTGATTGGCTCCCCCACAGCATGTTATCAAAGGAGACTAACAAGCAGCACAGCAGACATTAACTCTTGCTAGCCTGCCTATGAACTACCAAATCTGTGGGGTGACGCAGACAGAGAAGTTACCAGGCAGTGTACCAGAACCCGTAGTCTCTACAGACTCTGACGCCGCCATGACAGTCGGCGATGTTTGGAAAACCCTCCTTGTGACAGGATCTCTCCAGTAACACCTGCTTGTGTGATCTCAGCCCCGCTGGCTCACGTACCTGTATTTCTCTCCAGTGCGTCTTTAATCGTGATAAAGTTCTTCAGGGATTTGGACATCTTGCAGCCGGCGATGGTCAGGTGACCGGTGTGCAAAAAATAGCGCACCCAGTGGTCATTGTCAAAGAAAGCCTAAAATATGGAGGGATAGGTTACAATTGTGCAGGTTCAATACAAGCAAGACTAAAAATGGAGGGTGCGGAGAGGGGGGGGTGGGAGTCCCCACGTACCTCAGACTGAGCCAGCTCATTATCATGATGGGGAAACCGCAGATCGAATCCCCCTCCGTGGATGTCCATGGATTCTCCCAGGATGGAGCCGGCCATCGCTGAACACTCAATGTGCCATCCGGGGCGACCCTGAAAACAGAGCCAAATTATACAATTGGGGTCACAATCTGCACAAAGGTACGACACAAACAATATACGGTGAACAATTGGCTCTGAGCCGGCAACTTAGCAAATCTCTAAATATTCATTGCTCCATAAGAAGGGAATTTTGTTACTTACCGTAAATTCCTTTTCTTCTAGCTCTTATTGGGAGACCCAGACGATTGGGGTATAGCTACTGCCCTCTGGAGGCCACACAAAGCACTACATTAAAAGTGCAAGGCCCCTCCCCCTCTGGCTATACCCCCCCGTGGTATCACGGGTTCTCCAGTTTTAGTGCCAAAGCAAGAAGGAGGAAGCCAATAACTGGTTTAAACAAATTAACTCCGAATAACATCGGAGAACTGAAAAACCGTTCAACATGAACAACATGTGTACCCGCAAACAACAAAAAAACATCCCGAAGGACAACAGGGCGGGTGCTGGGTCTCCCAATAAGAGCTAGAAGAAAAGGAATTTACGGTAAGTAACAAAATTCCCTTCTTCTTCAGCGCTCTATTGGGAGACCCAGACGATTGGGACGTCCAAAAGCTGTCCCTGGGTGGGTAAATAAATACCTCATGTTAGAGCTGCAAAACAGCCCTCCCCTATGGGGGTGTCACTGCCGCCTGCAGGACTCTTCTACCTAAGCTGGCATCCGCCGAAGCATAGGTATGCACCTGATAATGCTTGGTGAAAAGTGTGCAGACTGGACCAGGTAGCTGCCTGGCACACCTGTTGAGCCGAAGCCTGGTGACGTAATGCCCAGGACGCACCCACGGCTCTGGTTGAGTGGGCTTTTAGCCCTGAAGGAACCGGAAGCCCCGCAGAACGGTAGGCTTCAAGAATTGGTTCTTTGATCCATCGAGCCAGGGTGGCTTTAGAAGCCTGCAACCCCTTGCGCGGACCAGCGACAAGGACAAAAAGTGCATCGGAACGGCGTATGGGCGCCGTGCGGGAAATGTAGATTCTGAGTGCTCTCACCAGATCTAGCAAACGTAAGTCCTTTTCATACCGGTGAACCGGATGAGGGCAAAAAGAAGGCAAGGAAATATCCTGATTAAGATGAAAAGAGGATACGACCTTAGGAAGAAAATCCGGAATGGGGCGCAGCACAACCTTGTCCTGGTGAAACACCAGGAAGGGAGCCTTGGATGACAGAGCTGCCAGCTCAGACACTCGCCGAAGCGATGTGATGGCAACAAGAAACGCCACTTTCTGCGACAGCCGAGAAAAGGAAACTTCCTTCAGAGGCTCGAAGGGCGGCTTCTGGAGAGCAACTAGTACCCTGTTCAGATCCCATGGATCTAACGGTCGCTTGTACGGGGGCACAATATGACAGACCCCCTGCAGGAACGTGCGCACCTTAGGAAGACGTGCTAGACGCTTCTGAAAAAACACGGATAGTGCCGAAACTTGCCCTTTAAGGGAGCTGAGCGACAAGCCCTTTTCTAACCCCGATTGCAGGAAAGAAAGAAACTTGGGTAATGCAAATGGCCAGGGAGACACTCCCTGGGCCGAGCACCAGGACAAGAAAATCTTCCACGTTCTGTGGTAGATCTTAGCAGAGTTCGACTTTCTAGCTTGTCTCATTGTGGCAATCACTCCTTGAGATAATCCTGCAGATGCTAGGATCCAGGACTCAATGGCCACACAGTCAGGTTCAGGGCCGCAGAATTCTGATGGAAAAACGGCCCTTGGGACAGTAAGTCTGGTCGGTCTGGCAGTGACCACGGTCGACCGATCGTGAGATGCCACAGATCCGGATACCACGACCTCCTCGGCCAGTTTGGAGCGACGAGTATGATGCGGCTGCACTCGGATCTGATCTTGCGTAGCACTCTGGGCAAGAGCGCCAGAGGCGGAAACACGTAAGGGAGCTGAAACTGCGACCAATCTTGAACCAAGGCGTCTGCCGCCAGAGCTCTTTGATCGCGCGACCTCGCCATGAATGCCGGGACCTTGTTGTTGTGCCGGGATGCCATTAGGTCGACGTCCGGCACTCCCCAGCGGCGACAGATTTCCTGAAACACGTCCGGGTGAAGGGACCATTCCCCTGCGTCCATGCCCTGGCGACTGAGGAAGTCTGCTTCCCAGTTTTCTACGCCTGGGATGTGAACCGCGGATATGGTGGATGCTCTGTCCTCCACCCACATTAGAATGCGCCGGACTTCTTGGAAGGCTTGCCGACTGCGCGTCCCTCCTTGGTGGTTGATGTATGCCACCGCTGTGGAGTTGTCCGATTGGATTCGGATCTGCTTTCCTTCCAGCCACTGCTGGAAGGCCAGTAGGGCAAGATACACTGCTCTGATTTCCAGAACATTGATCTGAAGGGTGGACTCCTGCGGAGTCCACGTCCCCTGAGCCCTGTGGTGGAGAAACACTGCTCCCCACCCCGACAGACTCGCATCTGTCGTAACTACTGCCCAGGATGGGGGCAGGAAGGATCTTCCCTGAGATAATGAGGTGGGAAGGAGCCACCATTGTAGAGAGTCCTTGGCCGTCTGGGAAAGCGAGACTTTCCTGTCCAGGGACGTTGACTTCCCGTCCCATTGGCGGAGAATGTCCCATTGAAGTGGACGCAGATGAAACTGCGCAAAGGGAACTGCTTCCATGGCTGCCACCATCTTCCCTAGGAAATGCATGAGGCGCCGCAAGGGATGCAACTGGCCCTGCAGAAGAGATTGCACCCCTGTCTGTAGTGACCGCTGCTTGTCCAGCGGAAGCTTCACTATCGCTGCTAGAGTATGAAACTCCATGCCAAGATACGTTAGTGACTGAGTCGGTGATAGGATCGACTTTGGAAAGTTGATGATCCACCCGAAAGACTGTAGAGTCTCCAGCGTAGCATTCAGGCTGAGCTGACATGCCTCCTGAGAGGGAGCTTTGACCAATAAGTCGTCTAGGTAAGGGATCACCGAGTGTCCCTGAGAGTGCAAGACTGCTACCACCGCCGCCATGACCTTGGTGAAGACCCGTGGGGCTGTCGCCAGACCAAATGGAAGAGCTACGAACTGAAAATGGTCGTCTCCTATCACAAAACGTAGAAAACGTTGATGTTCTGTAGCAATTGGCACGTGGAGATAAGCATCTTTGATGTCTATTGAGGCAAGGAAGTCTCCTCTGGACATTGAGGCAATGACAGAGCGGAGGGTTTCCATCCGGAACCTCCTGGCGTGCACATGTTTGTTGAGCCGTTTTAGGTCCAGAACAGGACGGAACGAGCCGTCCTTTTTTGGAACCACAAAGAGATTGGAGTAAAACCCTTGCCCTTGTTCCTGAGGAGGGACTGGGATAACCACTCCTTCCGCTTTTAGGGAATCCACCGCCTGCAGCAGAGCATCTGCTCGGTCTGGATGTGGGGAGGTTCTGAAGAACCGAGCTGGAGGACGAGAATTGAACTCGATTCTGTACCCGCGAGACAAAATGTCCGTCACCCACCGGTCTTTGACCTGTGACGTCCAAATGCCGGAAAAGCGGGAGAGCCTGCCCCCGACCGGCGATGCGGAGGGGGGGGGCTGGAAGTCATGAGGTAGCCGCTTTGGAAGCGGTACCTCCATTTGCTTTCTTGGGGCGTGTGTGAGTCCGCCACGAATCTGAGTTTCTTTGCGTCCTCTGAGTCCCTTTGGACGAGGTAAATGGTGTCTTGCCCGAACCTCGAAAGGACTGAAACCTCTGCTGCCACTTTTTCTGCTGAGGTTTGGATGTTCTGGGTTGTGGTAAAGAGGAGTCTTTACCCTTGGACTGCTTAATGATGTCAGCCAATGGCTCGCCAAACAGTCTATCTCTAGACAAAGGCAAACTGGTTAAACATTTTTTGGAACCAGCATCTGCTTTCCAGTCCTTTAACCACAAGGCTCTGCGCAAAACTACCGAATTGGCGGACGCCATTGAGGTGCGACTGGTAGATTCTAGGACCGCATTGATAGCGTAAGACGCAAACGCCGACATCTGCGTGGTAAGGTGCGCCACTTGCGGCACTGCTGGATGCATGATAGCATCCACTTTTGCTAAGCCAGCTGAAATAGCCTGGAGTGCCCATACGGCTGCGAATGCCGGAGCAAACGACGCGCCTATAGCTTCATAGACAGATTTTAACCAAAGGTCCATCTGTCTGTCATTGGCATCTTTAAGTGAAGCGCCATCCTCCACTGCAACTATGGATCTAGCTGCAAGTTTGGAAATCGGGGGGTCTACCTTTGGACACTGTGTCCAGCGCTTGACCACCTCAGGGGGGAAAGGGAAACGCGTATCTTTAGATCGTTTAGAGAAACGCCTTTCTGGGTGAGCGTCGTGCTTCTGGATTGATTCTCTGAAGTCAGAGTGATCTAACAAAGCACTCAATTTACGCTTGGGATAAAGGAAACGAAACTTTTCCTGCTCCGCAGCCGCCTCTTCTGCTGAAGGGGCTGGGGGAGAAATATCCAACAGCCTATTGATGGCTGAGATAAGGTCGTTTACCATGGCATCCCCATCCGGGGTATCCAGGTTGAGAGGGGTTCCAGGAGTGGATTCCTGATCACTCTCATCAGACACATCACAGGGAGACTGATTGCGCTGAGACCCTGAGCAGTGTGAAGACGTCGAGGGTCTTTCCCAGCGAGCTCGCTTAGGGTGGCTGGGGCCATCATCTGAGTCATAATCCTCGGCCTGTGAAGCCGGGGACCCCCCTGTGGGCTGGATACATTCCAAGTAAGGGGGACCTGAGGACAGAGGCCTCGCCGTGCCCAGAGACTGAGCCCCATGCATAGATTGCAAGGTCTCAAGAATTTTTGCCATAGATACCGACATATTATCTGCAAAAACTGCAAAGTCTGTCCCTGTCACCGGGGCAGAACTTACAAGCGTCTCAGCCTGGGTCGCTACCTCTCCTGACTCCGGCTGGCGAAGCAGCACCGGGTCGGAGCATTGCACACAATGGGGGTCATCGGAGCCTGCTGGTAGATTAGCCCCACATGCAGCACACGCAGTATACACAGCCCTTTTTGCCTTGGCCGCCTTGCGTTTTGAGGATGACATGTTGCTGCTTCCACAGAGCGATCTGGGATATGCAGCCAGAAGCGCACCTCACAGTGCAAGTAATACAATAACTATATATCTGTACCCAGTACACTGATACACAGTGAGGCACTAGAGGGACCAGCACAGAAAAATCGCTTACCGCCCGCTTAAAAAGCGGGTGTGTGGTCGCCAGATAGCCCCTAGTCCAGGTCTCCCAGAGCCTTGCGTCCTTCCTCCAGCCAGGCATGCATGTAATGGCTGCCGGCGTCTCGAGAGAGGAAGGGGGGCGGGCCCTGGGCGTTCCTGGCCAAGAGCGGGAAGCCTGCTTCCCTCTGTGCCAAGTGAGAGGGCTGGAGCATGTAAATCAGGCTCCAGCCCTCGTCGCTGCTAGCGAACAGCGTCTCTCCCCTACCCTGAATGACAGGGTGGGGGCGGGAACGAAACGGAGCTGCCGGCGTCCTAGGCCCAAAAAGCCGGGGACTAAATTTATAACCGCCGCCGCCGTAAAAGCGCGGACGGCGGATCCCCGGCGCACCACAAGTCACAGCAGCGCCGCCCGGTCCAGAGGGGGTCGGCGCTGCGTTCCCAAACACAAACAATCCCCCAGTAATCTGTAGGGACACCAACTCCACGTTGCGGTCCCCGGCGCACTACAACACCCAGCCAGCCCGGAGTGTGTCTGTGCCTGCCGGGGACACAGAGTACCTGTATGATGCAGGGCCTGTCCCTGATCGTACTCCTGCTCCGTCTCCATCAGGTTCTAATGGGTCTGTGGATGGAGCCCGGCGTCAGAGCTGAGAGGCCGGCAGGATCCCACTTCCACAGAGCCCTACAAGGGGATGTGGAAGGAAAACAGCATGTCAGGCTCCAGCCCTGTACCAGCAATAGGTACCTCAACCTTACAACACCATCCAGGGGTGAGAAGGGAGCATGCTGGGGACACTATATGTGTCCTCTTTTCTTCCATCCGAAACAGTCAGCAGCTACTGCTGACTAAAATCTGTGGAGCTATGCATGGAATGTCTGACCTCCTTCGCACACAAAGCTAAAACTGGAGAACCCGTGATACCACGGGGGGGTATAGCCAGAGGGGGAGGGGCCTTGCACTTTTAATGTAGTGCTTTGTGTGGCCTCCAGAGGGCAGTAGCTATACCCCAATCGTCTGGGTCTCCCAATAGAGCGCTGAAGAAAAGGGGTTTACCCACGAACAAAGCGAATTTTAAAGTTGATTTTAATCAATATGTCTTGGAATAATAATAATAATAATTTCCACGAATGGATGAGTTTAAAAAGATAATTATTATATTATTATTCCAAGATCAAAGGATTAACATTAACTTTGTAAGAAAACCCCTTTAACTTACAGCTATAATCACAGATTGTAGCTTGTATTGTGTATTGGGGGTCAGAGACAATATGATTTAAGGCTGGCAGTGGACCTCATAAGACCATCAACACCACCATGCTTTACACTGCTGCATGGCTAGATCAAGAAGGATGGGAGACAGTAGCTTTAATTCCTAGTCCGCTGTCAAAAAAGAAAAAGAGAATTTTGTTACTTACCGTAAATTCTTTTTCTTATAGTTCCGTATTGGGAGACCCAGACCATGGGTGTTTAGCTTCTGCCTCCGGAGGACACACAAACTACTACACTTAAAAGTGTAGCTCCTCCCCCTGAGCTTATACACCCCCTGGTAACCAGTCCTAGCCAGTTTAGTGCAAAAGCTGAAGGAGAATAGCCACCCACAAGTAGAACTGAGTAAGAACCGGAACAACCGGAGACTCTGTCCACGACAACAGCCGGTGATAACACACGGAACAAGAAAATTGCCAACAGGCAACAGGGAGGGTGCTGGGTCTCCCAATACGGAACTATAAGAAAAAGAATTTACGGTAAGTAACAAAATTCTCTTTTTCTTTATCGTTCCTTTGGGAGACCCAGACCATGGGACGTTCCAAAGCTGTCCCTGGGTGGGAATAAACAGAAAAAACTAAGACGTAGGCGGAGCCTAACTTCACAAATGGGCGACAGCCGCCTGAAGGATGCGTCTGCCCAAGCTCGCATCTGCCGAAGCATGAGCATGCACCTGGTAGTGCTTCGAAAAGGTATGCAGGCTAGTCCAAGTGGCAGCCTGACAGACTTGTTGAGCCGTAGCCTGGTGCCTAAAAGCCCAAGAGGCACCGACAGCTCTGGTCGAGTGTGCTTTGATCCCCGGCGGGGGAGGCACCTGAGTACTCTGGTAGGCGTCCGAAATGGTCGATCTAATCCAACGGGCCAAGGTCGGCTTAGAAGCAGAGAGACCCTTGCGCCGCCCTGTGGTTAGCACAAAAAGAGAGGTGCACCGCCTAAGCGCAGCGGTGCGAGCCACATAAATCCGGAGAGCACGCACCAGATCCAAAGTATGCAGCGCTTTTTCAAAGCGATGAACAGGGGCCGGACAGAAGGAAGGTAAGGTAATGTCCTGGTTAAGGTGGAAGGGAGAGACCACCTTAGGAAGAAAGTCCGGGGTCGGACAGAGAACTACCTTGTTTTGGTGAAAAAACAAAAAAGGTGAATCCGAGGAGAGCGCAGCCAAATCAGAGACTCTCCTGAGGGAAGTTATGGCCACCAGAAAGGCCACCTTTTGAGAAAGACGTTACAAAGAAACCTCCCTAAGAGGCTCAAAGGGGGGTTTCTGCAATACCGTGAGGACCAAGTTAAGGTCCCAGGGATCCAAGGGCCGCCGATAAGGCGGAATGATGTGAGACGCACCTTGCATGAAGGTGCGGATCTGAGCCAGCTGAGCGAGACGTCGCTGGAACAGGACTGACAGAGCTGAGACTTGTCCCTTGAGAGAGTTGAGGGACAGACCTAGCTGCAGACCGGACTGTAAAAAAGACAGAAGGGTCGGCAACGAAAATGGCCAAGGAGAATGGCCGGAAGAGCGACACCAGGACAGGAACATTTTCCAAGTCCTCTGATAGATCTTGACGGAGGAAGACTTACGGGCCCGAGTCATAGTGGAGATGACTTCAGGAGGAATACCAGAAGCCGTCAAAATCCAGGACTCAAGAGCCACGCCGTAAATTTGAGTGCCGCAGAATTCGGGCGGAAGAACGGACCTTGCGAGAGCAGGTCTGGACGGTCCGGAAGATGCCACGGCATCTCCACGGACAGTTGGAGCAGGTCCGGATACCAAGCTCGCCTGGGCCAGTCCGGTGCAATGAGGATGACTCGACGGCCCTCCATTCTGATCTTGCGCAGGACTCTGGGCAAGAGAGCTAGAAGGGGAAACACATAGGACAGACGAAACTGGGACCAGTCTTGAACCAGAGCGTCCGCGGCGAAGGCCTGAGGATCGTGGGAGCGAGCCACGTAAACCGGAACCTTGTTGTTGTGACGGGATGCCATTAGGTCCACGTCCGGAGTGCCCCACTTGCGGCAGATTGACTGAAACACTGCCGGGTGCAGAGACCACTCGCCACCGTCCACGGATTGACGGCTGAGATAATCTGCCTCCCAGTTTTCTACGCCAGGGATGTGGACTGCGGATATGGTGGACTTGGAGTCCTCCGTCCATTGAAGAATGTGTTGGACCTCCAACATTGCCAGGCGGCTGCGTGTCCCGCCTTGGTGATTGATGTAGGCAACCGCTGTCGCGTTGTCTGACTGGACTCGAATGTGCCTGCCCGCCAACAGGTGGTGAAAGGCTAGGAGAGCTAGAAGCACAGCTCTGGTTTCCAGCACATTGATTGAAAGGGCTGACTAGGACAGAGTATAAGTGCCCTGAGCTCTGTGGTGGAGATGTACCGCTCCCCAGCCGGATAGACTGGCATCCGTGGTGAGAATCACCCAGGACGGGGCCAGGAAGGAGCGCCCTTGGGACAGGGAGAGGGGTCGAAGCCACCACTGAAGAGAGGTCCTGGTCCGTGGCGACAGAGCTACTAACCTCTGTAAGGAGGAAGGCCGCTTGTCCCAACAGCGGAGAATGTCCAGCTGCAGAGGACGCAGATGGAACTGGGCAAAGGGAACCGCCTCCATGGACGCCACCATTTGACCCAGCACCTGCATCAGACGCCTGAGGGTATAACGGCGGGGCCTCAGCAGAGAGCGCACCGCTAGCTGGAGTGACTGCTGTTTGATTAAGGGCAACTTCACAAGTGCCGGCAAAGTCTCGAACTGCATCCCTAGGTACGTGAGACTCTGAGTCGGAGTCAGAGTGGATTTGGGAAGATTGACAATCCACCCGAATTGGGCTAGGGTGGCGAGAGTGAGCGAAACACTCCGCTGACAGTCTGCGCTGGATGGACCCTTGACCAGAAGGTCGTCCAGGTAAGGGAGCACTGCCAACCCCTGGAGGTGTAGGACCGCAATCACTGCCGCCATGACCTTGGTGAATACCCGAGGGGCCGTGGCTAACCCGAAGGGGAGAGCCACGAATTGGAAATGATCCTCTCCTATCGCAAAACGTAACCAACGCTGATGTGACACTGCGATTGGCACATGTAGATAGGCATCTCTGATGTCGATGGACGCCAGGAACTCCCCTTGGGTCATAGAGGCAATGACTGATCGCAGAGACTCCATGCGAAAATGCCGCACCCAGACATGCTTGTTGAGAAGCTTGAGATCCAGGATGGGCCGGAAGGTACCGTCCTTTTTTGGAACTAGGAAGAGATTTGAGTAAAAACCTCTGAACCGTTCCTGAGCGGGAACTGGGACAATCCCTCCGTTTGCCTGCAAGGACGCCACGGCCTGCGAGAAGGTGGCGGCCTTGGAGCAAGGGGGAGTAGAGAGAAAAAAATCTGTTTGGAGGGCTGGAAGAGAATTCTATCCTGTAGCCGTGAGATATGATGTCTCTCACCCACTGATCGGAGACCTGCTTTAACCAAGCGTCGCCAAAGTGGGAGAGCCTGCTACCGACTAAGGACGTGGCTGGAGCGGGCAGATAGTCACGAGGAGGCTGCCTTAGTGGCAGAACCTCCTGCGGTCTTCTGCGGACGCGCTTTTGGGCGCCAGTTGGATTTCTGATCCTTGGCTGAGTTAGCGGACGAGGCAGAAGGCTTAGGCTATGTGCGCACTTACCGGATTTTGCCGCGGATTTGCTGCATGTTTCGCTGCAGAAAATGTTCATAACATCTCTGCAGTGAATCACCAGGAAATCCTATGGAGAAAAAAAATCCTGTGCGCACTAGGCGGAATTTGACAGCTGCATGTTTTGCAGCGGGAATCCCGCAGCAAAAACAAGTGCATGTCACTTCTTTTCCGCACATCGCTGCGGGATTTCACTCCATTGACTCCAATGTTAATCATGAAATCCCGCAGGGAATAACGCAGGCAGCAAATTCTGTGCGGTTCACTGCGTTTTCCTGCGTTATTCCCTGCGGTATTTCACGGTTTACCTCCGGTAATGTACATCGCTTGTCTGCGGTTTGCAGGGAAGTGATGTCATTACAGGAAGAGGAAGCGGAGCAGAGAGTAAACACACACAGATCACAGACACAGATAGACATCACAGACACATAGAACACACATAGAAAGAAAACGGAAATATAGAAAACAAAGAACGTGGGCTCCGCTGCATATTTACCTTCCAGCCGAGGTAAGCACACAGCGGCGGCCCGGTATTCTCAGGCTGGGGAGGGAGAGGGGCAGGGATAATGTCCCCTGCCTCACTCCCCCTCCCGCAGCCGAGAATATCAGCCGCAGCTGCCCCGGGACTGTCGCATGCATTATGCGGCAGCACCGGCGTGTCCCCGGCTCTTCTTGCTGCCGTGTAGCAGTGGCAGCAAGGTAATACAAGGAGTTAATGGTGGTGGATCACCGCCATTAACTCCAGGCTTGATCATGGCAGCGTCTATGTGACAGCTGACATGATCAACCCGTAAGTAAAGTGAATAAAACACACACAGAAAAATCCTTTATTTTAAATAAAACAAACAAGCCTCGTTCACCATTTTATTAACCCCTCCCGCACCAAAGCTCCGGCGTCATCCACCGCTCCGGCGTAATCCACAGGTCCTGCGCTGCTTACATCCAGCCGCGACTGTCACAGACACAGCGCTGAATGAAAGCAGCAGACAGCAGAGGTAATTACCGGTCATTTCCCACGGCCGATAATGTGAACTCACTGCCGACCGTGGGAAATGCAGCGATCTGTCCTCTATCTATCCCTCTATCTGTCTATCTATCTATCTATCCCTCTATCTATTCTTCTGTCTATCTATCTACTATCTCAGAATTAAATGACTTTTTTTTTTTTCCTTCAATGTGCTTTATTGCATTGAATGCAATAAAGCACATCCCAACCCGCACGCGGCAAAACCGCGGCAATACCGCGAACATTACCGCGGTAAAACCGCAGCAAACCGCATGCGGTTTTCGGGTGCGGTTTCCCGCGGTTTTTTACCGTGGGTGCGGTAATCTTTGAGAGCATGCGGAATTTTCTCAAGAAAATTCCATTTCCCAGTGCGCACATAGCCTTAGAGGACGACCAGTTGGAGGAACGAAAGGAACGAAACCTCGATTGATTCCTACCCTGGGCGGGTTTCCTGGTCTTGGTTTGTGGCATGGAAGTACTCTTCCCGCCAGTAGCTTCTTTAATGATTTCATCCAGTTGTTCACTGAACAGCCGGGGCCCAGCAAAATGAGCCCAGCAAGAAACTTCTTGGACGAAGCATCTGCCTTCCACTCTCGAAGCCACAAAATCCTGCGGATAACAAGAGAATTAGCCGAAGCCACCGCAGTGCGGTGAGCAGCCTCTAGCATGGCAGACATGGCATAAGATGAAAAGGCTGAAGCTTGGGAAATTAAGGCAACCATCTCAGGCATAGATTCCTTGGTGAGGGAATGCATCTCCTCTAGAGAAGCAGAGATGGCTTCGAGAGCCCACACTGATGCAAAAGTCGGGGAAAACGCGGCCCCCGCAGCTTCATACACAGATTTGGCCAGAAGGTCAATCTGACGGTCAGTGGAATCCTTAAGTGAGGTGCCATCAGCCACCGACACAACGGTCCGGGCTGATAGCCTAGACACCGGAGGGTCTACCTTTGGGGAGTGAGACCACTCCTTGACCACCTCAGGTGGAAATGGAAACCGGTCATCAGAACCGCGCTTTGGAAAGCGTTTGTCAGGGCAGGCCCTGGGTTTGGTCACAGCGGCCTGAAAACTGGAGTGGTTAAAGAACACACTCTTCACTCTCTTAGGCGAGGTAAACTGATGTTTTTCTGCCAAAGAGAGTTGCTCCTCTGACACTGGCGGATTGAGATCCAGCACAGAATTAATAGAAGCAATCAAATCACTAAGATCTGAGTCACCCTCAGAGAAATCGAAGACATGGACCCGCTTTTCTTCAAACTCTTTCCAAAAGTCAAACAATCAGATGAGAATGCATGTGTGGATGTATGACCTCCTGAACACAAAGCGATAAACTGGCTGGGTCTGCTCACCAGGGGGTATATAAGCTCAGAGGGAGGAGCTACACTTTTAAGTGTAGTACTTTGTGTGTCCTCCGGAGGCAGAAGCTAAACACCCATGGTCTGGGTCTCCCAAAGGAACGATAAAGAAAAAAGGCATAAATATAGGACATTCTGCTGCTCGTCCCTGCGAGGTCGGAGCCGGGCCAGGGACGGGGCCCAGAGGCGGGCCAGGGACGGGGCCCAGAGGCGGGCAGAGAAGAGGCCGGAGGCGGGCAGAGGTCATGTGATTACCCATGCGACCACCATTGTCATAAAGGCTGCCGCCTTACATCTATAGGCAGCAGACGCCCTTGAAACACACCATGGTCTGTACATAAAACTTTAGGGGACTTCAAAAATTTATCAAGAAAATGTCCAAACCTTTTATGACAGCGTAGACCTACCTTTCCCCAGGGCGAGTCCCACGATGGCTCTCCAGGCTTAGATGCTTTCCACAAAGCAAAATCATTGGGGGACTGCTTTTCACTTAACCGATCTGCGGAGATGCTCAGGTCACCTGTATAGAGGAGGTCGATATAAAAGCCTCCACGGTAAAGAACAGCAATGTCCGAGTATCACAGCCACATAGCAGAACACTGTGTTAGGACAGTTACAGCTCCCAACAGGCCCGGTCAGACAATGGCGATGCACACAAGATGGCGCCGCTCACCTTCTCCTTCCTGCAGAGCTTTTTGATCTCCCACGGCCTCCGGCACGAGCTTTGCATAGTAATGTCTATCATTGGCATGAAACTTTGCGGTGTTAAAGTAAACCGACCCATTGGACACATAACTGCAAAAAAAAAAAAAAAAAAATACATAAAAAAAAAAACCTCACCAGGTCATTTAGATGAGGGAGGGACTGCAGCAGCCAGCACCCGAATTCAGCACATGCACTCACCCGTATCCATTACCCACAATCCTCTGCACAAACTCTACGATTTCGGGTACGTATTCGCTGACCCGGGTGAGGACATCTGGAGGTAGAACCTGCCGATGAGAAGTGTCCACTGAGCAAGGAATGATTACGATCAATGGTGCAGAAAAGATCCAATACCTATGTGCGAGATGTGGCGACTGGCGGAACGAGCAAAAATACTTCACTGTGTGTGGGGCATAATCCTCAGATTATAGCTCAAAACCCCGCACAGACAAGGCTGGGGGGATAATACAAAGATCATACAGAGCAGTGCTGTATTATGATCTGATGCTCAGCATCGGTCACCTTATGTCTGAAGTGCTCCTTTAATAATTTAAAGGGAACCTATCACCAGATTTTTACTTTATAAGCTGCAGAGCTCTTATATACAAGATTATAGAATACTGTATATAAGAGCCCAGGCCGCCGTGTGGAACATAAAAAAGAAGGGAATTTTGTTACTTACCGTAAATTCCTTTTCTTCTAGCTCTTATTGGGAGACCCAGACGATTGGGTGTATAGCACTGCCTCCGGAGGCCACACAAAGCAATTACACTAAAAAGTGTAAGGCCCCTCCCCTTCTGGCTATACACCCCCAGTGGGATCACTGGCTCACCAGTTTTAGTGCAAAAGCAAGAAGGAGGAAAGCCAATAACTGGTTTAAACAAATTCTCTCCGAGTAACATCGGAGAACTGAAAACCGTTCAACATGAACAACATGTGTACCCGCAAACAAACCAATAATCCCGAAGGACAACAGGGCGGGTGCTGGGTCTCCCAATAAGAGCTAGAAGAAAAGGAATTTACGGTAAGTAACAAAATTCCCTTCTTCTTCAGCGCTCTATTGGGAGACCCAGAAGATTGGGACGTCCAAAAGCTGTCCCTGGGTGGGTAAAGAAATACCTCATGTTAGAGCTGCAAGACAGCCCTCCCCTACGGGGAGGCAACTGCCGCCTGCAGGACTCTTCTACCTAGGCTGGCGTCCGCCGAAGCATAGGTATGCACCTGATAATGTTTGGTGAAAGTGTGCAGACTCGACCAGGTAGCTGCCTGGCACACCTGTTGAGCCGTAGCCTGGTGTCGTAATGCCCAGGATGCACCCACGGCTCTGGTAGAATGGGCCTTCAGCCCTGATGGAACCGGAAGCCCAGCAGAACGGTAGGCTTCAAGAATTGGTTCTTTGATCCATCGAGCCAGGGTGGCCTTAGAAGCCTGCGACCCTTTGCGTTTACCAGCGACAAGGACAAAGAGTGCATCCGAACGGCGCAAGGGCGCCGTGCGGGAAATGTAGATTCTGAGTGCTCTCACCAGATCTAACAAATGTAAATCTTTCTCATACCGATGAACTGCATGAGGACAAAACGAAGGCAAAGAGATATCCTGATTAAGATGAAAAGAGGATACCACCTTCGGGAGAAACTCCTGAATGGGGCGCAGCACAACCTTGTCCTGGTGGAAGACCAGGAAGGGAGCCTTGGATGATAGTGCTGCCAGCTCAGACACTCTCCGAAGAGATGTGATCGCTACCAGAAAAGCCACTTTCTGTGATAGTCTAGAAAGTGAAACCTCCCTCAGAGGCTCGAAGGGCGGCTTCTGGAGGGCAACTAGTACCCTGTTCAGATCCCATGGATCTAACGGCCGCTTGTACGGGGGTACGATATGGCAAACCCCCTGTAGGAACGTGCGCACCTTAGGAAGGCGTGCCAAACGCCTCTGAAAAAAGACGGATAGCGCCGAGACCTGACCTTTAAGGGAGCCGAGCGACAAACCTTTTTCTAACCCAGATTGCAGGAAAGAAAGAAAGGTAGGCAATGCAAATGGCCAGGGAGACACTCCCTGAGCAGAAGACCAGGATAAGAATATCCTCCACGTTCTGTGGTAGATCTTAGCGGACGTGGGCTTCCTAGCCTGTCTCATGGTGGCAACGACCCCTTGGGACAATCCTGAAGACGCTAGGATCCAGGACTCAATGGCCACACAGTCAGGTTCAGGGCCGCAGAATTCCGATGGAAAAACGGCCCTTGGGACAGTAAGTCTGGTCGGTCTGGGAGTGCCCACGGTTGGCCGACCGTGAGCTGCCACAGATCCGGATACCACGCCCTCCTCGGCCAGTCTGGGGCGACAAGTATGACGCGGCTGCAATCGGATCTGATCTTGCGTAGCACTCTGGGCAAGAGTGCCAGAGGTGGAAACACATAAGGGAGCCGGAACTGCGACCAATCTTGCACTAGGGCGTCTGCCGCCAGCGCTCTTTGATCGCGAGACCGTGCCATGAAGGTTGGGACCTTGTTGTTGTGCCGTGACGCCATTAGGTCGACGTCCGGCACCCCCCAGCGGCGACAGATTTCCTGAAACACGTCTGGGTGAAGGGACCATTCCCCTGCGTCCATGCCCTGGCGACTGAGGAAGTCTGCTTCCCAGTTTTCTACGCCGGGGATGTGAACTGCGGATATGGTGGAGGCTGTGGCTTCCACCCACATCAGAATCCGCCGGACTTCCTGGAAGGCTTGCCGACTGCGTGTCCCCCCTTGGTGGTTGATGTATGCCACCGCTGTGGAGTTGTCCGACTGAATTCGGATCTGCCTTCCTTCCAGCCACTGCTGGAAGGCTAGTAGGGCAAGATACACTGCTCTGATTTCCAGAACATTGATCTGAAGGGTGGACTCCTGCCGAGTCCACGTACCCTGAGCCCTGTGGTGGAGAAAGACTGCTCCCCACCCTGACAGACTCGCGTCTGTCGTGACCACCGCCCAAGACGGTGGTAGGAAGGATCTTCCCTGTGATAATGAGGTGGGAAGAAGCCACCACTGCAGAGAGTCCTTGGCCGTCTGGGAAAGGGAGACTTTCCTGTCCAGGGATGTTGACTTCCCGTCCCATTGGCGGAGAATGTCCCATTGAAGTGGACGCAGATGAAACTGCGCAAACGGAACCGCCTCTATTGCCGCCACCATCTTCCCGAGGAAGTGCATGAGGCGTCTTAAGGAGTGCGACTGACTTTGAAGGAGAGCCTGCACCCCAGTCTGTAGAGACCGCTGCTTGTCCAGCGGAAGCTTCACTATCGCTGAGAGAGTATGAAACTCCATGCCAAGATACGTTAGTGATTGGGTCGGTGACAGATTTGACTTTGGGAAGTTGATGATCCACCCGAACGCCTGGAGAGTCTCCAGTGCAACATTTAGGCTGAGTTGGCATGCCTCTTGAGAGGGTGCCTTGACCAGTAGATCGTCCAAGTAAGGGATCACAGAGTGTCCGTGAGAGTGCAAGACTGCTACCACTGCCGCCATGATCTTGGTGAACACCCGAGGGGCTGTCGCCAGACCAAATGGCAGAGCTACGAACTGAAGATGGTCGTCTCCTATCACGAAGCGTAGAAAGCGTTGGTGCTCTGTAGCAATCGGCACGTGGAGATAAGCATCTTTGATGTCTATTGATGCTAGGAAATCTCCTTGAGACATTGAGGCAATGACTGAGCGGAGGGATTCCATCCGGAACCGCCTGGCGTTCACATGCTTGTTGAGCAGTTTTAGGTCCAGAACAGGACGGAAGGAGCCGTCCTTTTTTGGAACCACAAAGAGATTGGAGTAAAATCCTCGCCCCCGTTCCTGAGGGGGGACAGGGATCACGACTCCTTCTGCTCTTAGAGAGTCCACCGCCTGCCGCATGGCATCTGCTCGGTTGGGGTGTGGGGAGGTTCTGAAGAACCGAAGTGGAGGCCGAGAACTGAACTCGATTCTGTACCCGCGAGACAAAATGTCTGTTACCCACCGGTCTTTGACCTGTGACAGCCAAATGTCGCAAAAGCGGGAGAGCCTGCCACCGACCGAGGATGCGGAGGGAGGAGGCCGAAAGTCATGAGGTAGCCGCTTTGGAAGCGGATCCTCCATTTGCTTTCCTGGGGCGTGAGTGAGCCCGCCAGGAATCTGAGCTCCCTTGTTCTTTCTGAGTCCTTTTGGACGAGGAGAATTGGGCCTTGCCCGAGCCTCGAAAGGACCGAAACCTCGACTGCCACTTTTTCTGTTGAGGTTTACTTGCTCTGGGCTGTGGTAAGGAAGAGTCCTTACCCTTGGACTGTTTTATGATTTCAGCCAATGGCTCACCAAACAGTCTGTCTCTAGATAATGGCAAGCTGGTTAAGCATTTTTTGGAACCAGCATCTGCCTTCCAGTCCTTTAACCACAAGGCTCTGCGCAAAACCACAGAATTGGCGGACGCCATAGCGGTACGGCTCGTAGATTCTAGGACCGCATTGATAGCATAGGTCGCAAACGCAGACATTTGCGAAGTTAGGGACGCCACTTGCGGCACTGCTGGATGTATGATAGCATCCACCTGTGCTAAACCAGCTGAAATAGCTTGGAGTGCCCACACGGCCGCGAATGCTGGAGCAAACGACGCGCCGATAGCTTCATAGACAGATTTCAACCAAAGGTCCATCTGTCTGTCGTTGGCATCTTTAAGTGAAGCGCCATCCTCTACTGCGACTATGGATCTAGCCGCAAGCTTGGAAATTGGGGGATCCACCTTTGGACACTGGGTCCAGCGTTTGGCCACCTCAGAGGGAAAAGGATAACGGGTATCCTTAGAACGTTTAGAGAAACGCTTGTCTGGATGAGCGTCGTGTTTCTGGATCGATTCTCTGAAGTCAGAGTGGTCCAAAAAAGCACTTAATTTACGCTTGGGATACAGGAAATGGAACTTCTCCTGCTGTGCAGCTGCCTCCTCTGCAGAAGGGGCTGGGGGAGAAATATCCAACAGTCTATTAATTGCCGATATAAGGTCATTAACCATGGCGTCACCATCAGGGGCATCCAGATTGAGAGGGGCCTCAGGATTAGAATCCTGATCACCATCCTCAGTCTCATCACAGAGAGACTCTTCTCGCTGAGACCCTGAGCAGTGTGATGACGTGGAGGGTCTTTCCCAGCGAGCTCGCTTAGGCTGCCTGGGACTGTCATCTGAGTCAGAGACTTCAGCCTGTGATGCTTGAGACCCCCTTGAAGTACGGATTAGTTCCAACTGAGGGGGACCGGAGAGCATAGACACAGCAGTGTCCATGGTCTGAGTAACTGGCCTGGACTGCAAGGTCTCCAGGATTTTTGACATAGTCACAGACATTTTATCAGCAAAAACTGCAAAGTCTGTCCCCGTCACCGGGGCAGGGTTCACAGGCGTCTCTGCCTGGGCCACTACCACCATAGGCTCTGGCTGACGGAGTGCCACTGGGACTGAACATTGCATACAATGTGAGTCTTTGGAGCCTGCCGGTAGATCAGCCCCACATGCAGTACAAACAGTGTACACAGCCTGTGCCTTGGCACCCTTGCGTTTTGCGGATGACATGTTGCTGCCTCCTCAGAGCAGTACAGGGTGTCCAGCCAAGAAGCGACCTTACAGTGCAACTATATATATATATATATGGTACTAAGAAAAAAGTACACTAATATAACACTGAGGCACTAGTGGGGCCAGCACTAAAGTGCAGCTTACCGCCCGCTTAGGAGCGGGTGTGTGGTCGCCGAAATCCCTTTAGTCTGGGTCTCCCAGAGCCTGCTGCCTTTCCCCAGCCAGACCGCATGTGTAATGGCTGCCGGCGTCCTTGTGGAGAGGGGGGGCGGGCCCTGGGCGTATACAGACGAAGAGCGGGAAGCCTGCTTCCCACTGTGCCTAGTGAGAGGGCTGGAGCATGTAAATAGAGCTCCAGCCCTCGGCGCTGCCAATTGAGCAGCGTCTCTCCCCTACCCTGATTGACAGGGTGGGGGCGGGAACGAAGCGGCGCTAGGCCGCAGAAGCCGGGGGCTAAAGTTAGAAGCGCCGCCGCCGTAAAAGCGCGGTCGGCGCAAAGTCCCCGGCGCACCACAAGTCGCAGCTGCGCCGCCGCTCCTGTAGCGGTCGGCGCAGTAGTTCCCAACATGTAACGTCACTCAGCAAAGCTGCAGTGACCTAACCCCAGCGCACAGCGCTACTGTCCCCGGCGCACTATAACGCTCAGCAAGCCTTGAGAGTGTCCGTGCCTGCCGGGGACACAGAGTACCTGAAAGTTGCAGGGCCTTGTCCCTGAACGGCACTCCCGCTCCAAATCCAGCAGGTTCTCTGGGTCTGTGGATGGAGCCCGGCCTCAGGGCTTGGGGGCCGGCAAGATCCCACTTCCACAGAGCCCACCAGGGGATGTGGAAGGAAAACAGCATGTGGGCTCCAGCCTCTGTACCAGCAATAGGTACCTCAACCTTACAAGCACCACCGCGGGTGAGAAGGGAGCATGCTGGGGGCCCCATATGGGCCCTCTTTTCTTCCATCCGATATAGCCAGCAGCTACTGCTGACTACAAACAGTGGAGCTATGCGTGGATGTCTGACCTCCTTCGCACAAAGCAGAAAACTGGTGAGCCAGTGATCCCACTGGGGGTGTATAGCCAGAAGGGGAGGGGCCTTACACTTTTTAGTGTAATTGCTTTGTGTGGCCTCCGGAGGCAGTGCTATACACCCAATCGTCTGGGTCTTCCAATAGAGCGCTGAAGAAAAAACACCTTTATAATACTTAGCTAGTGAGCGGTCCAGTCCAATGGCTGTCGCTGGTCCTGAGCCTCCTCCATCTTGTGCGATCGCCATCCTCCTTCTTCCAAGCTCAGCATAGATGACATGTCCTATGTCATCCACACAGGCTGGCATTGCGCACCTGCACATTTTGATCTGTCAGCTACGGGCAGATGAAAGTATTGTAGTGCGCATGTGCGGGCGGTCTTTGACCTTTCGCCACGCCTGCGCATTATAGTACTTTGTTCTGCCCTTATCGGACAGATCAAAGTGCACCTGTGCAGGACTGCAATGCTGTGTGGATGACGTAGGATGCGTCATGCATGCTGGGGGGGGGGTAGAAGAGGACGGCAATCACAGAAGAGTGGGGGTGCTGGACCTGGGAGCAGCGACACCCATGGGACCGGACCGCCCTCTAGGTGAGTATTATAAAGTGATTTTTGCATTCTACAGAGCAGCCTGGGGTCTTATGTACAATATTCTGGAATGCTGTATATAAGAGCTCACTGGCGGTGGCTGCAATTCAAAAGTGAAAGAAGGGAATTTTGTTTACTTACCGTAAATTCCTTTTCTTCTAGCTCCTATTGGGAGACCCAGACAATTGGGTGTATAGCTTCTGCCTCCGGAGGCCACACAAAGTATTACACTTTAAAAGTGTAACCCCTCCCCTCTGCCTATACACCCTCCCGTGCATCACGGGCTCCTCAGTTTTGGTGCAAAAGCAGGAAGGAGGAAAAACTTATAAATTGGTCTAAGGTAAATTCAATCCGAAGGATGTTCGGAGAACTGAACCATGAACCAAAAGAACAATTCAACATGAACAACATGTGTACACAAAAGAACAACAGCCCGAAGGGAACAGGGGCGGGTGCTGGGTCTCCCAATAGGAGCTAGAAGAAAAGGAATTTACGGTAAGTAAACAAAATTCCCTTCTTTGTCGCTCCATTGGGAGACCCAGACAATTGGGACGTCCAAAAGCAGTCCCTGGGTGGGTAAAAGAATACCTCGATAAAAAGAGCCAAAACGGCCCCCTCTTACAGGTGGGCAACCGCCGCCTGAAGGACTCGCCTACCTAGACTGGCGTCTGCCGAAGCATAAGTATGCACCTGATAGTGTTTCGTGAAAGTGTGCAGACTAGACCAGGTAGCTGCCTGACACACCTGCTGAGCCGTAGCCTGGTGCCGCAATGCCCAGGACGCACCCACGGCTCTGGTAGAATGGGCTTTCAGCCCCAAAGGAAGCGGAAGCCCAGAAGAACGGTAGGCTTCAAGAATCGGTTCCTTGATCCACCGAGCCAAGGTTGACTTGGAAGCCTGCGAACTCTTACGCTGGCCAGCGACAAGGACAAAGAGCGCATCTGAACGACGCAGGGGCGCCGTGCGAGACACGTAGAGCCGGAGTGCTCTCACCAGATCTAACGAGTGCAAATCCTTTTCACATTGGTGAATTGGATTAGGGCAAAATGAAGGTAAGGAGATATCCTGATTGAGATGAAAAGGGGATACCACCTTAGGGAGAAATTCCGGGACAGGACGCAGAACCACCTTATCCTGGTGAAAAAACCAGGAAGGGGGCTTTGCATGACCGCACTGCAAGCTCCGACACTCTTCGGAGTGATGTAATCCTGAAGACGCTAGGAGCCAGGACTCAATGGCCACACAGTCAGGTTGAGGGCCACAGAATTCAGATGGAAAAACGGCCCTTGTGACAGCAAGTCTGGGCGGTCTGGAAGCGCCCACGGTTGACCCACCGTGAGATGCCACAGATCCGGGTACCACGATCGCCTCGGCCAATCTGGAGCGACGAGAATGGCGCGACGACAGTCGGACCTGATCTTGCGTAACACTCTGGGCAGCATCGCCAGAGGAGGAAATACATAAGGCAGTCGAAACTGCGACCAATCCTGAACTAATGCGTCCGCCGCCAGAGCTCTGTGATCCTGAGACCGTGCCATGAAGGCCGGGACCTTGTTGTTGTGTCGTGACGCCATGAGATCGACGTCCGGCGTTCCCCAGCGGCGACAGATCTCTCGAAACACGTCTGGGTGCAGAGACCATTCCCCCGCGTCCATGCCCTGACGACTGAGAAAATCTGCTTCCCAGTTTTCTACGCCCGGGATGTAAACTGCGGAGATCGTGGAGGCTGTGGCTTCCACCATCTGCAGAATCCGCCTGACTTCCTGGAAGGCCTGACGACTGCGCGTGCCGCCCTGATGGTTGATGTATGCGACGGCAGTGGCGTTGTCCGACTGTATACGGATCTGTCTGCCCTCCAGCCACCGATGGAAGGCCAATAGGGCTAGATACACTGCCCTTATCTCCAGAACATTGATCTGAAGGGAGGACTCTACCGGAGTCCAGGTTCCCTGAGCCCTGTGGTGGAGGAAAACCGCTCCCCACCCTGACAGGCTCGCGTCCGTGGTGACCACAGCCCAGGTTGGGGGTAGGAAGGATCTCCCTTGCGATAGAGAATTGGGAAGGAGCCACCACTGAAGTGACGTCTTGGTTGCAAGGGACAGAGAGACGTTCCTGTCGAGGGAAGTCGACCTCCTGTCCCATTTGCAGAGAATGTCCCATTGGAGTGGCCGCAGATGGAATTGCGCGAACGGCACTGCCTCCATCGCTGCCACCATCTTCCCCAGGAAGTACATGAGGCGCCTCAAGGGGTATGACTGACCCCGAAGAAGAGATTGCACCCCTGCCTGCAGGGAAAGCTGTTTGTCCAGCGGTAGCTTGACTACCGCTGACTGTGTATGAAACTCCATCCCGAGGTAAGTCAGTGATTGGGTCGGTGTCAACTGGGATTTTGGGAAGTTGATTATCCACCCGAACTGCTGGAGAGTCGCCAGAGTGACTGTAAGGCTGTGTTGACACGCCACCCGAGAAGGTGCCCTGACTAGGAGATCGTCTAAGTAGGGAATCACCGAGTGGCCCTGAGAGTGTAGGACCGCCACAACGGATGCCATGACTTTGGTGAACATCCGTGGGGCTGTCGCCAGGCCGAAAGGCAATGCCACGAACTGAAGGTGTTCGTCCCCGATGGCGAAACGCAAGAAGCGTTGATGTTCGGGTGCGATCGGCACATGGAGATAAGCATCCTTGATGTCGATCTATGCTAGGAAGTCTCCTTGTGACATCGAGGCGATGACCGAGCAGAGAGATTCCATCCGAAACCGTCTGGTGCTCACATGTCTGTTGAGCAGTTTGAGGTCCAGAACGGGACGGAATGATCCGTCCTTCTTTGGCACCACGAAGAAGTTGGAGTAAAAGCCGCGACCATGTTCCTGAGGGGGAACAGGGACCACAACTCCCTCTGTCTTCAGAGTGACCACTGCCTGAAAAAGTGCGTCGGCCCGAGCGGGGGGCGGAGAGGTTCTGAAGAAACGAGTCTGAGGACGAGAGCTGAACTCTATCCTGTAACCGTGAGACAGAATGTCTCTCACCCATCGGTCTTGAACATGTGGCCACCAGGCGTCGCAAAAGCGGGAGAGCCTGCCACCGACCGAGGATGCGGTTCGGGGATGCCGAGAGTCATGAGGAGGCCGCCTTGGAGGCAGCGCCTCCGGCGGCCTTTTGGGGGCGTGACTTAGACCGCCACGCATAAGTGCGGGAATCTGGGGTCCCCACAGTGATCAGTGAGGGGGGAGGAAACATACAGGATGCTCCGGCCCTCACAGCCGACTTCAGGCCGGCCGTCCCGCCCTTACCCCCGACAGGCAGGCCTGGGGGCGGGATTTTTGCTACTAGGCCGCGATGAAGCCGGGGACTAAATTTAAGACCGCGGCCGACAAGCAGGCGCGGTCGGCGCGGAAGTCCGCCGGTCTTCACAAATCAGCAGCTGCTGCAGCGTCCGGGAAGAAGGCGCTCCATGCACAATCCCCATGGGGACACAGAGTACCTTATAGATGCAGGGCCCGGTCCCTGAGGATGAATAGACTCCTGTCCAGCAGATTCCCACAGGGGCTGCGGAGGGAGCCCGGTCCCAGTGAATGGATGACCGGTCAGGATCCCACTTCTCCCAGAGCCACTAAGGGATAGTGAAGGAAAACGGCATGAGGCTGCGGCCTTTGTACCCGCAATGGGTACCTCAACCTTAACAGCACCGCCGACATAGTGGGGTGAGAAGGGAACATGCCGGGGGCCCCGTGGGGGCCCTCTTTTCTTCCAACCGACATAACTAAGTTGAGAATGCATGAGTGGATGTGTGCCTCCTTCCACACAAAGCATAAAACTGAGGAGCCCGTGATGCACTGGAGGGTGTATAGGCAGAGGGGAGGGGTTACACTTTTAAAGTGTAATACTTTGTGTGGCCTCCGGAGGCAGAAGCTATACACCCAATTGTCTGGGTCTCCCAATGGAGCGACAAAGAAAACCTAGTAACAGGCACCAATTAAAGGGATTTTTCTGGCTTTTAAAAAATAACCTAAATGCTCTTTACTCACCCCTTGCTTGTCTAGGGCTCAGTTTCCACTATTGCTCCTGATGTCGGTCACGTCTACAGAGCTGCAGCCAATAACTTAGCTCCGTGGTTCGGCTCAATATAGACGGTACAGCCGCTGAGCTCACTGATTGGCTGCAGTGCTGGCGAGATGACGTCAGCGCTGCAGACACTAAAGGGGGCTTTACACGCTACGATATCGTTAATGTTTTATCGTCGGGGTCACGTTGTTAGTGACGCACATCCGGCGTTATTAACGATATCGCAGCGTGTGACACTGACCAGCGACCTTAACCGACGTCAAAAGTGGTGAAAATCGTTCACCATGGAGAGGTAGTCCCAAAACCAAAAATCGTTCATGGTTTATTATCGAGGTGGTTCGTCGTTCCTGCGGCAGCGCACATCGCTGTGTGTGACACCGCAGGAGCGAGGACCGTCTACTTACCTGCGTCCACCGGCAATGCGGAAGGAAGGAGGTGGGCGGGATGTTACGTCCCGCTCATCTCCGCCCCTCTGCTTTGATTGGCCAGCGACGACCAGGTAAGTGCGTGTGACGCTGCCGTAACGATAATGTTCGCTGCGGCAGCGATCACACGATATCGCATGCACGACGGGGGCAGGTGCTTTCACGCTCGATATCGCTAGGAATATCGTAGCGTGTAAAGCCCTCTTAAGACACCAGAAGCGGCAGCAGAGTCTCAGCGCTGGACCTGAGGAGGACAAAGTAAGTTCTTTTTTTTTTTTAAAACAAACTATACACAGCGGGACTGGGGTTTGCCAAAACGTCATGACCACTCAGTAATTTTAGTTTATTTCTATTTCTTTGCAGTCCAAAGACCCTTGTTACTTTTCCTGATGTCCATTTATTTATTAACATAATTTGTGCCCAAGAGAATGAAATGATCTTGAAAACATTTTTTTCCCCCCCTTTATTGTGCAATTTTTTCCACTGTAACTGGTTTTTCTATAGGAGCCCCATTTAAAGACAAAAAAAAGCCCAATACAATGAGAAAGGAAAAAAAATGGCAGAGCTTATCTGGGTCTGCTAGGACCAATCAGCTCTATGTTGGGCAGATGCCCCGTGTCATCTCTGGGTCCAGCAGAAGAATTGACAATGCAATGCTCCTACTCATAAGCCCGCGCTCCATGTGTGACAGATGAAGAAGACATGCTCCTGCCGGATCCTTCCATAGGTGAGAACACGATGACTTACATTCAGGGCGTCCATGTCTTTGTGATACTCTCCTTCCCAATATTTGGGCAGCTGTGAGAAGATGGAGTTGTCCGTCACCTCTGCCCCCTTCTTCGTGTCCAGCCAGTCTGAGAGCAGATCCGCAGATTCCTGCAGTAACGTCTAGACAAAGCCAAGACCTCATATTATCACCGTGCCCCGATGTATCATAGAAGGCAATCATCTGACGGGTACGGGACTAGTCCTACCTGTGCGAGCCGCTCAACTTCCTCAGCATCTGCAGACTTATTGATCGATTCTTCGAGGGGCTGGACGGCGGCCGTCACAGCGGACTGGAGTTTTTGAAGCATCTGCTTCTTATCCGGATCCGTTGTCTCGCTGACCTTGATTAAAAATGGCTGTAAAAAAGAGAATTTTGTTACTTACCGTAAATTCTTTTTCTTATAGTTCCGACATGGGAGACCCAGACCATGGGTGTATAGCTTCTGCCTCCGGAGGACACACAAAGTATTACACTCAAACGTGTAGCTCCTCCCTCCGGGCTATATACACCCCCTGGATGACAATCTAACCAGTTCAGTGCAAAAGCTGAAGGAGGACATCCACCCACAAGTAGAGATAGAGTAAAACCCGTAATAACCGGAACCTCTGTCTACAACAACAGCCGGTGAAAACTCACGGAACAAGAACTGCCAACAGGCAACAGGGAGGGTGCTGGGTCTCCCATGTCGGAACTATAAGAAAAAGAATTTACGGTAAGTAAACAAAATTCTCTTTTTCTTCATCGTTCCTTATGGGAGACCCAGACCATGGGACGTCTCAAAGCAGTCCATGGGTGGGAAATAAACCAAACTGAGAAGTAGGCAAAACCTAACTTCACAAATGGGCGACAGCCGCCTGAAGGATGCGTCTGCCCAAGCTCGCATCTGCCGAAGCATGAGCATGCACTTGGTAGTGCTTCGAAAAGGTGTGCAGACTAGACCAAGTGGCAGCCTGACAAACCTGCTGAGCCGTAGCCTGGTGCCTGAAAGCCCAGGAGGCACCGACAGCTCTGGTCGAGTGCGCCTTAATCCCTGGCGGAGGGGGCACCTGAGAACACTGGTAGGCATCGGAGATGGCCGACCTAATCCAACGAGCTAGGGTCGGTTTAGAAGCCGAGAGACCCTTGCGCTGACCCGTGGTTAGCACAAAAAGTGAGGTGCACCGCCTAAAAGCGGCGGTGCGTGACACATAGATTCGGAGCGCCCGCACCAAATCCAAGGTATGCAACGCCTTCTCAAAGCGATGCACAGGGGCCGGACAAAGGGAAGGCAGCGAAATGTCCTGGTTAAGGTGGAAAGAAGACACCACCTTAGGGAGAAAATCCGGAGTCGGACGGAGAACCACCTTGTCTTGGTGAAACACCAAAAAAGGCGACTCCGAAGACAGCGCAGCCAAATCAGAGACTCTCCTGAGAGAAGTTATGGCTACTAGAAAAACCACTTTCTGTGAAAGTCTAAACAAGGGAACCTCCCTAAGAGGCTCAAAGGGGGGTTTCTGTAAGGCCGTGAGGACCAGATTAAGGTCCCAGGGATCCAAAGGCCGCCGGTAAGGTGGAATGATGTGAGATGCGCCTTGCATGAAGGTGCGCACTTGAGCCAGTCGGGCGATACGCCGCTGGAATAATACCGACAGAGCCGACACCTGTCCCTTGAGGGAATTGAGGGACAGTCCTAGCTGCAGACCGGACTGTAGAAAGGACAGGATGGTCGGCAAGGAGAACGGCCAAGGAGCATGGCCGGAAGAGCGACACCAGGACAGGAAAATCTTCCAAGTCCTGTGGTAAATCTTGGCCGAGGAAGACTTACGAGCCTGAGTCATAGTGGAGATGACCTCAGAAGGAATGCCTGAAGCCGTCAGGATCCAGGACTCAAGAGCCACGCCGTCAATCTGAGAGCCGCAGAATTCTGGCGGAAAAACGGACCTTGAGAGAGAAGGTCTGGGCGGTCCGGGAGATGCCACGGCATTTCTACGGACAGACGGAGCAGGTCTGGGTACCAAGCTCGCCTGGGCCAGTCTGGAGCAATGATTATGACCCGACGGCCCTCCATTCTGATCTTGCGCAGAACCCTGGGCAAGAGCGCTAGAGGTGGAAATACATAGGCCAGACGGAACTGGGACCAATCTTGAACCAGCGCGTCCGCTGCGAAGGCCTGAGGATCGTGGGAGCGAGCCACGGAAACCGGAACTTTGTTGTTGTGCCGGGATGCCATCAGATCCACTTCCGGAGTGCCCCACCTGCGGCAGATTGACTTGAACACTGCCGGATGCAGGGCCCACTCGCCGCTGTCCACGGTTTGACGGCTGAGATAATCGGCCTCCCAGTTTTCTACGCCTGGGATGTGGACTGCGGATATGGTGGACTTTGAGTCCTCCGTCCACTGAAGGATTCGTTGAACCTCCAACATCGCCAGGCGGCTGCGAGTTCCGCCCTGGTGATTGATGTAGGCAACCGCCGTCGCGTTGTCCGACTGGACTCGAATGTGCTTGCCCGCCAACAGGTGGTGAAAAGCTACTAGAGCTAGAAGAACAGCCCTGATTTCCAGCACATTGATCGAGAGGGCTGATTCGGACGGAGTCCAAGTGCCCTGTGCTCGGTGGTGGAGAAATACTGCTCCCCAGCCGGAGAGGCTGGCATCCGTGGTGAGGATCACCCAGGACGGAGTCAGGAAGGAGCGTCCCTGAGACAGAGAGAGGGGCTGAAGCCACCACTGAAGAGAGCTCCTGGTCTGCGGCGACAGAGCCACTAGCCTGTGCAAGGAAGAGGTCCGCTTTTCCCAACAGCGGAGACTGCAGGGAACGCAGATGGAACTGGGCAAAGGGAACCGCTTCCATTGACGCCACCATCTGACCCAGCACCTGCATTAGGTGCCTGATGGAATGACGGCGGGGCTTCAACAGAGAGCGCACCGCCAGATGAAGGGACTGCTGTTTGACTAAGGGCAGCTTCACAAGTGCCGGCAGGGTCTCGAATTTCATCCCTAGGTACGTAAGTTCCTGGGTCGGGGACAAAGTGGACTTGGGCAGATTGACAAGCCACCCGAATTGGACAAGCGTGGCGAGAGTGAGCGAGACGCTCCGCTGGCAGTCTGCACTGGATGAGGCCTTGACTAGAAGGTCGTCCAGGTAAGGGATTACTGCCAACCCCTGGAGATGCAGGACCGCAACCACTGCTGCCATGACCTTGGTGAAAACACGAGGGGCCGTGGCTAACCCGAAGGGGAGAGCCACGAATTGGAAATGTTCCTCTCCGACTGCAAAGCGTAGCCAACATTGGTGGGAAACCGCAATAGGCACATGCAGATAGGCATCTCTGATGTCGATGGATGCCAGGAAATCTCCTTGGGTCATTGAGGCAATGACCGATCTCAGAGATTCCATGCGAAAGCGCCGCACCTGAACATGCTTGTTGAGAAGCTTGAGATCCAGGATGGGCCGGAAGGAACCGTCCTTCTTGGGGACTAGGAAGAGGTTTGAGTAAAAACCTCTGAACCGTTCCCGGGCGGGAACCGGAACAATTACACCGTTGGCCTGCAAGGATGCCACGGCCTGTGAGAGGGCGGCGGCTTTGGAGCAGGGGGGAATGGACAGAAAAAAATCTGTTTGGCGGGCTGGAAGAAAATTCTATCCTGTAGCCGTGGGAGATGATATCCCGCACCCACTGATCGGAGACGTGCTGAAACCACACGTCGCCAAAGTGGGAGAGCCTGCCACCGACCAAGGACGTTGCTGGCGCAGCCAGATAGTCAAGAGGAGGCTGCCTTAGTGGCAGTTGCTCCTCCGTTCTTCTGAGGACGCGGCTTCGCGCGCCAGTTGGGTTTACGATCCTTGGCTGAGTTAGTGGACGAGGCTGAGGGCTTAGAGGATGACCAGTTAGAGGAACGAAAGGAACGAAACCTCGACTGGTTCCTGTCCTGGACAGGGGACAGGTTTCCTGGTTTTGGTTTGTGGCATGGAAGTACTCTTCCCGCCAGTAGCTTCCTTAATAATTTCATCCAGTTGTTCACCGAACAGCCGGGACCCAGCAAAGGGGAGCCCAGCAAGGTACTTCTTAGAAGAAGCGTCTGCCTTCCACTCTCTAAGCCACAAGATCCTGCGGATCGCGAGGGAATTAGCGGAAGCCACCGCCGTGCGGTGAGAAGCCTCCAGAATGGCAGACATGGCGTAGGATGAAAAAGCCGAAGCCTGGGAAGTTAAGGCAACCATCTCGGGTATAGAGTCCCTGGCGAGGGAATGTATCTCCGCCAGAGAGGCAGAGACTGCCTTAAGAGCCCACACTGCTGCAAAAGACGGGGAGAACGAGGCTCCTGCCGCCTCATATACAGATTTGGCCAGAAGGTCAACCTGGCGGTCAGTGGGATCCTTAAGAGAGGTGCCATCGGCCACAGATACGACTGTCCGGGCTGAGATTCTAGACACCGGAGGGTCTACCTTTGGGGACTGAGCCCACTCCTTAACCACCTCTGGTGGAAAGGGAAAACGGTCATCAGAACTACGCTTTGGGAAGCGTTTGTCAGGACAGGTCCTGGGCTTGGTAACAGTGGCCTGAAAACTGGAGTGGTTAAAAAACGTACTCCTAGCTCTCTTAGGAGAGGTAAACTGGTGTATTTCTACCCGAGAGGCTTGCTCCTCTGACACTGGGGGATTGAGGTTCAGTACGGAGTTAATGGATGCAATCAAGTCACTAACATCCGCATCACTCTCAGATAAGTCAATGGGGTACATAGAGGTAGCGTCCGAGCCCACAGTAAAAGTATCCTCCTCGCCCTGCAATTCAGCTTGTGAATCAGAGCCGTGGGACAAGGAAGGAGAAGGGTCCCTGCGTCTCCTTTTAGGAGGACGGGGTCCTAAAACATGCTCTGAGAGCTCTGCAGAGCTCGGAGCAGCAGAGGCGCCCCGAGAAGGGGGCTGATGCATGGTCAGCAGAGTCCGGGACAGCTGTCCCATGGAGTCGGCAAAAGACTGGGAAATAGCTCTGGAAAAAGATGCTACCCAAGCCGGGGGTTCAGCCACCGGGGCCGGAGCAGCCGGAGGGACCCCTGAAGAGGCTCCAGGCTGAGGCACCACCATGTTAGAGCAGGCATCACAGTGTGGATAAGTGCTCGGTTCTGGCAAAATGAGCTTACATGCAGTGCATATAGCGTACAGCTTAGCAGACTTGCTCCTAGTGACAGACATGCTGCTGAGGTGGAGACTCTGCAGTAAAGAATACACTCCTGTAGAATGACCCCCTAAGAGTGTATAATAAAGCCCACAACCAGAGGTTGTGGCTTACCAGACCGTGTGTGCCATCCAGATTCCACAGCTCGGACCCCCAGTGAAGCTTCTGCTTTCCAGGATGCAGAGCTGCAGCAGCCAGCGCCGATCAGAGAACGCTGATAAAATGGCTCTGGAGTGAGAAGGGGGGGCGGGGATTAGCCCAAGAGCGGGAAACCGGAGGGCCAAGGAGATATACAGGGGAGGGAAACATCTCCTCAGAGAGGAGTGTCCTCCCCTCTGCTGAACGGCCGGTGGGCGGCGCCACACTGTTCCTTTGCATGACTGACATGCAGGGGAAGCTGAAACCAAAACTAGGCCGCATCTGAAGCCGGGGCCTAGATTTTTACATGCGGCCGACGAGCAGGCACCCTCGGCGCGGTTCTCAGGAAAAATCCAGAGAACCGGCCGGAAATCACAACAAAGTGACAAAACACACTCTCCCCACAATAAATGTACCTGGGACCCCTGAAAAGCGTCTCAATACTTAGCTTTTGAGACGCAGGGCCATGTCCCTGGGAGAGGGGTAAGCGCTCCGTCCGGCAGGAACCTGCAGGGCTGCGGATGGAGACCGGTCTTCTGCAAAGCAGAGAGGACCGAGATGGCTCCCACTTCAAGCCAGAGCCCCAGGGGATGGTGAAGGAGCGCGGCATGTGAAGGCTCCAGCCTTATAAAGTCAACCTTAACAGCACTGCCGACACAGTGGGGTGAGAAGGGACATGCCGGGGGTCCAGATTGGACCCGCTTTTCTTCCATATCTTTGAAATCAAAAAATCAAAAATCAAAAATCAGAGAATGCATGTGTGTGTGTGACCTCCTGAACACAAAGCATTGAACTGGTTAGATTGTCATCCAGGGGGTGTATATGCTCGGAGGGAGGAGCTACACTTTTTAGTGTAGTACTTTGTGTGTCCTCCGGAGGCAGAAGCTATACACCCATGGTCTGTGTCTCCCATAAGGAACGATGAAGAAAATAAATAAATAAAAAAACATGGCAGTGATGTAGCCTATCAGAAGAATGCCTGGCCGATGTCTGCTTGGCCGAGCTCATGTAACACAGAGGGGCGCTCAGGCTATTCTTCATCAGACGTCTGCACCATTCATGGCGTAAAATCAATGCAAGTCACTATAGTGTATTTATGACGGCAAACAAAGGGGAAGACAGGAGAATTTTCACTCTGAGGCTTGCAGAATTCTGAATTCAGCTCTGTAACTCATCCTTAGTACAGTAATGTATGTACACAGTGACTGCACCAGCAGAATAGTGAGTGCAGCTCTGGAGTATCATACATGATGTAACTCAGGATCAGTAATGTAATGTATGTACACAGTGACTGCACCAGCACAATAGTGAGTGCAGCTCTGGAGTATAATACAGGAGGTAACTCAGGATCAGTAATGTAATGTATGTACACAGTGACTGCACCAGCAGAGTAGTGAGTGCAGCTCTGGAGTATAATACAGGATGTAACTCAGGAGCAGTACAGGATAAGTAATGTAATGTATGTACACAGTGACTGCACCAGCAGAGTAGTGAGTGCAGCTCTGGAGTATAATACAGGATGTAACTCAGGATCAGTAATGTATGTACACAGTGACTGCACCAGCAGAATAGTGAGTGCAGCTCCGGAGTATAATACAGGATGTAACTCCAGATCAGTAATGTAATGTATGTACACAGTGACTGCACCAGCAGAATAGTGAGTGCAGCTCTGGAGTATAATACAGGGTGTAACTCAGGATCAGTAATGTAATGTATGTACACAGTGACTGCACCAGCAGAATAGTGAGTGCAGCTCTGGGGTATAAAAAAGGGTGTAACTCAGGATCAGTAATGTAATGTATGTACACAGTGACTGCACCAGCAGAATAGTGAGTGTAGCTCTGGGGTATAATACAGCATGTAACTCAGGATCAGTACAGGATCAGTCATGTAATGTATGTACACAGTGACTGCACCAGCAGAATAGTGAGTGCAGCTCTGGAGTATAATACAGGATGTAACTCCGGATCAGTACATGATGAGTGCTCTGCGGTATTGAGGTTACATTTCCTGTACATGTAATTGATGAATGATTGACTATAGGACTGGCTTATATAGTTAGTGAATGCCCTAATAGGTCTGCCTTACACCCACGTAACACCCGTCGCCTGTGCTGGACATACCGTCAGTGCGGTCTTCACATCGTCCAGCACAGCGGTGGCCTCAGGTTTGCGGTCTTTGTATTGCTGAAACAAATAGTTCTGTCTGGCCCGCTTTATGATCTGGGGAAAAGGTGAGAAAACAACAATGACTTATGTGAAGAAATAACACAAAATACAGGAAAGGCAGCGGCCGCGCACCTTGTCATCAATGTCTGTGATGTTCATGCAGTAAAAGACGTCATAATTAAAATAGTCCTTTAAGACTCTTCTGAGGATATCAAAGGATATATATGACCTGGGGAAAAACAAAGGGAAGGGTAAAGTGAGAAATGTGAGAAGGAAATGGGAAGAATTTGGCTTTTAATTCACCCTTGGTGCCCCATACACACCTGGCGTGTCCCATGTGCGATGCATCGTATACAGTCGGTCCGCAGCAATACCACGTGACTTTCTTACCATTCTGCGGCACAAACACTTCCTAAAAAGAAGGGAGACGAAAAGAAACATCTGTTCACGTAAAGTTAATTTTTCAGGTGGCAGCAAATGAAAAATCTTGTCCAGTTTGGCTAAAAGATGGCAGATGCACGATGAAAAGCTCAGTAACTTTGTAATGTGTGGGGCTTTAAATCCGCGCCCTTTCAAGGTCTCTGCTTGCTGCTGCTGAATGGAATCAGTGTTTACAAATAGAAAATCCTGCTCACAAAAACAGAGAAATGTGCTAGGCCTCGTTTACATGTCCATTGTGCATTTGAGAAAAGAAGGGAATTTTGTTACTTACCGTAAATTCCTTTTCTTCTAGCTCCTATTGGGAGACCCAGACGATTGGGTGTATAGCTACTGCCTCCGGAGGCCACACAAAGCATTACACTAAAAAGTGTAAGGCCCCTCCCCTTCTGGCTATACACCCCCCGTGGGATCACGGCCTGCTCAGTTTTAGTGCTAAAGCAAGAAGGAGGAAAGCCAATAACTGGTTTAAACAAATTCAATCCGAAGGAACATCGGAGAACTGAAACCGTTCAACATGAACAACATGTATACCCGAAAAAAACAAAAATCCCGAAGGAAACAGGGCGGGTGCTGGGTCTCCCAATTGGAGCTAGAAGAAAAGGAATTTACGGTAAGTAACAAAATTCCCTTCTTCTTCGGCGCTCCATTGGGAGACCCAGACGATTGGGACGTCCAAAAGCAGTCCCTGGGTGGGTAAATTAATACCTCAAGATACCGCTGCAAAACAGCCCTCCTCTACGAGGAGGCAACTGCCGCCTGCAGGACTCTTCTACCTAGGCTGGCGTCCGCCGCCGCGTAGGTATGCACCTGATAATGTTTGGTGAAAGTGTGCAGACTCGACCAGGTAGCTGCCTGGCACACCTGTTGAGCCGTAGCCTGGTGTCGTAACGCCCAGGACGCACCCACGGCTCTGGTAGAATGGGCCTTCAGCCCTGATGGAACCGGAAGCCCAGCAGAACGGTAGGCTTCAAGAATTGGCTCCTTGATCCATCGAGCCAGGGTGGATTTGGAAGCCTGCGACCCTTTGCGCTTTCCAGCGACAAGGACAAAGAGTGCATCTGAGCGGCGCAGTGGCGCCGTGCGGGAAATGTAGATTCTGAGTGCTCTCACCAGATCTAACAAATGCAAATCCTTCTCATACCGATGAACCGGATGAGGACAAAAGGAAGGTAAGGAGATATCCTGATTGAGGTGAAAGGAGGATACCACCTTAGGGAGAAACTCCTGAATCGGGCGCAGCACCACCTTGTCCTGGTGAAACACCAGGAAGGGAGCTTTGGACGACAGCGCTGCCAGTTCGGACACCCTCCGAAGAGACGTAACCGCTACTAGAAAGGCCACTTTCTGTGAGAGTCGAGAAAGTGAAACATCCTTCAGAGGCTCGAAGGGCGGCTTCTGTAGAGCTATGAGAACCCTGTTCAGATCCCATGGATCTAACGGCCGTTTGTACGGCGGGACAATGTGACAAACCCCCTGCAGGAACGTGCGTACCTGAGGAAGTCGTGCTAGGCGCTTCTGAAAGAATACCGATAGCGCTGAGACTTGCCCTTTAAGGGAGCCGAGCGATAAGCCTTTTTCCAAACCAGATTGCAGAAAGGAAAGAAAGGTAGGCAATGCAAATGGCCAGGGGGACACTCCCTGAGCCGAGCACCAGGATAAGAAAATCTTCCACGTCCTGTGATAGATCTTAGCAGACGTGGGTTTCCTAGCTTGTCTCATGGTGGCAACGACCCCTTGAGACAATCCTGAAGACGCTAGGATCCAGGACTCAATGGCCACACAGTCAGGTTCAGGGCTGCAGAATTCAGGTGGAAAAACGGCCCTTGTGACAGTAAGTCTGGCCGGTCTGGTAGCGCCCACGGTTCGCCGACCGTGAGATGCCACAGGTCCGGGTACCACGACCTCCTCAGCCAGTCTGGGGCGACGAGGATGGCGCGGCGGCAATCGGATCTGATCTTGCGTAGCACTCTGGGCAAGAGTGCCAGAGGGGGGAACACATAGGGTAGCTGGAACTGCGACCAATCTTGCACTAAGGCGTCTGCCGCCAGAGCTCTTTGATCGCGAGACCGCGCCATGAAGGTTGGGACCTTGTTGTTGTGCCGAGACGCCATTAGGTCTACGTCCGGCATTCCCCAGCGGCGACAGATCTCCTGAAACACGTCCGGGTGAAGGGACCATTCCCCTGCGTCCATGCCCTGGCGACTGAGGAAGTCTGCTTCCCAATTGTCTACGCCCGGGATGTGAACTGCGGATATGGTGGAGGCCGTGGCTTCCACCCACATCAGAATCCGCCGGACTTCCTGGAAGGCTTGCCGGCTGCGTGTCCCGCCTTGGTGGTTGATGTATGCCACCGCTGTGGAGTTGTCCGACTGAACTCGGATCTGCTTGCCTTCCAGCCACTGCTGGAAGGCTAATAGGGCTAGATACACTGCCCTGATTTCCAGAACATTGATCTGAAGGGTGGACTCCTGCTGAGTCCAGGTACCCTGAGCCCTGTGGTGGAGAAAAACTGCTCCCCACCCTGACAGACTCGCATCTGTCGTGACCACCTCCCAGGATGGGGGTAGGAAGGACCTCCCCTGTGATAAAGAGGTGGGAAGAAGCCACCACTGAAGAGAGTCCTTGGCCGTCTGGGAAAGGGAGACTTTCTTGTCTAAGGACGTCGACTTCCCGTCCCATTGGCGGAGAATGTCCCATTGAAGCGGGCGCAGATGAAACTGCGCAAACGGGACTGCCTCCATTGCTGCCACCATCTTCCCTAGGAAGTGCATGAGGCGTCTTAAGGGGTGCGACTGGCCTTGAAGGAGAGAATGCACCCCCGTCTGTAGTGAACGCTGTTTGTCCATCGGAAGCTTCACTATCGCTGAGAGAGTATGAAACTCCATGCCAAGATACGTTAGTGATTGTGTCGGTGACAGATTTGACTTCGAAAAGTTGATGATCCACCCGAAAGTCTGGAGAGTCTCCAGCGCAACGTTCAGGCTGTGTTGGCATGCCTCCTGAGAGGGTGCCTTGACAAGTAGATCGTCCAGGTAAGGGATCACCGAGTGTCCCTGCGAGTGTAGGACTGCTACCACTGCTGCCGTGACCTTGGTGAAAACCCGTGGGGCTGTCGCCAGACCGAATGGCAGGGCTACGAACTGAAAATGTTCGTCTTCTATCACGAAGCGTAGAAAACGCTGGTGTTCTGGCGCAATCGGCACGTGGAGATAGGCATCTTTGATGTCTATTGATGCCAAGAAATCTCCTTGAGACATTGAGGCAATGACGGAGCGGAGGGATTCCATCCGGAACCGTCTGGTTTTCACGTGCTTGTTGAGCAGTTTTAGGTCCAGAACAGGACGGAAAGAGCCGTCCTTTTTTGGTACCACAAAGAGATTGGAGTAAAAACCTTGACCTTGTTCCTGAAGGGGAACAGGGATCACCACTCCTTCTGCCCTTAGAGAGCCCACCGCCTGCAGAAGAGCATCGGCTCGGTCGGGATGTGGAACAGTTCTGAAGAACCGCGACAGAGGACGAGAACAGAACTCTATCTTGTACCCGTGGGACAAAATGTCTGTTACCCACCGGTCTTTGACCTGTGGCAGCCAAATGTCGCAAAAGCGGGAGAGCCTGCCACCGACCGAGGATGCGGAGGGAGGAGGCCGAAAGTCATGAGGTCGCCGCTTTGGAAGCGGTACCTCCGGCTGCTTTCTTTGGGCGTGAGAGAGCCCGCCAGGAATCTGAGTTCCTCTGCTCCTTCTGAGTCCCTTTGGACGAGGAGAATTGGCCCCTGCCCGAGCCTCGAAAGGATCGAAACCTCGACTGTCCCCTCCTCTGTTGAGGCTTGTTTGATCTGGGCTGAGGTAAGGAGGAATCCTTACCTTTGGACTGTTTAATGATTTCAGCCAATTGCTCACCAAACAGTCTGTCTCCAGATAATGGTAAACTGGTTAAGCATTTTTTGGAAGCAGAATCTGCTTTCCATTCCTTTAGCCACAAGGCTCTGCGTAACACCACAGAGTTGGCAGACGCCATAGATGTACGGCTCGCAGAGTCCAGGACAGCATTGATAGCATAAGTTGCAAATGCAGACATCTGTGAAGTTAAGGACGCCACTTGCGGCACTGATGGACGTATGACAGAGTCCACCTGCGCCAGACCAGCTGAAATAGCTTGGAGCGCCCACACGGCTGCGAATGCTGGAGCAAACGACGCGCCGATAGCTTCGTAGACAGATTTCAACCAAAGGTCCATCTGCCTGTCATTGGCATCTTTAAGTGAAGCCCCATCTTCCACCGCAACTATGGATCTAGCCGCAAGCTTGGAGATTGGGGGATCCACCTTTGGACACTGGGTCCAGCGTTTGACCACGTCAGGGGGAAAGGGATAACGTGTATCCTTAAGACGTTTGGAGAAGCGCTTATCTGGATAAGCATTGTGTTTCTGGACTGCTTCTCTGAAGTCAGAGTGGTCCAGAAAAGTGCTCAATTTACGCTTAGGATACCTGAAATGGAATTTCTCCTGCTCTGCAGCTGCCTCCTCCGCTGGAGGAGCCGGGGGAGAAATATCCAACAGTTTGTTGATGGCCGCTATAAGGTCATTTACCATGGCGTCACCATCAGGGGTATCCGGATTGAAAGCGGTCTCAGGGCTAGACTCCTGATTACCTGCCTCTGTCTCATCATACAGAGAATCTTCTCGCTGAGACCCTGACCAGCGTGATGACGCCGAGGGTCTCTCCCAGCGAGCTCGCTTAGGCTGCCTGGGACTGTCGTCCGAGTCAGAGCCTTCAGCCTGTGATGTCGGGGACCCCCTTGAAGCACGGATAAGTTCCAAGTGAGGGGGACCAAGGGCCAATGAATCAACAGTGCCCATGGTCTGAGTGACCGGCCTGGACTGCAAAGATTCCAGAATTTTTGTCATAGTCACAGACATCTTATCAGCAAAAACAGCAAACTCTGTCCCCGTCACCGGGGCAGGGATCACAGGCGTCTCTGCCTGGGCCACTACTAGCATAGACTCCGGCTGACGAAGTGCCACAGGGACCGAACATTGCACACAATGGGGGTCAGTGGAGCCTGTCGGTAGATCAGCCCCACATGCGGTACAGGCAGCATATGAAGCCCGTGCCTTGGCACCCTTGCTTTTTGCGGATGACATGCTGTTGTCTCCTCAGAGCAATCTAGGGTATAAAGCCAAGAAGCGACCTACAGTGCAATATATATATATATATATATATAGGTACCTCCAAAAAGTACACAAAATAACACTGTGGCACTAGTGGGGTCAGCACATATGTGCTGCTTACCGCCCGCTTAAGAGCGGTTGTGTGGTCGCCAGAATCCCCTGTCTGGGTCTCCCAGGGCTATGTCCGTTCTCCAGCCAGACTGCTTGCAGGAATGGCCGCCGGCGTCCTGTGAAGAGGGACGGCCCGTGGGCGTGTTCAGACCAAGAGCGGGAAACTGGCGTCCCACTGTGCCCAGTGAGAGGGCTGGAGTATGTAAATAAGACTCCAGCCCTCGGCGCTGATCATTGGATCGCGTCTCTCCCCTTCCCTGAATGACAGGGTTGGGGGCGGGAACGAACCGTAACTAGGCCGCAAAAGCCGGGGACTAGATTTATGAGCGCTGCCGTCGTAAAAGCACGGCCGGCGCGAAGTCCCCGGCGCACCACAGGTCTCAGCCACGCCGCAGCTTTCAGTGGCAGTCGGCGCGGTAGTTCCCCACAATAATGCCACTCAGCAAAGCTGTAGTGCATATAACCCCAGCGCACAGCGCTACTGTCCCCGGCGCACTAGAACACCCAGCAACTCTGGCGTGTTCTGTGCCTGTCTGTAGGGGACACAGAGTACCTGAATGTTGCAGGGCCGTGTCCCTGATGGTACCCAGCTCCGTATCCAGCAGGATCTCCGGGTCTGTGGATGGAGCCCGGCCTCAGAGTCTGGAGGCCGGTAAGATCCCACTTCACCAGAGCCCTTCAGGGGGATGGGGAAGGAAAGCAGCATGTGGGCTCCAGCCTCCGTACCCGCAATGGGTACCTCAACCTTAACAAACACCCGACAAGAGTGGGGTGAGAAGGGAGCATGCTGGGGGCCCTAGTATGGGCCCTCTTTTCTTCCATCCGACATAGTCAGCAGCTACTGCTGACTAAACAGTGGAGCTATGCGTGGATGTCTGACCTCCTTCGCACAAAGCTTGAAAACTGAGCAGCCCGTGATCCCACGGGGGGTGTATAGCCAGAAGGGGAGGGGCCTTACACTTTTTAGTGTAATGCTTTGTGTGGCCTCCGGAGGCAGTAGCTATACACCCAATCGTCTGGGTCTCCCAATGGAGCGCCGAAGAAAAGGATCATTCTCCGTGCACCGGATCTAATTTTCATTCATTTTTTGCCTCTGTGTACGTCTTGACCATCCATGCCCCCTCTCCACTCAGAAAAAAAAAAAAGGCTCACAGTACACATCTAAGATACACACAGGAAAAAAAAACTCATACGACAAAAGCGGATAACGCCTAACAAACGACTTAACGACTTAGTGCCAAAGTCACTGGTAAAAACATTCCGCCATATGTGGCCTAAACCTGACAAATCAAACAGGCTGATTGTTCTTTTCTCGGTGACTTTTTTTCTTTTTTTTTTTTTACACACATGTTCAGCTGTGAATATAGGATGAAGTGCACATGGACTCGTTTCCATCCAATGAAAGCAAGCAGACATATTGCAAATGATAAAGGATTTAACCAGAGTGAATATAACAGAGTTCAGAATATTTATTACCTTTAGATACCTTAAAAAAAAAAAAAAAAAGTTTTGACAAGAAAAAGTTATTGTATTTTTCGGAATATAAGACGCACTTTTCGCCCCCAAAAATTGGGAGGGAAATGATGGGTGCGTCTTATAATCCAAATGCACCTTACCGGGAGGTAGTGGAGAGGGGGTTGCAGGAGTCAGGCGCTCTGCTGGGACCTGTGAGGTGGGTTGTACTGCGGTGCTGGGGCCTGGACGGCGGGCTGCCGGGCTGGGGCCTGGGTGGCAAGGGCATCCTGAAAATGTCGGTGGTATGGGGTTCAAATAATGGCGCCCGGACACAGCACGTGCGCAGGCTCAAGATCTCATTTGCACAGGTGCCGCCTCCAGCCCATTGATCTTCCAGCAGCGGACTTAAGAAAAATGGCAACTTCCAGAAACTCAGCGGTGCGGGCTTCAAAGAAATGGTGCCCGGGGGTGGCGCATGCACAGATGAGTTCTCGGCTTGTCATTGAGCCGATGGCGCCCGGAGTCGGTGTGTGCACAGACTGAGCTATCGGCTCAATGACAAGCCAAGATCTCAGCTGCGCAAGCGCCACCTCAGGGCACCATTTCTTTGGAGCCCGCACCGCTGAGTTTCTGGAAGTTGCCAACCTCACAGCATCTGGGAGACCCGCCGCCCGCACCATCGACCTGCTCTACCACCGCCCCTTCCTCCTGTGACCCCGTTCCACCACCGCAGCCTCCCCCGGTAAGAGACCACCAGATTGTAAGACGGACCCCATTTGTTTATTTTCTCTAAATTTGGGGTGCGTCTTATAATCCGGCGCGTCTTATAAACCGAAAAAAACGGTATAACCTTTCCACAGGATAGGGGATAACACTAATTTAGTGAGGGTCTGACCACTGAGACCCCCACCCATCACTTCAGTCACTATGCACCCTCCCTTCATTCTGTATGGAACAGATGGAGATGGCCGAGATGTTACGTTACATCCAAGCAAATGAAGAGTGAAAGGTCAAGATAAGAGAAGACAATAATAAGATAAAAGAAAATAATTTAAAAGGGGGGGGGCGCTTTGTTTTGTTTGCCGCCTCTTTTGCCGTCACCTTGTTGCGCGTCAGACTGTTGTACAGCCGCAGTTGGGGTTGTTCTGTTGCTTCCGGGGGCGTCCATAGAGGTTGCGTGCGTTTCCCCTTACCTGGTGATAAAGAAAGATATTAATAGTTAGAAGATTGGGAGATTACATCAACTACAGAAGTAACATGCATGGAACAAAAGTTTTAAAAAGTTTTTCCAGGTCTTTACTTGAAAGCCTAAACAATGGAGGGGGGGGTCTGATCCCCGAGACCTAACAATGAGCAGAATGAAGGGTCAGGGATCTTCCCCGAGGGACCTCCAATTATGTGACTGTTCCCGCTGCAGCCGATCGTTGGCTGGAGCAGTTATGGCACGATGCATCCCTGAGGTCAGTGACTGACCACAGCGACCACATGTTGTGGACATGGCGCTGCCCTTTTAACAAGCTGTCAAGGTCTCGGGCGTTTCTTCTAATCTGTAGGACGGTGCCATGTTATCTCACAGGATCGAATGATCTCAGGCCGGGCTGAAAAGTCTGAAGAGGCGCCTGTCGATGCCGACATATAGGAGGGCTCTCGTCCGACGTCTACTGTTCACGGATATGGCCACCAGACCAGGTCCTGTTAATTGATTCATTCAGTGTCTTTCCATGCACAGCAGCCCCCGGGGTCATGCGACTGTCTAGGGGGCTGCACAGCTGAATTCATCATAACGTAAACTCTTCATTCTCAGGATTTGTGGGATCCCAGTGATTGCCCCCTTTAGTCTTCAACACTGTGTGGGTCTCACTGACCATGCAGTAATGGAATATCCTAGGCGGCATGGTGGCTCAGTGGCTAGCACTGGAGTCTTGTGGCGGCTCAGTGGCTAGCACTGGAGTCTTGTGGCGGCTCAGTGGCTAGCACTGGAGTCTTGTGGCGGCTCAGTGGCTAGCACTGGAGTCTTGTGGCGGCTCAGTGGCTAGCACTGGAGTCTTGTGGCGGCTCAGTGGCTAGCACTGGAGTCTTGTGGCGGCTCAGTGGCTAGCACTGGAGTCTTGTGGCGGCTCAGTGGCTAGCACTGGAGTATTGTGGCGGCTCAGTGGCTAGCACTGGAGTCTTGTGGCTCAGTGGCTAGCAATGGAGTCTTGTGGCTCAGTGGCTAGCAATGAAGTCTTCTGGCTCAGTGGCTAGCAGTGAAGTCTTCTGGCTCAATGGCTAGCAATGCAGTCTTGTGGCTCAGTGGTTAGCAATGCAGTCTTGTGGCTCAGTGGTTAGCAATGCAGTCTTGCAGCGCTGGGGTCCTGGGTTCAAATCCCACGAAGGACACCATCTGCAAGTAGTTTGTATGTCCTCCCCGTGTTTGCGTGGGTTTCCTCCGTGTTCTCCGGTTTCCTCCCACACTCCAAAGACATACAGATAGGGACTCTAGATTGTGAGCCCCAATGGGGACAGTGTTGGCAATGTATGTAAAGCGCTGTGGAATATGTTAGCGCTATATAAAAATAAAGATTTATTTATTTTATTTTATCTATATGCTTTCAATGCAATAGTTAGGGGCACACCTTTGACATCACACAGGACCCTCCATGAGGTCACTAATCAGGGTTTTCCTCTGATTGGCCACATTCAGGACCTTAATGAAACAGCCTAATATATAGAGCAATATGATGGCACAGTGACCTATGCCAGGGCTGTAGAGCCAAACTTTGCAATATGGGGGCGTAAAGACTTCACGCCTCAATTCAAATCACCAGATGATGATGAACAAGCAGGGGATGCTGGGAGATTTCAGCTCTGAAGCCTGCAGGAATGTGAATGCAGCTGTGGAGTACAATACAAGCAGTGATGTGTTGTGGATGTGGATGATGTCACTTGTGCATTAAACAATGGATGCATTTCATGCAAAAAAAAAAAAAATATAAAACCACAGCATTTCCAGGCACGTTCCCAGAGGACTACTCACATGGCTGCGCGGTATGTGAGCTGCTTTGCATTGCAGGGTCTGATGATATTGCCGTTATGTGCCGGTACCACCGCACCACATGGAAGTAATGGTCAGGAGGGGGCGCCGCCAGCTGCCTGTACACCTCAACATCGGCCTGAGAAAACGCGTAGCCCTGGATGTAACTCCGAGAGCTGAGGAAGTCGTGTAAGGCGGACAGCCGGGCCTTGTCATCACTAATGCTCAGCACAGACAGGTAGCTCTCCGCTGCAAGAGAGGATCACACACAGGGGTCAGACGGGCGAGAGGTGCGGCGCGGGCATGCAGCGGGGGGAGACAGGGAGCGCCAGACCACAACCTACCACCACCCGCTACAGGGATGAATGGGGTCCGGCTGAGGCAACAATAACCCGCTCACAGATCCCAATTACATCAAAGGTTGAAGAACTGTGCAGACTCTCTATTTTATTTATCCTAATTGGATTGTGCCAGCAGAAAATAACCCAGTGTTTACATCCGTTTTTTGTGTTAATTTTTTTGAGATAATTTGAAAATTAATTTTTTTACATATTACATTCATTTTCTCACAGGTCACTGCAGCTTTTATAGACAAATTGTTGTTGTTTTCAGCAAATTCACATGTACATTAGCCACAATGAACAAAAGCTGACTCTTTTGCATTGGAGCATCTAATGAGCGTGTGCAGCGGTCATTGTGAAGAGAGGGAGAGGAGGTAAGCTGTGACATAACCTATTGAGATTGGCGGATCCTGCGTTATCAGCTGTGTATAGAGGTGTTATCTGTCTGTGCAGGAGGAGAGCTGTGACATTGCCTATTGTGCTATTGTGAATGGTGAATTCTGTTATCTACCGTGTTTTTCCAAAAATAAGACCTCCCCCATAAATAAGCCCTAGCAGGGATTTTCAGCATTTTTGGAGAAAGGCTTAAATATAAGCCCTCCCCCGAAAATAAGCCCTAGTCCGTGTAATAATGAAGTGTCCGTGCAACTTAAAAGGATACAGATACTGCAGGACACTTCATTATACACAGCGGCACCCGGCAATTACACTCACTAGATGCCGAGCAGCAGGTCCTGCAGTGATCGCACCCCCACACAATCAGATCTCACATACACACCAGATCTCACACACAAACATCGGATCGCACACACACTCACCTCATCCAGTAACACCGATCTCTTCTCGCCGGGAGAGGCAGTGCGGTGCAGCGCGACGAACAGGACCTGCGGCCGGACACGTGACTTGCTTCATTCCCTGCTGCCATAAGTGCTGGATGTGATGTGATGTGAGTGTGTGTGCGATCTGCTGTGTGTGCGTGCGCGCGATCTGCTGTGTGTGCGTGCGATCTGCTGTGTGTGCGTGCGTGCGTGCGATCTGCTGTGTGTGCGTGCGTGCGTGGGATCTGCTGTGTGTGCGTGCGTGCGTGGGATCTGCTGTGTGTGCGTGCGTGCGTGGGATCTGCTGTGTGTGCGTGCGTGCGTGGGATCTGCTGTGTGTGCGTGCGTGCGTGGGATCTGCTGTGTGTGCGTGCGCGCGATCTGCTGTGTGTGCGTGCGATCTGCTGTGTGTGCGTGCGTGCGTGGGATCTGCTGTGTGTGCGTGCGTGCGTGGGATCTGCTGTGTGTGCGTGCGTGCGTGGGATCTGCTGTGTGTGCGTGCGTGCGTGGGATCTGCTGTGTGTGCGTGCGTGCGTGCGTGGGATCTGCTGTGTGTGCGTGCGTGCGTGGGATCTGCTGTGTGTGTGCGTGCGTGCGTGGGATCTGCTGTGTGTGTGCGTGCGCGCGAACGGCTGTGTGTGTGCGTGCGCGCGAACGGCTGTGTGTGTGCGTGCGCGCGAACGGCTGTGAGTGTGCGTGCGCGCGAACGGCTGTGAGTGTGCGTGCGCGCGAACGGCTGTGAGTGTGCGTGCGCGCGAACGGCTGTGAGTGTGCGTGCGCGCGAACGGCTGTGTGTGTGCGTGCGCGCGAACGGCTGTGTGTGTGCGTGCGCGCGAACGGCTGTGTGTGTGCGTGCGCGCGAACGGCTGTGTGTGTGCGTGCGCGCGAACGGCTGTGTGTGTGCGTGCGCGCGAACGGCTGTGTGTGTGCGTGCGCGCGAACGGCTGTGTGTGTGCGTGCGCGCGAACGGCTGTGTGTGTGCGTGCGCGCGAACGGCTGTGTGTGTGCGTGCGCGCGAACGGCTGTGTGTGTGCGTGCGCGCGAACGGCTGTGTGTGTGCGTGCGCGCGAACGGCTGTGTGTGTGCGTGCGCGCGAACGGCTGTGTGTGTGCGTGCGCGCGAACGGCTGTGTGTGTGCGTGCGCGCGAACGGCTGTGTGTGTGCGTGCGCGCGAACGGCTGTGTGTGTGCGTGCGCGCGAACGGCTGTGTGTGTGCGTGCGCGCGAACGGCTGTGTGTGTGCGTGCGCGCGAACGGCTGTGTGTGTGCGTGCGCGCGAACGGCTGTGTGTGTGCGTGCGCGCGAACGGCTGTGTGTGTGCGTGCGCGCGAACGGCTGTGTGTGTGCGTGCGCGCGAACGGCTGTGTGTGTGCCTGCGCGCGAACGGCTGTGTGTGTGCCTGCGATCGGCTGTGTGTGCCTGCGATCGGCTGTGTGTGCCTGCGATCGGCTGTGTGTGCCTGCGATCGGCTGTGTGTGCCTGCGATCGGCTGTGTGTGCCTGCGATCGGCTGTGTGTGTGTGTGTGTGCCTGCGATCGGCTGTGTGTGTGTGTGTGCCTGCGATCGGCTGTGTGTGTGTGTGTGCCTGCGATCGGCTGTGCGTGTGTGCCTGCGATCGGCTGTGCGTGTGTGTGCCTGCGATCGGCTGTGCGTGTGTGTGCCTGCGATCGGCTGTGCGTGTGTGTGCCTGCGATCTGCTGTGTGTGCCTGCGATCTGCTGTGTGTTGCTGTGTGTGCCTGCGATCTGCTGTGTGTGCCTGCGATCTGCTGTGTGTGCCTGCGATCTGCTGTGTGTGCCTGCGATCTGCTGTGTGTGCCTGCGATCTGCTGTGTGTGCCTGCGATCGGCTGTGTGTGCCTGCGATCGGCTGTGTGTGCCTGCGATCGGCTGTGTGTGCCTGCGATCGGCTGTGTGTGCCTGCGATCGGCTGTGTGTGCCTGCGATCTGCTGTGTGTGCCTGCGATCTGCTGTGTGTGGGATCTGCTGTGTGTGGGATCTGCTGTGTGTGCGATCTGCTGTATGTGCCTGCGATCTGCTGTATGTGCCTGCGATCTGCTGTATGTGCCTGCGATCTGCTGTATGTGCCTGCGATCTGCTGTATGTGCCTGCGATCTGCTGTATGTGCCTGCGATCTGCTGTATGTGCCTGCGATCTGCTGTATGTGCCTGCGATCTGCTGTGTGTGCCTGCGATCTGCTGTGTGTGCCTGCGATCTGCTGTGTGTGGGATCTGCTGTGTGTGGGATCTGCTGTGTGTGCCTGCGATCTGCTGTGTGTGTCAGCTAGCAGCAGGGTAGGACGGCGTGCAGCACCGACCGGAGATCACAGGAGAACCTGGGAACCACGCAGACGTCCTGGTCTGGTGAGTATGAGTCCCCCGGGAAGTGGGGGGGGGGTCTGCTTTTTTGGGGGGGTAAACTTACCCCCAACCGTGTTTCTCCAAGAATAAGACCTCCTCCAAAAATAAGCCCTAGTGCTTTTTTGGGGGGCAAAAAAAAAGGGAATTTTGTTTACTTACCGTAAATTCCTTTTCTTCTAGCTCCTATTGGGAGACCCAGACAATTGGGTGTATAGCTTCTGCCTCTAGAGGCCACACAAAGTATTACACTTTAAAAAGTGTAACCCCTCCCCTCTGCTATACACCCTCCCGTGGACCACGGGCTCCTCAGTTTTGGTGCAAAAGCAGGAAGGAGAAAACTTATAAATTGGTCTAGGGTAAATTCAATCCGAAGGATGTTCGGAGAACTGAAGACCAAGAACCAAAAGAACAATTCAACAACATGTGTACACAAAAGAACAACCAGCCCGAAGGGAACAGGGGCGGGTGCTGGGTCTCCCAATAGGAGCTAGAAGAAAAGGAATTTACGGTAAGTAAACAAAATTCCCTTCTTCTTTGTCGCTCCATTGGGAGACCCAGACAATTGGGACGTCCAAAAGCAGTCCCTGGGTGGGTAAAAGAATACCTCAATAAAAAGAGCCGAAAACTGCCCCCTCTTACGGGTGGGCAACAGCCGCCTGAAGGACTCGCCTACCTAAACTGGCGTCTGCCGAAGCATAGGCATGCACTTGATAGTGTTTCGTGAAAGTGTGCAGACTAGACCAGGTAGCTGCCTGACACACCTGCTGAGCCGTAGCCCGGTGCCGCAATGCCCAGGACGCACCCACGGCTCTGGTAGAATGGGCTTTCAGCCCTGAAGGGAGCGGAAGCCCAGAAGAACGGTAGGCCTCGAGAATCGGTTCCTTGATCCACCGAGCCAAGGTTGACCTGGAGGCCTGAGAGCCCTTACGCTGGCCAGCGACAAGGACAAAGAGCGCATCTGAACGGCGCAGGGGCGCCGTGCGAGAGACGTAGAACCGGAGTGCTCTCACTAGATCCAAAGAGTGCAAATCCTTTTCACACTGGTGAATTGGATTAGGGCAAAAGGAAGGCAAGGAGATATCCTGATTAAGATGAAAAGGGGATACCACCTTAGGGAGAAATTCCGGGACAGGACGCAGAACCACCTTATCCTGGTGAAAAACCAGGAAGGGGGCTTTGCATGACAGCGCTGCAAGCTCAGACACTCTCCGAAGTGATGTGACTGCCACCAGGAAGGCCACCTTCTGCGAAAGACGGGAGAGAGAGACATCCCGCAGCGACTCAAAATGCGGCTTTTGAAGAGCCGTCAGGACCCTGTTAAGATCCCAAGGTTCCAACGGACGTTTGTAAGGTGGGACCATGTGACAGACCCCCTGCAGGAACGTGCGGACCTGCGGAAGCGTGGCTAGACGCTTTTGAAAAAATACGGAGAGTGCCAATACTTGGCCCTTGAGAGAGCCGAGGGACAAACCCTTGTCCATTCCAGATTGTAGGAATGAAAGGAATGTGGGTAAGGCAAATGGCCATGGAGGAAAACCGTTATCAGCGCACCAGGATAGGAAGATTTGCCAAGACCTGTAATAGATCTTGGCGGACGTTGGCTTCCTGGCTTGACTCATGGTGGCAATGACATCCTGAGATAACCCTGAAGACGCTAGGAGCCAGGACTCAATGGCCACACAGTCAGGTTGAGGGCCACAGAATTCAGATGGAAAAACGGGCCTTGTGACAGCAAGTCTGGGCGGTCTGGAAGTGCCCACGGTTGACCCACCGTGAGATGCCACAGATCCGGATACCACGACCGCCTCGGCCAGTCTGGAGCGACGAGAATGGCGCGACGGCAGTCGGACCTGATCTTGCGTAGTACCCTGGGCAGCATCGCCAGAGGGGGAAACACATAAGGCAGTCGAAACTGCGACCAATCCTGGACTAAAGCGTCCGCTGCCAGAGCTCTGTGATCCTGAGACCGTGCCATGAAGGCCGGGACCTTGTTGTTGTGTCGTGACGCCATGAGATCGACGTCCGGCGTTCCCCAGCGGCGACAGATCTCTCGAAACACGTCTGGGTGCAGAGACCATTTCCCCACGTCCATGCCCTGACGACTGAGAAAATCTGCTTCCCAGTTTTCTACGCCCGGGATGTGAACTGCGGAGATGGTGGAGGCTGTGGCATCCACCCACTGCAGAATCCGCCTGACTTCCTGGAAGGCTTGACGACTGCGAGTGCCGCCTTGGTGGTTGATGTAGGCGACGGCAGTGGCGTTGTCCGACTGGATTCGGATCTGCCTGCCCTCCAGCCACCGATGGAAAGCCAATAGGGCTAGATATACTGCCCTTATCTCCAGGATATTGATCTGAAGGGACGATTCTATCGGAGTCCAGGTTCCTTGAGCCCTGTGGTGGAGAAAAACCGCTCCCCAACCTGACAGGCTCGCGTCCGTGGTGACCACAGCCCAGGTTGGGGGTAGGAAGGATTTTCCCTGCGATAGAGAATTGGGAAGGAGCCACCACTGAAGTGATGTTTTGGTTGCAAGGGAAAGAGAGATGTTCTTGTCGAGGGAAGCCGCACTCTTGTCCCATTTGCGAAGAAAGTCCCATTGGAGTGGCCGTAGATGGAATTGCGCGAACGGCACTGCCTCCATAGCTGCAACCATCTTCCCCAGGAAGTGCATGAGGCGCCGTAAGGGGTGTGACTGACTCCGAAGAAGTGATTGCACCCCCGCCTGCAGAGAAAGCTGTTTGTCGCGCGGCAGCTTGACTAACGCTTGCTGGTATGAAACTCCATCCCGAGATAAGTCAGTGATTGGGTCGGCGTCCACTTGGATTTCGGGAAATTGATGATCCACCCGAACTGCTGGAGAGTCGCCAGAGTGACGGTAAGACTTTGTTGACACGCCACCCAAGAAGGGGCCCTGACTAGGAGATCGTCCAAGTAGGGGATCACAGAGTGGCCCTGAGAGTGCAGGACCGCCACGACGGATGCCATGACTTTGGTGAAAACCCGTGGGGCTGTCGCCAGGCCGAAGGGCAATGCGACGAACTGGAGGTGTTCGTCCCCTATGGCGAACCGCAGGAAACGTTGATGTTCGGGTGCGATCGGCACATGGAGATAAGCATCCTTGATGTCGATCGATGCTAGGAAGTCTCCTTGTGACATTGAAGCGATGACTGAGCGGAGAGATTCCATCCGAAACCGTCTGGTTCTCACATGTCTGTTGAGCAGCTTGAGGTCCAGAACGGGACGGAATGACCCGTCCTTTTTTGGCACCACGAACAAGTTGGAGTAAAATCCGCGACCACGTTCCTGAAAGGGGACGGGAATCACAACTCCTTCCATCTTCAGAGCGTCCACTGCCTGAAAAAGTGCGTCGGCCTGTGCAGGGGGTGGGGAGGTTCTGAAGAAACGAGCCGCAGGTCGAGAGCTGAACTCTATCCTGTAACCATGAGACAGAATGTCTCTCACCCAACGGTCTTGAACGTGTGGCCAACAGGCGTCGCCAAAGCGGGAGAGCCTGCCACCGACCGAGGATGTGGGTAGGTGAGGCCGAGAGTCATGAGGAGGCCGTCTTGGAGGCAGTGCCTCCTGCGGCCTTTTGGGGGCGTGACTTGGACCGCCACGCATAGGAGTTCCTCTGGCCTTTCTCCGGCCGGTTGGACGAAGAGGTTTGGGGCTTAGCGGAGGGACGAAAGGACCGAAACCTCGATTGGATTTTCCTCTGCTGAGGTCTCTTAGGTTTGGACTAGGGTAAGGAGGAGTCCTTTCCCGAGGATTCCTTAATAATCTCATCCAGCCGTTCGCCAAATAAACGCTCGCCAGAAAAAGGCAAACCAGTTAAGAACCTTTTGGAAGTAGAGTCTGCTTTCCATTCGCGCAGCCACATGGCCCTGCGGACAGCCACGGAGTTAGCGGATGCCACGGCCGTACGGCTAGCGGAGTCCAGGATGGCGTTCATGGCGTAGGACGAAAATGCTGATGCCTGAGAGGTCAAGGAAGAAACATGCGGAGCAGAATTCCACGTGACAGCATTAATCTCAGTCAGACATGCCGAGATTGCTAGGAGTGCCCACACGGCCGCAAAGGCCGGGGCGAAAGATGCGCCCGTGGCCTCATAAATAGACTTCACCAAGAGCTCTATCTGTCTGTCAGTGGCATCCTTCAGGGATGAGCCATCGGCAACAGACACAACGGACCTAGCAGCCAATTTAGAGACTGGCGGATCCACCTTGGGTGAGTGAGCCCAGCCCTTAACGACTTCAGGTGGAAAGGGATAACGTGTGTCAGAGTGCCTTTTAGCAAAGCGCTTGTCCGGGACCGCTCTGGGCTTCTGGACAGCGTCCCTGAAGTTAGAGTGATCAAAAAACGTATTGCGCGTACGTTTGGGGAAATCGAAATTGGTGTTTCTCCTGCTGAGAAGCCGACTCTTCTACAGGTGGAGGCGGGGGAGAGAGATCCAACACCTGGTTGATGGACGAGATAAGATCATTTACCAAGGCGTCCCCCTCAGGGGTATCAAGGTTGAGGGCGAAGTCAGGGTCAGAGCCCTGAGCTCCCACGTCCGCCTAGTCATCCTGAGAGTCCTCAAGCTGAGATCCAGAGCAGCATGAGGAGGCCGGGGAAGAGTCACAGCGAGGCCGCTTAGCCGGTCTGGGACTGCGATCCGGGCAGGAGTCCTCCGCCTGGGACCTAGGGGCTATTGGGAGCGCGCTGCGGCACGGACCGAGAAGGCCCTGGAGGAGACAAGCTAACAGGGGCCGGGGCCTGTGAAGAGCCCGGTCTGGACTGCAATGCCTCAAGGAGCTTAGATGACCATTTGTCCATAGACTGTGCAAAGGATTGAGACAGCGACTGGGAGAGTTTCTCAGCGAAAGAGGCCAATGACTGTGACTCTGTCCCTGTAGCCTGCTCATGTGGCTTACCAACCGCTGGTGTCCTCCAGATTCCCTGTCGTGGGTCCCCCGGAGCTGTAGAGATGTGCAGCTGCAGCATACACCGGCAGAATGCCAAACATGGCCGCCGGAGCTCTCAAGGGGGGAGTGAAGCCATGGGCAGCGCCGGTAAAAGGCGGGAATCTGGAGGCCCCATAGTGGTCCATGTGAGGGGATGGGAAACATGCAAAGATGCTCCAGCCCTCTGTCGGTAATCCCGCCCTTACCCCTGACAGGCAGGCCCGGGGGCGGGATTTTTCGCGACTAGGCCGCGATGAAGCCGGGGACTAAATTTAAGGCCGTGCCCGACAAGCAGGCACGGTCGGCGCGGAAGTCCGATGAAAAAACAACGGACGGCGCTACTGTGGATAAGGCGCCTCTCTTCCCCGTACCATCCCCATCTGGGGACACAGAGTACCTTCAAGGTTGCAGGGCCCGGTCCCTGGGGATGAAAACGCTCCGGTCCAGCAGGTTCCACCAGGGGCTGCGGATGGAGCACGGTCTCAGCAGGTGAATGACCGGTGAGACTCCCACTTCTCCCAGAGCCGCATCAGGGATGGTGAAGGAGACGGCATGTGGCTCCAGCCTTTGTACCCGCCATGGGTACCTCAACCTTAACAACACCGCCGACATAGTGGGGTGAGAAGGGAGCATGCCGGGGACCCCATAGGGGACCACTTTTCTTCCATCCGTCATACTATGTATGAGAAATCTTTTTTTTTTTTTTTATGAGTGGATGTGTGCCTCCTTCCACACAAAGCATAAAACTGAGGAGCCCGTGGTCCACGGGAGGGTGTATAGGCAGAGGGGAGGGGTTACACTTTTTAAAGTGTAATACTTTGTGTGGCCTCCAGAGGCAGAAGCTATACACCCAATTGTCTGGGTCTCCCAATGGAGCGACAAAGAAAATATAAGACAGTGTCTTATTTTTGGAAAAACACGGTACTATATCAAGAGGTGTTATCAGCGATTGTAAAGGAGGAGGAGGTGAGCTGTGACATCACATATTGTGATCGGTGGATCCTGTTATCAGCTGTGTATGTATAGAGGTTGGCATTGTACAAGAGGAGGTGGTGAGCTGTGAGATCACCTATTGTGATAGATGGATCTTGTGTTATCTACTGTATATAGGTGTTATCAGTCATTGTATAGGAGGAGGTGGTGAGCTGTGACATCACCTATTGTGATCCATGGATCCTGTGTTATCTACTGTATATAGGTGTTATCAGTCATTGTATAGGAGGAGGTGGTGAGCTGTGACATCACCTATTGTGATCGGTGTATCCTGTTATCAGCTGTGTATAGAGGTTATCTGTCATTGTAAAATAGGTGATCTGTGACATCACCTATTGTGATCAGTGGATCCTATGTCATCTACTCTATAGAGGTGTTATCAGCCATCGCACAGGAGGAGGAGGAGGCGATCTGTGACATCACTTATTGTGATCACTGGATCCTGAGTTATCAGCTGTGTATAGAGCTGCTATCTGTCATCATAATCCTGTCTCTGATTATATTGAGACTGCTGAAAACTCTTCCTGAAAGAACAGGATGTATGAGAGTAAAAATTGCACCAGTGATCAACATATGCAAGGTTTATAATTTTGCTTTTTTTTTTTTTTACTTTAAATAAAGATCCCGATATGAGCAAATTATTTATCAATATATGTAATACAAAAACCTAATTAAGGCTATGTGCGCACGTGTGCGCTCTGCACCACACCAAAAAGGTGCGCGACAGAGCAGGAGCTGCCGGCAAAGCGACATGTCACTTCTTAGAACGCAGCGATTCGGGCAGCAGCCGAAGCGCTGCGTTCTAATATGCCACGTGCGCACGGCCCCTGCACAATCTCCATAGACTGTGCAGGGGACGCAGGACGCATGCAGTTACGCTGCGCTACAAAGCGCAGCGTAACTGCATGAATTACGCACACGTGCGCACATAGCCTAAAACAGGTTATTTTCTGATGATCGTTTCCCCTTAAGCTAATTTATTGCCCTCCAGTCATATTAAAAGCAGCACTGAGAATTCTCCTGGCCAGGACGGAGCTGATGAGGCTGCACACCGGCCGCTGGCATAATGTTTGTACCCTACTTTTTAAGATACAACAAACTGTGAACCAGTAGGGGGCGCAACTGTAGAGGTAAGAAATGACAGTTCGAAATTAAATGTAACTGGAGCATAATACAACTTGTAACCCAAGATTAATACCAAGACAACATTCAGACAAAAGCGGAACAAGAAGGTTTACAAAGACATGGCTGCTTTTTCCAGAAACAGCACCACCCCTGTCTATAGGTGGTGTCTGGTATTGCAGCTCAGCACCACTGAAGTGCATCCAAGGGGCACGACGGGAGCCAGATTACACGATAGTCACAGAAAAGCGTCTAGCGCTTTCAGAAAAATGTCCAAATCTTCTGATTTACATTATATCATACTGGAACAGTGTCAGATTATCAGCCTTTCTGGATTATCGGGATGTCTGTATAGGGATTTGCAGACAGATTCTATCGCTCTGATGGAACATGTTCTCCCAGGGAATTCCCATCATCTGTAGGACTCCGGCCATCTGCAAACAGCGACCGATCAATAGTGCGGCTCCCGGGCGGTATCCATGGCAGATACTTCACTGCCTCCTACACCAATGCTCTTACCCAAGACGCCGATCACAAGTCTAACCAACCGAGAGCCATAAACTCCTGCAAGGATCCCGGCCTTATCAGTGCGGAGGACATTGCAGCACGGCCAGGCTATTAGTGCCCCATATATACACCATCCATGCGATACCAGTGGAGGAACTAACGTCATTTTAAAGGGACACTAACCCTGAAGAGAGGAGAAGCTGATTTTACAGTCATTTCCCCATTATCTTTCAGGGTGGGGAGAGGGGGCAGGTGCACATTGTATCTGCCGGACTGGACGAGGTCAGATCTGATGACATTGCCTGCTTTTTTTTTCCCCTTAGGCTATGTTCACACATCAGTTTTTTGCCATCAGGCACTATCCGGCAAAAAAACGGATCAGTTGCATCAGTTTTTTCCATCAGTTCCTTCAGTTTTTTGACAGATCCGGTGTACCACTGAGCATGCTCAGTTCAAAAAACGGATTTGGCAGCCAGATCCAGTTTTTGCCGCATTACGCCGTCAATAGGCTTCCATTATAAAACATGCCGTACGGCGCCGGATCGTTTCTTTTGCCAGACACAAAAACGTTCACTTCAACGTTTCATCGGGCCGCATCCTTTGCATAACTTTATTTACATGCGGCCCGTCCGTTTTTTTCCGCTTGCGGCAGGCTACTGAGCATGCGCAGTGGAAAAAAAACGCATGCGGCGTCCATAGGCATGCATTGCAAATCGCGCCGCATCGGCCGGATGCGTCGCGATGCTTTTTTTTTTTTGCCGGACAAAAAAACGTGCCAGGCAACTTTCCATCCGGCTGACGCATCGGCTAAATCTGCCGCATGCGGCAAAAAACGGACGGAACACAAGCCCATGCGGCACAATACGGCACTAATGTAAGTCTATGCAAAAAAACGCAACCGACGGCAAAAAAACCCGGTTGCGTTTTTATTGCAAAGCGCCGGATTGTGCCGCACAGGAAAAACCGGATGTGTGAAAGCAGCCTTACATGGAAACATACGTTTCAATTCTCCAGTGTGCGAAACCTCCACCCTTATCATTATCACTAAGATAATAAACAAGGCACGCCGGGTATGGTGCAATATTCTCAAGATATTGCACTGCAAGCAAAGAAAACCCGGAGTCCTTGGAGGAGAAAGCCATAGAAGCCACATCCAAAAACCGTTCTATACATTATGAGCTGGCGGCGATGCCGCTCCGTGCCATTGCCTGTGAGCAGCTGCCAGTGACCATCAATGCCCGGGGAATCCTGCGGTGTAATACGTTATTTTATATGGGAGAACTGACGGCTGCTGCTCCGTGCCTTAGTCCTCGTTCAGACGTGCGTTTTTGGCGTACGAGTGCTTTTCACGGATAATGCTCATACCTATAATAGTGAATAGGGGCAGTCACATGACCCAAGACGTCCGTGCAAAATTGTAATGACACGTTCGACTTTGATCCAAGTGTCGGATCACAATCAACAATGCAAGTCTATGGGCGGGTTAAAAAAAAAAAAAAAAAAAAAAATCGGACCGAACTCTGATGACAGAATGCGATCTGATAATCATGGACTGTTAGAAAGGAAACTGATGTCACTTGGAGAAAACTCTGATGAGACTAAAGGCCGCTTTACACACTGTGATATCGGTACCGATATCGCTAGCGTGCGTTCCCGCCCCCATCGGTTGTGCGACATGGGCAAATCGCTGCCCGTGGCGCACAACATCGCCCAGACCCGTCACACTACTTACCTGCCTAGCGACGTCGCTGTCATCGGCGAACCGCCTCCTTTCTAAGGGGGGGGGATTCGTTCGGCGTCACAGCGACGTCACTAAGCGGCCGCCCAATAGAAGCGGAGGGGCGAAGATGAGCGGGATGTAACATCCCGCCCACCTCCTTCCTTCCTCATTGCGGACGGCCGAAGGTAAGGTGAGGTTCCTCGTTCCAGCGGTGTCACACACAGCGATGTGTGGTGCTGCAGGAGCGATGAACAACTTCGTACACCGAGCAGCAGCGATAGTCGAGTATAGGGGGGCATGTCACCGATGAGCGATTTTGACCGTTTTTGCGACGATTGAAAAATCGCTCATAGGTGTCACACGCAACAACATCGCTAAAGAGGCCGGATGTGCGTCACAAATTCCGTAACCCCAACGAGATCGCTTGAGTGTAAAGCCCGCTTAACGCCCATGCGACTAGTCCCTGCGCTCATTAGCATATCATTAAAGATCTTTAGAAAAAGGTTTTCTATAGATCTCTATCTATGCTAGTGTATACAGGGACGGTTAGGCAGGGATTAACAATATGTACTCAAAACTGCTCGTGGCTCTGGGTGCATATTGCACCTGACAGGTTCCCTTTAAGGCCTGTTTCACACGTCAGTGAAAAACACAGACGTTCTTCACTGACGTGTAAAATACGCCCATGTCCCTCCGTGTGCCGTGATTCACGGCACACGTGGGTTGTCTATGTGCAATCCGGGCTCCGTTCTCCGTGATTGCACATAGCGATCAACTCACCTGTGCTCGCTCTTGCTGTCCGTGGTGCTGAAGAGTCCCGCTGTGCAGCAACCGGCCGGCACTGACCCCCGCTGCAGCTACTTCCGGGTCAGCTGTGTCGTGTAGTCATGAATATGCGCGATAGTAATGAACCTGCTCAGAAGCAGCTGCTAACAGAGGCTGCACAGAGCGTCGCTGGAGCTGGGTGAGTATAAAATTCTTTTTATTTTAAATGTCCATGTTTTTCTAGCACGTGTTCCATGGATCACACCATAGTGTGGTCCATGGGACATCAGTGATGCCAGAAAAAAAACGGACTTGTCTTCGTGTGCAATCACGGACACGCGTGTACGCCGCACGGAGACACGGTCAGTGAAAAGTCACCGACGTGTGCGCAATTGGTTTTTTAAAAATAAAAAACAAAAAACTGACAGAACGCTGAATTAGATTCCTGGTCGTCTTTTTCGCCTTTCAAATCTCCTTCTATTGTAAAGAATGGAACACTTTCAAAGCAGAAAACACCTGAAGAATGGATCCGTCACTTTTTTTTTTTTTTAATTCCTTGGCGTCCTTGGAAGTGGTTAAAAATTGCTGAAAAGACTGAACATGTGACCAGCGAGTTATTTTATTTATTTTTATACATAGAAATTTAGATTTTTATTCTTTTCTTGTTATCAGGGCACTTTTTCAGGCAGGTCTCAGAGCGGACACACCTGAAATAGACGTGGACATCCCCTAATGCAGTAGAGAACAAATAACTAGATTTAGGGAGCCCCGTACACATCTGCCGGAGTCGTCTATAGTTAAAAACTTGTAATGTGCGATCTACAACTTTTCGTGTTTTTTTTCACAATCTCCGCTTGCTGTCAGTAAATGGAAACTATTAGAAAATCTATATGCACTAATGGATCAGCGCTGGGCACCGCTGTGGACCCTGTAGGTGGTGAATGTTTCACTATAGTAGATTTGACAGGTAAACAGCTCAAGTCCTGTTACATTGTATTCATTCCCTATAACGGTTTGTGGGATTACTAGCCCGGACTGCGGGATGTCCCTGCACTGATACATTGTAACAAACCATCAGAATAGGACACAGATCTGTCCTGGTGTCACCGTCTGGCACAGAGTTTGCACAGAAAGCTCCAATCCCTGTACAATCTCCTATACTAAAAAGGAAAATGAAAGTAACCGCTGCTCACATTGCTGCAGGGCGGCTAATAGCACCCTATATCTTACCAGCAGAACCCCAAAATCACTAGACACCACACTGCATGATGAACCCTTGTCTGCTGGGAGTTATGGTTCCCCACAGGTTGTAGACGACTGTAATGTGGGGGAGAAAAAGAAACCAACCCCCTGGGCCTCTCCCACCCAATATAAACCCTGGAGCAGCCGGACCCCATCAGTAAGCAGCTTGTGGCAGATCACACCCCTCAGATATCTGGTGCAGGCAGCAGGGCTCTGATACATTGTGGCTGCTGTCATCTGCTCAGCCATTCATAACAACAGTGAGAGCAGCTGGTAGGTAAAGTATGGAAAAGTATGACTGGGGGGTATTTATAAAATAAAGCACTGCAGCAATATACTATATACAGCCTGCTGCGCTAGTGGCGCCCCCTACAGCCGGTACAGTGTAGGGGCGCTCAGCTGTCACATACTATACACATGTATAGCCGCCATTCCATACCCCAGTACGCCCGCACCCCCATATTCCCGGGTGACAGCCCCCCACACTCACCCTGATCCCCGACTGCCGCCGCCATCCCGAGCTCCGCTCAGAATCTGATGCAACCATCAACAAAACGTGTCCGGAAGTCCCCGCCGCGCTCACTTCCGGTGCTGTCTGTTACTAGGCAACCGCGGCGCTGCGGCCTACAAGGGAGGGGAGACCTGTCAGCCTGACTGCAGTGTCAGTGCATAACCAGTGCATATGAGCATGTTTACATGAGAGAGTCTGTATATGTATGTGTACGTGCATATTTATATATATATATATATATATGAGTGTGTATATATTGTGTGTGTATGGGCGTGTGTATGTATATAAGTGTGTGTGTGTGTGTGTGTATATATATATATATATATATATATATATAAATAAAAGTGTGTATATATATATGTATATATATAATATATATATATATATATGTATATATATATTTTTATATATATATATATATATATATATATATATATATATAAAACGACCATTATGACCTCCATGTACTATTACACGACTTCTAGTGGTTGCCACCCAGCTTTCCTGGAGACCTGAATCACAGGAGCAGAGAAGGTTCCCCACTATAACTAGGTAGGGATACATATCCTGAGTCTGGAAAAGCTGGGTGACAATTATTATGACTTCCATGTAGTATGATGACTTCTAGTGGTTATCACCCAGCTTTCCTGGAGACCTGAATCACAGGAGCAGGGAAGATTCCCCTCTATAACAAGGCAGGGATGTATATCGTGGTTGTGGAAAAGCTGGGTGACGATCATTATGACCTCCATGTACTATGATATGTCTTCTAGTGGTTGGCACCCAGCTTTCATGGAGGCCTGAATCACAGGAGGAGGTAAGGTTTCCTTCTATAGTTAAATAGGGATGTAAATCCTGAGTCTGGAAAAGCTAGGTGGCACTCTTGTTCACACCGCTAATGGAGGCTGCACATTAATATTCTTGCCATCTAGTCAACGAATTATAGTTAAGGGGGCTTTACACGCAACGATATCGCTAACGATATGTTGTCGGGGTCACAGACTTCGTGACGCACATCCGGCGTAGTTAGCGGTGTCGTTGCGTGTGACACGTACGAGCGACCGTTAACGATCAAAAATATTCACCTAATCGTTGATCGTTGACACGTCGTTCATTTTCAAAAAATCGTTGTTGGTGCTGGTCGCAGGTTGTTCGTCGTTCCTGAGGCAGCACACATCGCTACGTGTGACACCCCGGGAACGACGAACAACACCTTACCTGCGTCCTCTGGCAACGAGGTGAGCGTGACTTTCATGCGGCTGCTCTCCGCCCCTTCGCTTCTATTGGTGGCCCGCTGTGTGACGCTGCTGTGACGCCGCACGAACCGCCCCCTTAGAAAAGAGTTTGTTCGCCGGCCACAGCAATGTCGCTAGGAAGGTAAGTCCGTGTGACGGTTCCTATCAATTTTGTTCGCCACGGGCAGCGATTTGCCCGTGACGCACAAACGACGGGGGCGGGTGCTTTCACGAGTGACATCGCAAGCGATCTCGCTGCGTGTAAAGCAGCCTTTAGACCCCATTATAAGACAATGTAGACCAACATCGGGGGCGTACATAGAGGCACAATAAGTTCCAAATTCAGATTTCCCACACGCCTTCAAATGACCATTGGTTTCTGCAAATGAATCGCGGTGTCCAAATGGGGTTAGAGGGCCAGCCGTCTAACTGCTTAGATGCTACGGTCAGTATTCACCCCAGTACCTAAGGGTTTAAACCGCTAACTCAGTCCCAACCATTATCAGCAGGTGTCTGCTGTGTAAAACAGCCTGTATTCGTCACATATAGATTGGGTTCAGCACGTCAGCCCGCTTTAAACGTATCCTACTGATTTCTTCCACATATACGGCAAATGTCTGGAAAAGTGGGCAGATGCCAGGCAGGAGACATGGCTGTTCAGCATGGGACTGCTTTTCACAGGTTGCATAATAACAGCGTGGCCTGCAGAAATTAGTGGTACACCAGTGGCTTATATGTGACCCATTCAGCATAGTGTTTTTGTAAATGTAAAACCAGCCAGTTACTACACCCCGCCCCCCCCAATATCATACCTCCCAACCAAAATGGATCCCATAGCACGTTCCTGGATTTGGTAGGTCAGAGGACAGTCCTGATATTAACCTGCATGTGTAATTCATATAACCATGATCGGCTTCAGGTTTATCCAGACCCTTGGGTCCTTTTTTGCCTTTGATTTTTCCTCCTCCCCTTCCGTCAGCTATAACTTTTCTATTTTTCGGTCATTAAAGCTGTATGACCCTAACGATAGGGAGACAGGGATGTGGTGACCCCTTGACAGTAACCTGTGCCTGAGCCCAGAGCTCCCCAGAATGGTTTTTACCCCCCCCCCCCCCTTCCCCTGCACAATCAGGTGGCTATGCCTTGGCTGTCCCTGAGCTAGCCCTAGCTAGTGATTTGGGCAGCAAGACACTAGTTTTACCGCTACGATAAGACAACACAGTGAATGTGACAAACAAGAGGGTATAAAACAACAAAAGCAATTCCACGCCTGTGAAAAGACCCACTTCTCCAGGGAGATCAGCATAGAAGAACTATAACTGGCACAGAGAGAGCCAGGAGTGAGTTTAACCCCTTCACGACATTGGAGGTATATATCCATCCTAGGTTGTCTCTCCCCAGTAACCGCTGGCTGCGGTGGCGAGCCCATGGTAATCCTCACGCATATCTGCTGATCCAATTAGCAGACATGTGCGGTTAACTGGCGCAGGTGGATCAAAGATGCACCAGCACCTGCTTACCACTTAGATTGCGCTGTCAAATACTGACAATGCAATTTAAATGGCCGTGGCGGGAATTGGGTCATTCCCCGCCGCCATCAGCGGCCCCGTGACGCGATCACGGGGCGCAAATGGGTTGCCATGGTAGCGCGGGGTCAGCTGAAGACCCCTGACCCTGCCATGACTCCCTTCCAGGGAGTGCCGGCATTCACAGGAATGCTGCGTTTCTGCTGATCAGAGCAGCATGCTGCATTTCTGCTGATCAGAGCAATGCTGCTCTGATCAGCAGAAATGAACAGTCAATTGGACTGTGCAGTGATAAAGTCCCCTAGGGGCACTAGTAAAATAAATACAAAATGTAACAAAAAAAATGAAAAAATAAACAAAAACTTAAAAGTTCAAAACCCCCTCTATTCGCCCCATTGAGATTTAAACACTAAAAAAGAATAAATATATACATATATTTGGTATCGATGTGTTCAGAAATGCCAGATCTATCAAAATATAAAATCAATTAATCTGATAAGTACACGGCATAGCGAGATAAAAATTTAAACCGCCAAAATTAGGTTTTTGGTGACTGCAAAAAAGTTTTAAAATACAATAACAGGTGATCGAATTGTAGCATTTGCACAAAAATGATATCATTAAAAATGCCAGCTCAAGACGCAAAAAATAAGCAATCACAGCCCCAGATCCCAAAAATGAGAACGCTACGGATCTCGGAATATGGCGAGAAAAGCGCAATTATTTTTTTGGACAAATTTCTTAATTTTTTTTAACCCCTTAGATAAAAGTAAAAGTATACATGTTTGGTATCTATGAACTCGTACCGACCTGAGGCATCACACCGACACATCAGTTTTACCATAAAGTGAACGGGGTGAATAAAATATGCCAAAACTATTGTGCAGCTGCACTTTGTTTGCAACTTCACCGCACTTGGAATTTTTTCCCCATTTTCCAGTACACTATTTGGTAAAACTAACAATTTTAATCAAAAGTACAACTTGTCCCTCAAAAAAAAACAAAAAAACAAGCCCTCAAATGGCAATATTGACGGAAAAATAAAAATGTTATGGCTCTTGGAAGAAGGTGAGGAAAAAACAAAAATAAGAAAGGGAAAATCACCGGGGGTTGAAGGGGTTTAATAACAGAATTGAGTGGCATTAAGGAGCAGCAGCACTCGGATGTCATCAGAGTGCAGTGTGATCTCCGCAGATCTTCCTCCTCTCCGCCCCTTTGATCCGAT